>NC_135259.1:14660973-15263473 GCF_964204865.1 Styela clava
AAACACCCCCCCTAAAAAGAAAAGCTGGGGAACATACTGTGTAAACATTACCTCGTTTTCGCGTTTTTGAACTCTATCCGTTAGTTTTCAGTTGTGTTTCGGAAACTTAATAAAAAATCATATAATTCAATGATCACTCTGTCTTCCTAGGAGTTTTAATTTAATTGCAGTAATAAAAATTAGTGTAGAAATAGCTGTGATAGACTAGCCTGAAATTCTTCACCGGTACTTTTAAAAACAGATTGTTGTGTGCGATGAATCATAATGATGGTTTGAAACACATACCCCATTTTACAGGCGCCAACTCGCAAAAGCACTCCTAAAATAGCACTGAAAATTTTGCAATGGTAAAGTATAGGAAGAATTTTCCAGGGATCAAAGGTCGGGGAAAGGTCCATAGGGATTTGTTCTAGCTAGGTCTTTGTTATATTACTTGAAAGTGGAGATAATTAAAATTGAGTTTGTCCAGAATCACATTTAGAAAGCAATTTGAATGAATGTATTGTCTAGGCTAGTTGGTTGTCAAATTTTTGATTTTTACATCACAACCTTCATGCTGTAACAAACTACACATCAGATTCTTCTGGCAATGTCCAATGCCAAGCATCTCCCTGAGTGATCGTTTGTTAATTGGAAACGACGATTCAGTAACAAAGATTTCAAAGTTTTCATCAAAAACCTATTCAATTATATTCATTTATATTCTAAACTCATGAAATTATTATACGAAAATAAATACAAAAATATTATCGTGTGTGGAAGAAAAAGATTTTTATTATCTGACTCTTATCGGCCTATATCTCAGAATTACTTACTGTACGTGGAAACGGTGAGTCGTGTAAAACGTCAGCACTAATGTAATTAATTACGTATGCATATTTCGCGCCAATATAAATATGAAATGGCATCTTCTGACACTTATGATTTTGTAAATAACTATTTTCGTACGAGAGCGACATCAGGCGTCCAGTGGGCTATGATCGGTGAACCAGTTTTAAACTCAAATCTGTTGTCGATATTGAGACGACGCGACGCATTGTTGGGAATACACTTGCATTGCACCTCTGATTACCTTTCGTGGGTTCGTAGGTTCGAATCCCGCGTATTGTACGTAAGTAAGAGAAGATTGTTGGAATCCTCGACGTCATATGACATAGGTTGATTCACGTTACCACTGATCGGTTGCGGCTTTCTTCATCCTCAAGTCCATGCATCTGAAACTGGCTAACTAATCCCATATTCGACATTGACTGGTAACCAGGCGAGAGCCCGTGGTCTGCGTAATGATTATGCCGTCTTATCGACTCTTCTCCCCCCTTGAATAAATTCGTAAATCCTATCTCGTAAACACAAAATAAATAAATCCGGTCTCTGAAACTATTCAAAAAAAAAACTAAAACTAGTGAAGTTCTATCGAGCATAGAGCATAGAACTCTGAGAAAAACAAAATAAAAGTAATGGATTTCTAGCAATTTATCCTATTTTTAAGCTTGTACATTTAAAATTGATTGATCAAGAGGTTGCAAGCTGACTCTGATGACCGTATGGTCGTATCGCTCCCTTCAGTCCATACCGAAGAAACGTTATTCCTACTTTTTCCTATTTATTATTATTATTTCTACTGCTTTATATTTATTATCATTATCATCGTATTTATATTTTTCTGGTTGACAAATAATAAATCTCTCTCTCTCTCTCTCACTCTACAACGACCACCAAAACGGTCATCAAATTTTCAAGAGCATCCCAATGGCAGTCGTCATTCCGCGAGATGGTGCACGAGAAACATGAAAGATGAAAGCGGCGGGCTGGTTGAACTGAGATTGCAAGTTTCTGATTCTCCCAGTCCCAGACCACTCCAGGCAGTAAGGAACCGTATTCCATGGATACAAAACGATAAATAACCTATATTGTATGAATAAACCCTTTTCCAGTTAACACCCTTAAAAACTGAAAAGGCATGTAGAAGCGTTTACCTTGTTTTGAAATGGTAGTACTGTAGTACGTGCGGTACCGGTATGGCAACTTTCGCTACCGTACCTGCTGACCTGTGTACAGTGTGTAAGTGCAGAAGTGTAAAGGTACCGGTACTAGTACTACCATAACCGTAGGTACCGGTACTGACTTTCTTCCATCTTGAAAAGACAATTGATAAAAACAAATGAAACAGATTACTGAGCGAACTAATCCCATACCCGACATGGAATGATAACCGGACGAGAGGCCGTGGTTCGCCATATGGATAAGCCGTCTTATCGGCTTTCCTCTGCCCCGGGATGAATCTGTAAATCCTATCCTAACAAAACCTTAGTCAGTTAGTGCTGTAGATTACAGTGAATAAATACTGAAATAGTCTACGGTAACGAAATACAGAAATAGATTGTTTCTGGTTTTTTAGTCAATTCAGCAATTACGTACCGGTACTGTGTACGGTATGTGACAATGAATTCTTACGTATGTGGATTACATCAGTACCGGTACCTACATACATACAGACATAGATTAGTAGATAGCCTACTGTTTTCAAAATGACGTAGGAAGTACGGCTACGGAAGTAAGTTTAATTCGAAAACCAGATCTGTGTGAAAATTGTGGATCATATTCTGTGTACCAACCATCAGACTATCCAGTGCTGTAAACCTGTGCTCAATTTGACAAAATTGAATAGAATTTTGCAGTTTCTGTTAATTACAAGAATAAAAACAAGCAATACAGCATGAAAAGCAGAATGAATACAATCCAATTTTGACATTTGCTGCATTTGAGTCTTTTCTTCTTAAACATTGTTCTTATTGTGTGTAACAACTCAGCGAACTGTTTGCAGGTCTGAGTAATGGATTTTATGATTTCAGTGATTTATAAAATAAATAAATCAATTCTGAAATCATTGAGTATTAAAAAATTCTTATCCCTTGTTATAATCAAGCTATCTCACTTCCATGTAATTCCTCCTGGCTTGTTTTGGATGTGCCAATGAATTGCTTAAAATGAACTTTGACCTCAATTCAACCTCTGAACCTGGAAATGAGGAAATCAAAAGTGGCAGCATCTCACTTGTTCATTAGTATCAAAATGTTCGACCAAACTTTCTATATGATCAAGTACTTATACTTGAACCAAGATCATTTCTGTAACAGTCATTTCGTCGATGGAACTCCAGTCTTTGCTGCTATTGTTACTTTGTCAGTTGTTTATGTTTGATCTGCATAAAAACATTTGGATAGTATGATCGATTTCTATAGAGAATATGATTTGCGATTTAATTTTTCTCAAGCCCTAAAAATATAGACTAATTTTATTGATTGGAATGGTTGAAAAACGAAATAATAAATGGAAAAGTTGATGATGTACCTGTGACTCAAATGCCCTAAGTCTAACTCTGATCTCAAATTCTAACCACCCAAGCTGAGAAAAAAAACAGACTTCATTTTTTACAGGAGGCATATATCAACCGAGAGATATCTAACTGGCCATCTCAGTCTCGCTAGGCCTGAGATACTTATTCTTGACAAATAAAAGTCCATTTTTATCATTGTTCATGACACCAAGTAATCCTAATGTAGAATTAAAAATTAACTGGTGCCACTTTGCTATGCGATCTCAGCTGTTGTTGCTCACTTGCTCTCAGTTATTTTAGCATCAACCCAATCCTACCCCAATGATAGTAGGGTTAGGTACTGAATTCTACGAGAATGGTTTATGAGATTAAACGATCGAGATCAATTTAAGCAAATGAGGTCACATACGAAGTAGTTTTATTACACTGAGATCGCATACCAAAGTGGCATCGATTATCATAATATAAACAATATGATTTACATCAGGGGTCGGCAACCTTTTGTCGTTCGCGGGCCAAAATTAAAGGTTGCAAGTCATTGACGGGCCGCACATATTTTTGAAAAGTTAAAAATCGAATGGATGACCGAGGAATCACATTTTATCACACAAATCAGAAGTTGAAATTTAAGCAGCGCGCGAAGACTGACCATTTGAGTATTTTTGCGCCATTAAACCTTTTGCACTTAGCATCAACTTTTCTGCGTTTTGTTGCCTTTTGTCTAAATTATATTTAGATTATAGGCTCATTAAACAAGTTATTGTGAAATATATACTTGTTACGTTATAATATAATTTAGTCTACACGTAAATTCTTTTGCGTAAAGAAGATAATCGACAAAACAGCTATAATTTGTTACCATAATTCAGTGAAGCGTCCCGGGCCGGATTATATTGCTCCGCGGGCCGGATCCGGCCCGCGGGCCGTAGGCTGCCGACCCCTGATTTACATGCTTACTTTAATGCTTCTATTTTCACCACTGTTGAGAAATGTAAACCTTGTCATGTTAGATGCTAACTTTTCTGATTGCATCAGGTTCGCATCATTTGGATAAGATACAATATGAAAACTCAATAGTTGTTGTTTTGCAACTGATCTCCTATTTTGTTAATATGCTGCAAAAAAGGTCAATTTTAAGTGAATTTCACGTTTTTTTTAATATTTTTTCATCACATCTGTAAATAGTGCTGTGAATATGTTCCAGCCCCCAGGCACTAAAACATGGATTATCAATGGGTCATGCCTGACAGAAATTAAAATAAGGTATCAGACAAAAGAAAATTGCCATGACTCTCTTTACAACATGGAATATCTATGGTTCATGCATGGCAATGATTAAAATAAACTATTATACCGAAAAATATTAATATGACCCTCTGCATTATAAAATATCTCTCCAATGTTCAACAATTGTCTACTTTAGTTCAATTATACCACTCACAAACACTAAAAATTACAGAATTTTCACTCTTAGTTTTAATGGTGATTATTTTGACCAGACATGCTTCAATAATTTCAATTTTAGGGTAGTTTTTGAATTATAGTAAAGTTTAATATTAATTAAGACTTTTATTATTTGTTACTCTGCTGTTATTGTCAACCATTAATTAATTTTCTGATTCGTTGTCTTTAATAATTCTGATGGTTAGGTTAGGTTATCTCCAACTCCAACTTATTTTAACTTAAACTAGGATATATCTTTTACCCTATCAATCTGATACCAAATAGTCTCGATACACCATTTCAACTAAATTTTAAACCTCATTTTTTACACTAGCTATGACCATGTTGATAACTAAGTCCAATTATTGATTTACCACTGCTATGTCTATAAAGCAACATTACTGTGATGAAACCATTATCTACAATGACATTCTATATTGGAGAACTCCACTACCCTGCGTTGAAGGCAACGCCACGACGACAAATGAATCCCATACATGCATTATTAATAATGCAAAAGGCAGAGAAGGAGAAATTGAGGCTTCATCTGTATGTGGAAAGAAATGCGTTCAATGCAAAACGCTTAATTTAACTCCTACGGGACAACACAAATGTAATTTACAACATCCCATTGGTGATATAAAATGCCAGTGTAGTGGAACAAAAAAATGTTGCATTTTTAATTCTTGTTCAACGTCACTTGATCAAAATGTTTCTGAAAAGGAGAAGTCAGATCATACAAACAAAAAGAAACAAAACAACGTGAACTCGGCGGTTACGTTGGAAAATTTTGACACACAGAACAGCATTAGAAAAAATCAATGCCAGAGCGATAAAAAAGTAGAAGATATTACAAACTCTCGAACAGACTGTAGTGCTGTTGAAAGCGAAAGCAGTGTGAAAAAGCCAGAAGTGGATGAAGAACACTCTCTCAACGACAAGGAAAATCAATTTTCTGAAACTGGAATTAACTTATCATCAAAATCAGCGAACAATAATAATAATAATAACATTGTTGAAGCTTTGGATAAAAAATCAGATTCTCTTTCTGATGATAGCATTGATGATTTGGAGAATGACTTAAGTTTTCCTGGATCTGCGAGAAGTTTGAAGACGTTTGCTTTCACTTATACTCATTCTGATTTATTCAATTGTGCTGTCATAAAGAAGAGAAGATTGCTACCATTCGGGTATGATTATTTTTACTCTGATATTATGAGAAACTAAAAGTAATTTGTATCTGTCTGATTGAAAGAATATTTGGATGGTATTCCATTTTGTTTTAAAAATAAATGTTATAATCGTTTAATTAACTGATTACTGTGTATCAGTGAGTTATAAAAATGTTTGGATTAAATTTTTTATAGTTTCATGCTAATGGTAATGGAATAAAACCTATGTAAAAGTGGTATCTGCTATGTCTTTATTATGTTACATATTATTAAACAATTTTACTATAAAAAATTGTCTAATAATATTTTATTTAAAAAAAAATAGAATTCATGGATTGTTCATTTGATTATTTTGAAGTCTGTATTAACTTTTTATTTGGCTTCGATAGTTTTTAAAATTTTTATTTTAATTCATCATTTTCCAAAATTATGAAATGCCATGGCTATATCTGGTCTTTTTCAGAGTCATGGGGAACACTAACAGCCATGGTCAACACAAAAAATCATCTAAGAGAGGTAATATTGAATTTGTGACATTAGAAAAAAAGTTTTGTTCTACAATTATAATGATGAATTTGTACTTCAATAAGCTTACTCCGAGGATGTCAATAATGAATCGAATAATTCAATGTTCGAATTCGGTTAAATTTTATATTTATTACAGTAATATAGACTTATCCAATTTAAACAAGAGAGCTATGCTCAAATATATGGACACGTTATGCTGAAATTCACTGTGGTACGGCACGTTAACTTACCAGCAGGCTTGACCACGGAACCTGTTCGCTGTTTGATGATCACCTGTTCAATATGTGTTTGCGGAATCGCCACGTGGTGGCAAATTCTGATGACGTCATAGGTCAAAATAAAAACGAATCCCATAAAGCTCACAGGAATATTGGAAATTAATAAAAGTAATAGCCTTCTAGAAAAAAATTCCATCCTTGACTAAAGAAAATTTCAAAGCAATCGGTCCAGTAATCAAAGAAAAAAGCGACTTTTTAAAAACATGTCAGAACAAAAAGAACAACAGGAACAACAACAACATAATATTGAAACAGTCGTTATGTCCAAAATTAATTTAGAACGTTTTCATTTAAAATTTGTCTTTCTAATCATTAAATTTTCTGGTGGTCAAACTAAAGATTCATTCACCTAAGAATAACTTGATTTAAGTATTCTGCATTACTACATTCGATTTTATGATTTTATGCCAAGGTTTGTGCAAATTTCTCTATTTAGATTCACCAAGTTTAAAACATTTTCAATATTACATATTTAAAAATATTATTTTAGAATGTGTTCAGAATAGTGTATTATTCGGTTATGCTCATCTCTGCTCACAGCCTCACACTGCCCCCTTTTTTTTAAACTTCTGAGAAAAAATAGTCACCTGGTATAACTTCTAATTCATAATGAAAGGTTCACGACATCAATCAAGAAAAAGTGTTTCTAGTCTTCATCAACAAGCAGCACAGGAAGATGAGTCTGACATTTTGTCATCTGTTAACAAGAGGAAAAGACAACATGATAATAGGAGTGTCGGCTCAAGGTTATAAAACATTTTTCCTGTGTATAGAATAGATAAATTGTGAAATAAGAATAAATTAGATTCACTATTTGCTTTTATTAAGGCTTCTGACCAATTACTCTTCAAATGTTGTAGTGAAAAGAGGGGCAAGTTTATTGATAAGCTTGTGTTTTGGCATTGCTATAATTGGTCAAATATAGCTTCTGAACTTTCGGAGCTTTCAAATTTTACCAATCATGTTATCCATGTTTTTATATTTATTTTCATAAAAATAAATAATTTTTTCATTTTTCAATAGACTTTCTGGACAATATGACGATATCAGTGTTCTTTCCTCACAAGGTATTCTCAGTATTTCTAGTAAAGCTGAGGACGAAGAAGAATTAGGTGAGTCTGTTTGGAAATTACGGTATTTAAATAATATGGTCTGCCGCTGTTTATATTTTTCCATTTAGAAAAAGGGCATAATTTTTAGATATATAATTTCAATATTGTTATATTATATTATTGAAATTGCCTTTAGTCAGAATTGATACAAAATAAACTGTAGCCAATACTGGGCTAATGTGATGTTTTAATTTTTTCTGTGTAATGCAATATTTTGTTCTTACAAACATACCATGATTTGTGCATGCATACTTTTACCTTTATTAAAAAAAAAAAACGCAGATTACTTTCGATATCCCATATTTGTAAACCATATTTCAAAATGTATTTAGAATAGTAAATTATTGGATTTTGACCATTTTTGTAACTTCTCTTACATTCTACTACTAGGTCACCCTGAAAAGATGAAATCACCCAAATTAATGACGACACAACAATCAAAAACATCTAATGAGGAAACATGTGATACTTCAACCAGTAAATCAATACAGGATCTACTTCATTATCAACCTACATTAAAAACAGAGTTCGATTTTCGAAAACCTTTCGATGTTGAACCAAAGAAGTTAAAAGGCGAGATATTTATATTTGGATTGCAGGCCTTGCACCAAAGTTCACCACTTTTATTCTCTACAGACAGGCATGAATAAAATGACAAGACCTTTGAAACATTCGAAACATTTAGAAGTTTTGATTCTCGCTGTAGTATCCTTGTAATTACCATTATTAACCATCAAATTTTCTCCATTTCTCATATGATAAGTCGATATGAAGAAATACAATTTTTACAATATATTTGATATCATAATGGAAAGATAGCCTGCTCTATTTTTATATTGTACTCAAAATGCCCAAAACAACTCTTGTATAGTATGAAAACTCTAAATTTTTGAAACATAAGTTAGTTTAGAAGCAGTAATAATTTACAAGAGAAATCTACATCTTCTACAAAAGAAATAGTCCACAAATTAGGCGCAGGCTATGGATAAGGAGAATACACACCATATCATCATGCGATACTAGTTCGAGTTCTGGAAAGGCTTGTTAAATTTTATTAATTACCACTTATTTTTTCTGATAACTTGACTATTCAGGTGGTAAGGATTCTCTAGTTTCTAATTTTGATTTGTTCTTATTTTTTCATCAGATGTGACGCAGCCAAGAGACATTGAAATGGTCTCAGATTTAAAAACAAACGAAGATTCAACAATTCAAACATTACGGGGTGTTTGTTGCGCAATAACAAGCTTACAAGAAAAGTTGATATCGGGAACTAACGGTAAGACTAGATGTTACATGTAACTACTATCTATAACTCAAATCTTCACTGATTCCGAGCCAGATTTGCCAATTATGTTTGAACTTGAAGACTGTTAGAATACTCATGGGCGATTTGAAACGATATTTAATGAGCTTGCATGCAAATAATTTTAATTAATAAATTTGACTCATTATCCCAGATGAAACAATTGTATTCATCTTTAACTTAAATGGTAATCTGACTTGACTTGTCTTTAGTACACGGATGACCACTTTGGCTATGTAGGATTTTAAGTTTGTCATAATCTCGTTCTTGTCAAGGCTCTCTATAACACAGCTGCTACTTGAAATGACATCTCTCTGAATTAAAGAGATTCCCCAAGTTGGCATGGCTTCAATCTGCCGTAGGACTGGGCATTTTTGAATACCTGAAGCTTATGATTACAGTATCCAATCAAATTATATTTTTTAATCGAATCGAGGCTTGAATATATAATAAAGATAATATGTAATCGAATGTCCTTCGCACACATAGACATCTGAAAGCATGGAATCCATCACTCAGTCAGTTCACTGAGTTGTCACACAAAAAGTGAACATGCTTCATCAATAACTCTACTGTTTCGGAATTGCATTTAAAAAATATAGCTCTAATGAAGAAAAGTTGAGGGAATCACCTTGACATTTGGCGGATATCAAAAAAATAGGACGCCGCTGATTCGAAAATTTCGTCTTAGCAGATTTGAATAATTTCTTATTTGATTGGATTCAAAATGCCAGCCCTGCTCAGTATTATTACAGAGCTATACTGCTACTGTACAACAATGTAAACTGTTTTCAGTATTCTCAGTCAGTCACAGACTCGTATGTAACATTTTTTAATAAATCATTCTTAAACTCTCATGTCGTTAATATTTACAATTTTTTCAGATTCAATTAAATCTCCTGATCATCTAACAACGAGAAAATACACTGGCAAGCGACATCCATCTGTCAGTCCATCATATCCTATATTATCAACAAGAACTCCAATGTCTCCTGCACAATCGCCTTTTAATTCACCTGGCACAAGAAGCCCTGCAGAACCCAGCAGTCCGAAACAATTTTTTCAGTAAGTATTTTGGAATATTATTTTTTGTATTTATCTTAAGATTCTTGATTGTTTATCAAGGAGCGAACCCACCCTACATCTATGTGATCTGAATTTTGGCAGATGGCCAAGTAGTTTGAAGCAGGGATTCCCAAACTAGGAGCGTTGCCAACGATTATCCATTGTTTTCAGAAAATACAATTCAAATTTCATGTGTTATTGCGTTGTAACTTGTAACGATGGAGGTCTGTCAAAACTAAGATTCATGAATGGGGTCTGCACTCCGTGGTCCAAAAAGTTTGGGAAATTCTGGTTTAGAATGTTGGATTAACTATGTTTCGATCACAGATTAGTCATTTTGTAGGTACTCCCGTAGTATGTGTACCAGGTTAGGGTTGGGCCATAATTTCATTCCAATTTTCCTTATTTTAATTCTATTGGGGACTGTCTGTGTTAGCCAAGTGAATATATATCTCCTTTCCATAGGCTTCCGTCCCCTAACACAACTTGATGTAAAGTAGGTGAACAAAATTAGTTAACTCCATATTGGTACACACACTTCTGGAGCGCCATTTTGTATTCTAATTTTGCCTAAGTGAGGTGCTTAGGGTGTGATTAATTAGGCAATGCAGACCCAGGAAAATTTCTTTTTTTTTTGAGTAGTTTCCCTTTGTGTCTCAGTGGCTGTTTTTACAAAGTCTTTTTCAAGGTTATTAAGGCATGGGAAAGCACCTTGCAAAAACTAATTGTGTTTCTATAACAGTAATACTCGTCCTATCAACATTGAACAAGATGAAAATCTATTGCAAGAAACCTCAACCTTTAGCAAAGTGTTAACAAACCAAACAACTGTGAATGATAACTGTGATGATCAACTTTTATTTAACGAGTGCAATCAACCTAACTTAAATTCAACTTTACACGAACTGATGAACTCCTCGCCAGATGGTTTTTCAGGTGAAATTTCCAAGTATTTTCAGTCTTGTTGTAGGGATGTGAAAACTCTTTACGTTTTTTGCAAAAAACTGGAAATTTTAGTCATAACGATTTTAACATGGATCAGATGAAATTGGCTGTTATCTGTTTTGCGAGATTTAATTTAAAATGTATGTAAAATGTAAGTGTAAAATTATGACTAATATAATAAATATTTAAGAATATACTCACTTGGACAACAATTCCTTCGCTTTTCTGGAATTTGTGGAAATTTATAACTCCCATAAACTCTGCAAATTCCTTCTTACTATAGTGCTTTTCTAACAAAGCTTTCATAAATCTTCTCTCAATACTAAAAACTCTTAATATACTAAGCCCCTTTTGTCAATAAAGATTTCCTTCTTCTTTGCAAGTTAGTTATTGATTAACAATATTTATTTACATCCACCAACCAAGCTTGTACAAAGATATCGCATGTAAATATCATTGGCCCAATCACGTTCAAACTTGTGCATTGATTTACCATCTAACGCCCTTGTCCCGAAAGTCAAATAATCTTTTCCCATTTCCACTTTATATCTTTCACTTTTTGATTCTCTTCTGAAGTGTTTTGTCAGTTGCTTTAGATCTATTGATGCGCAGTGGCGCGAATTTAAAGTATCTTTACCTAGAATAGGTCAAGCAGAAAAGGGTTATGGTTGAATTATTACGCTACGTTAGATTTTAGTTGGATTATCATTGGCAAGGGATAAATTGAGTATGATTAGCAGTCTGAAATTCCTACCCAAAAAATCTCAGGTGGGCTAGTTATAAAATCACATACCAGAAGTATTGTTAATATTACCAGACTGTTGAAGCAGAAAATTTTTGAGGTATTCCAGTTTTGGATTTTTATTACATTAGTTTATTTTGATCTCTAAACTAGAAGCATAAGTAATCTGAGTTATGTTTTGTCTTCTTCAAGTCACTGTGACGCAATAATATGATAGATCATATTAGTGAGGTTTACCACAGACCTGGCTTTAAGTCCAACTAGTTTATCAACAAGGTACTAGGATGTTGAGTATTGAACTGCAGGTCTTTTCTATTTCCTCAACTTTTTACTGTATAAGTTTAAAGCTCGCATAATTTCAAAATTTGCAGCTTGTCTAAGTTCCTGTTCAGACCACTAGCAATCATTTCTTTGTTTACTTTCTACTATTCTCAATTTTATCATAGAGGCTTGATTTTTCAGTTTTTACTATCTTCATCCTTAAGGTACGATTATATCTTGTTTTGTCTGAAGAAGTTAAGACTATTATATAACAAAAGCTCACACATATACTTTCTATTTCTTGGAAAAAAGATTGTTATACTTGGCAGTCTAACAACCAAAGTATACTAGAATCCACTACTGATTATTCATATTTTCATGTCCATTCAATTATTGAAAATGACAGGTTGTGTGTCATTATTTGCGTCTAATTAATAATTTCAATCTCTTATTTGTGACCGGATAATCTTGATGATTCATAACCTTTGCTCATTAGCTGTCGTTATGCGAACTACAAGTCAAATACAGACATGAATATATATATTCATTCTGACAGATTAGCTTATACACATAGCCTGAAGACAAATATTATTAATAGACTGTAATGTAGTAGCAGAAATATGGCATCATATCTTTTGTTAGAATAGTGTGTTAATTTGAAAGCCTCGTCTAGAAAGTTGCTTAGCATTTTTGGACAAAGCAAAATAATTGTTATTTGAGGTATACAGGTATATTTGGAGAATATTTCATTTAGTCGGTGAAGTTTAGAATTTGATGTGAAGCTGATCGAGGAATGTATTCTTATAGTTTCAATGCTTTTTTTAAAAAAAATTTCTATAGAATGTGCCAATCCTTCCAAAGATTTAGAAGATTGAAAATCACATAAGATAATGGAGATATTGGGATGTTCATTGAATTCAGTTCGCATGTTATGATTTACTTTGCTAGTCTCGAACGATACCTGTATTTTTATAAATACTGTAGGTTCTATTCTTTGTTTCATGTTTCATTATTATGCTGCTAAATAGGAATATCTATACTGGAAGGATTCATAATTTGAAACGTCTATTTTTTTAATTTTTTTTGTTGTATGAAATTAAAATTATATATTGGTCTGTCTTGAAGCAAAATAACAAAAAAAAATTTAATTTCAAATCTTGATTTATTAATAACGTCAAAAAGTTTTTATTATATGCCTTTTCTGAAATGCGTTTTTGAATAAGAGTAGTAGTTTTTGAATTTCAATTCAACTCAATTTTGAGAAATTTCTTTTGTTACATTTTTGGATACATTAGGTCCAGGGGGGTTTTTGAGGGTCACAAGCACAACACGCTTTCCCTCCCATTTGAAATGTAAATAAAAGCATATTTCTGTATTGTAAGCAATTTTTCGTGGCTTGAAATGCTTTTCATACCTTCAAGATCCTTGAAAATGAAAACCCACATTTTACGGACCCGCTAGGTAACATGACAATTTGAAATTTCAGAACCCTCCCCATTGAAAATTCCCAGCTTTCACTCCTTGGGCCATTGTTGGAGTTTGAAATCAGATTCAGGTGTAAACTTTCTCTAACTCTAGAAGCATCTGGGCTATTGTTTGCATAGATACTTGAATAAGATAAAGGATAGTATGTTCCTATTTACCATATAAAAAGTACATAGTCCCTAGACCCTAGATCAGGGGTATGCTACAGGCTAAATTTTTTGTGTGGCCCGGCTAGATGCCTGAAGTGGGCCGGTTACAGACATTAAACATGGTTATTGCCACTGGGCCGGAGGCTCAAAACTCAATATGAAAAACTATGAATATACCAGTTTATTTACAAAAGCTATTCCATCAGCTAGGCTACGTTTATACAATTATAAGAAACACAATGTCACAGTCAGGATCATTATGAAGTTATTTTTATTGATATTTTCAACGAAAATTTTTTATCGGTGAAAACTATAGTCTTAATTTTAGCAGACGCAAAGGGGCCGGATGAAACACTTCTGTGGGCCAGATCCGACCCGCGGGCTGTGATCTGCCCACCCCTGCCTACTCGTAATAATATCTTATTGACTTATCTTAAGGTTCTCTTTTAAACTCATGGCTTCTTGCTAACTCTACTGATGAGGAATCGAGCACATTTGTTGAAAAATTTTGTGATTCTCTTGTGCGGGTTGGAATATTATCACCAGTGTTAAATAGACTTTCCTATTATAAGATGTCAACAAACGAAAAAGACAATTCGTCCAGTCAAGGGAATACTCTGTTCAATCGATTAAAATTTATGGTGGGTTAATATTTTTCTGTAATTTCTTGTTTTTTTATGTTATTTATATTGCATGTTTGTGACTAGAAATGCTCACTCAGACTCTGCGTAAGCGGCCCCTGGGTAAATTAAATTTGAAACCTCTGATTTAGGCACTTGTAAAAATGATTGAGAAATCGAAAGACATTAGCAATATTTGTTCTCATGTGAAAACATACTTTATTAGTTAAACACCGTCATTTGATTAGATGATCATTGATTCTTTGATAACTGCGTCTCAACTCTCAACTATAAATTGCTTGCTGTGTATGAAAGAGTATGAAGTCATAGAGCGAAGTCATTTTATGACCTATTTGATGATTTTTCAAATCATTGTTGGCTAACAGTCAAGATGACATATTTTTATTAGTTCCATGTATTGGGTGTGGTGACCTGACTTGTGGTTGGCCATTTACCACATCTATATTGCTCCGCAGCTTTGCCTTATCAATTTAGAGATTCTTAGTCTACCTGTCCCATTGATTTGCAAAGGGAAGAAAAAATTTGAAACTGAGAGATTATAGTGCTTTCAACCTATATCACTACTTATATTGTGCCTTGTTCAGAGAAGACATGATGCATAATTCTATATGGTAGCATGTTATAACCACATAAAACAAATTCTCTTTTTATCAGCCCACTCAAATTTATACCTGGGGAGCGTTGAGTCGATTGACATCCAACAACGCCAGTGCTGGTCCGAAGAAAACCCAGACATACAGAGATTTTGCAGTAAGACAAGTGGAAGTCAGTCCAACGACTGCTCCTGCTGTTGATAGCCAATTTAGAAAATCAAATGAAGCAAATTCTTCCGGTAATTATATTTTATGTTCATTATTAATAAAGGATGTTTTCAAGTGCCATATAAATAACACTAAATTTGAAAAGATTGAAATTTTGCTTTAAGAAAACCTGAGATATATTTTTATTACCGGTATTTCATTATTGATTCTTTTATGACTCAATCCAGAGATATGTCAATTATTGATTCATCAAATTTCAAAATTTAAATCATTATGGATGTTAACAGAACTTGTTATTTCTATTATTGCGTAATGTGTAATTGCTGTTTGACTAAAATTCCAACAAAGCTCTTATGTTTTTCACATATAATTCCAATAATGGAAATAATAAATTTGGGTCGCGAGAAAAAAGTTTGGGAACCGCTGATGTGAATGATATACCTGACTAGTAGCCACAAGAAAACATGAGATTATAAGAAAAATATGCGATGATAACAAAACTAAATACAACTAATAGTTGTTGCTAAAAATGAATATAATTTGAAATTGGGTTGTTTATTCATTACAACTTGCAAAAATATTACAAATATATTAAAGCAGTCTAAATATCATATTAAAATGCTTCTCACATTGCAATCTGGATCTGTATTGGTCTATTTGTCACCCATCAGTCATGGCATTTCAAAATTTGACATTGACACTATTAGGCATTGATAATATATAGATAGTATTCGATAACTTATTTTTTGTCATTTTCTACAGAAAATGCTGGCCAATCAGAAGATATTTCGAATAAGACTGAGTCGTCAGAAAAATATCTTCATCCGATCGCAGCTCTAGACTTTACCAGTCCACAAGATCCAAACCAATCACCAACACAAAAACCTAGAAAACTATTTTTCACTCCAACTTTATGGTCTACTAGATCGCAGAATGGTGATGAATCCAAGAATATCGATACATCAGTGAACATTGATAGTTCAGCAGGTAGTCCTGCAAGTATGTCTTTTTATATTGTTCTACTTTGTTATTTCAATTTTTTACGCAATGCTCATGAACGTCTCTCCACCGATTCTTCCTAAATAGAACATACTTTGGTAGACGCATTATGGATTGTATGGCGATGCCATAGCGGTTCAAGCGTAAAACATTAATATGTTGGCATCTCATGTTAAAAATCTCTTGTTCAAAACTCATGCCCACCACCAAATCTTACTTAATGAACGTGCAAAAACCATGAAAAAACTTGCTGAAACGCTGAAACCTTGCTAAAACGCGCATAGAAAATGAAAAACCATCAAAAACATGAAAAACGTCCCAAAACCTTACTAAAACAGTGGAAAACTAACACGAACCTTGCAAATACGTTCAAAATAAGTAAAAAATCTTGCTGAAACGTGCAAAAATTGTGAAAACCACCATAAACCCTGCAAAAACGTTCCAAAGAGGTTAAAAACCATTCTAAAATGTGCAAAAATTGTGAAAAACCACAAAAAACTTGATATAGCGTGGAACTGGTAGACGATGCCAAACTTAAAGATTTCAGTCCTTCCATTATTAAAAAAATGGTACAGTTCACCTAGCGCTAGCAGGACAATAAAATAGAGTGAAAGTTTAAAACATCATATGTATGACGTAATAAAAACTTCATCAAAATGAGTCTGAAATCATACAGATAAGAGTATTAAAAGTTTTATTCAGAATACCAGGGAATAGCCGCAGACATGGAATTTTTCAAATTTTTTCTGAATATTTAAATTTTAATTGTGGTAATGACAGGGATAATGATATATCATGTATGTTAATAAATAGTAGCAATAATGGTATGGATTCATTTCTAACTTTTGTGTAGGTTTCTTGCAGTTTAAAGCGCAATAATATATTATCCACTGGTATTTAATAAATATAATCCAGCTTAATTTTATTCTTGAGATAATTAACGGAAGTAACCTCTGTATTTTAGATAAAAAAATTATTTGTTTGTTTTTTAAATTTGCCGAAAAAATATTTACACCATTTCTTCAGGCTATCATCGTAAATATTGTGACTTTTATCAAGTTTGGCCATGGATAACATCAATTTCATTATAATATTCATGTACAAATCATACCTGATTGTATATAACTCGTTACTTAAGATTGTGTATAATTGTATGAACTAATTGTGAGTTTTGAGACAAAATTATACGCCTCTCGTTGTTCGTGTTGAATTAACTTGCTCTATCTAGGATTTGGCTTTTTACAGTTTAGCATTGTATACCTGACATGAAACAAAGAAGATTTAATTTGAGAAAGTTGAAGGATTTGTATGTCTGAATAAAATCTAAATAGATTAATATGTAATAAAAAAGCTTTATAAGGGTATAAAAATTTAGGTTCTTAGCAAGGTTGAATACAATCTAATATAATATTTACAACTATGGATTATATATTTTGTTTTAAATCTGGTCGTGTAAAACAAATAAAATTTAGAAGTTCTTGTGGGTTCAGCAGCAAAATTATAAAAAATGATTTGTTGCGTTTTTTGTCGTTTTCAAAATTTGAACCAAACTTGTTTAGATGATGTACTGTTAAAATTCTGAAATGAAAAATATTCAATGAAGCTATTTTAAATTATTCTTTAATCCAAGAATTGCTATACCTTAGAAATAAATATTCAATCAATTTGAGCATGTATTCTGTGTAATACTAACTCTATTTACAATCTGAATTTAGTTTTGTTTGTGTAGATTAGAAGTTATTTGATTTTTCATTTGTTAATCTGAGATGAAATGATTCTAGGTTTTCTACAAATAAATGCTGATTTAATATTCAATTTATAATATTAGTTGAAAATACTAATGAAAAAAAGTCAGAAAATTGTTTTATTCTCTCCATTTTTTCTTATTAACAATATAATGTTCATGTCTTCTGTAGCAAATAAATTGTCTCGAATAAAAATGAATGGTATTGTTCAAAAAGGTGGCAACAGTGCAAATAAGAAGCTCACATCAGTTTGGCCTCCACCCAAACCACAGGAAGATGATGCTCATGGACTCAAATATACGGAAGCAGGTAATATATGTGATTGTGTCCTGATTTATATAGACATAGTTATATCGAACTGAATTAGTTACGAAGTTCTTTAACAAAAATACTGTAAAATCTGTGCATCACACATTATAAGTTTATAACTTTTAATTTTTGGCACTTATAAAAATTTTATTTGAAAAGCGATACCAGTATGAGTACACATTTTGTATCTATTATTATTATTTTAACAATTTTTCGAAAAATTTGTTTCTGACAATTTTTTGAACATACACTGATTTAATACACCATCCATCAGATGCCAAACGCCTGCCGTGGAATATTTTGTATGAAAATTTGTCAAATTCTTCTCCAAATCCGTTTTATACTTCAATTTATTTTTATTATTCATTTGTCCAGATAATATCACTGGTAAGATCTGATACCATCATCTCTCATTTTGTTTTCAGTGTTGCCAGAATAATATCTTGCTAAGTATTATCTACAGATGTATTATACTTGCTTCATATATGATCAAAAATAATTTGACCGATATTATCTGGCAACATGATTTACCATTTGTAATGTGTCATCAGAAATTTCAAGTCAAATTTCTGAATCATTAAATAGTTATTTTATAATGCTTTTAAAGTAATATGTAAATATTGTTTTTAATCTAATGTTTTATGAGTTTCTCTAATTGGTTGTTAAGTTAAATACCCTGATTTATCAAAATTGTTTTTTCATCATTTATATTGGTCATGAGCCTCTTGATGTTATGACTGATTCATTTAGTATGGAATTACTATATTATAGTAGCATAGCATTAGTTTATTATATAGCAAATAACTTGTTAGTAAGGATATTTGACATGAAGTGGACCTTTGCATTATTTTGCTGTTTTATTTTTATTAAGAGGAATTCTTTTTTATTCCAAATTGTTCGACTATCTCTGTATTTTTATCCGCCAATACCTGCGGGGAACCGTACCAGTACTAATGCGTGACCTTCATGTTTATATATTCAAGAAGTGCTCTCTTGTTATTGATATAATAATATAGAATCATATTATGCAAGAAACTTCAAGATACGTGTTATCCATCATCGATAGTTTTGCATGAAGTGTTTTTCATATTTGTCAGTTATTTTATAATTTGTAAATGAAATAAAATGTTATAAATTTGATTTTGACGAAGCATTTACAATGTAATTCATTGTCATTTTGCTAGTTTTTTGATGCGATTTGAACTAGAGATTGTGGGTAACCGAATTGTCAATTAAAAATCTTGATTAGATATCTTCATATATGATATTATTATAATATAGTTTATTTCACCAATTCCCTCTATTTTTCCCCTGCCCAGATGTAAACCTGTACTAGAGTTGTAGGCAATGATAATAAAGATTCCTTGTAAGTGTTTGTTGGCATCAGATCTGTGTGGGGAGAACCCAAATCCGTGGGGTTACGATTTTGCGTTAACGATCCTAAAAATTTTATTTTGTTTTCAACAGAACATCAACAGATACTGATGGATTTGAAAAAAAACCACAGTGATGAGTTGTATAAAATAACAGTGAGTAGTTAATTTAATAATGTCGATTTACAGCTGTAACTTTTCATATGTGAAATGCATATTTTTTTGTTTCCTTTAGAAAGAATATGAGACAAATATTTATGAAATGAACGAGGAGTACACTCAAGAAGTGAGTATATTGAGTTGCAAACTTTAACATCACATGTAATTTGACGGGAGTTGATAACCGCTTTGACATGTCCCCGAGTAATTCAATTAAAATAAACTCGGAATAGTTCGTCATTGTGATATTTTTTGAAAGTATTGTTTTTTAAACCAGATCGAGTCCATGCAACAGGATTCAAACATCTTGAAACAAGAAAATGCTGAATTGAAAGCAAAATTAAATGCAGATAAAAATGATGTATCGACGCAAACACAACATGTAGCTCAACTGAGGCTGACGAAGGTTTGTTTTATGATAAGTAAAATGAACAATATTATTTGTATTCAGCATATAAAATTTACTTATTATAGTTCAATGGTTTTCAAACTTTTTGTTCGCGCGGCACCAAATTATCAGGGAAAAAACTATTGAGCACAACGCAGTTACACTGAAAAAATTGCTGCTGCTTCCTCTAAATAGAACTCAATTTTGTGATCGTTAATGTGAATTTTATGCTTCTTAAAGTTTGTAAACATGTAAAGAGTAACGGCAATGTTGACTTGTCTTCCTCATATCTGCCTGACTTTCCTTTGAAATACTAAAAAAGTTACTCATGTTTGCTAAACTCAGCCAAGCAGATGAATAAACTGCATATTACGAAATTGCAGAATGTAGTATCCACCTCTGTTGTTACGTAACAGATCTACAGGCGCAAAAACATAATTTGTATTTGAATTGAATTTTATGCTCAACCTTTTTCAGGGAATTCAAGTTGATATTGAAAAAGAGTCACTCCTGCCTCCTTCTCAGATAAGCCTTCCAAAGGAAAATGTTCCCCCTCCGCCGATTAGTGCACCCCCGCCGCCGCCACCACCACCACCCCCTCCCCCGCCTCCAGGAATTCCTCCCCCACCACCCCCTCCTCCCGGAATTCCACCACCCCCTCCCCCACCCTTGAGCGGGGTACCACCACCGCCCCCTCTTCCATGCGGCCTTACAACCATCAAAGAAGATTGTAAGTTAGTTTTTAAAATTAATTCTTAGTTCTTAGTTAGTTCTCAATAACTTTTGTTTTGTTGATTAGAGAATGGCCTGGAAAGCCAAGCGAGATGAAAATTTTTTTGAAATTTAGATATAAACTATTTTTATTAGTAATAAAAAATAATAGCTGCCATTTCAATAACTCGTAACTCCCACTTTTGAAACGTGAGAAAAAAAATTCTTCTGTATTATTCATGGCCATTTGTTGTAACTTGAAACGCTTTTTAGACACTCAGACTCGGCCGGACCCGCTTTCTTTCACGATGTAACTTGGCAAGTATAAATTTCAACCCCCCCCCCCTTGAAATCCCTGGCTACGCCGCTGTTTTTAGGTCCCATCTTAATATCCTCATTTTATCACCCAATTTTCCTAATTCAAAATTTTGTAACTATATGTTGTTAACATTTTCAGCACCTAAACGAGCTCCTGTTGAACCGAAGAAACCAATGAAACCACTGTACTGGAAAAGAATTCAAATTCCTAAAAAGGAACTGCCAAATAATAGGTAAATTAGGAATAGAGTTGTAGCGTTAATAGTTTGATGATCATTAATTGCATGAATGATTTAGTCCTGCACGATATAAATGCACGAGGATACGAGCAGAGGAACATTATCGATCCTTGACGTTATGGCCGGTGTTGGTTCTAATGTATGGTTTTTTTCTGTTAGATCAAGTTGTATTGTTGTACTTGGTGCATACTGAATTGTATCAGTGAAAGCCTCTTATTTTGCATGAAAATACTGTGTGTTGCTTAGGGAATGCTTGGCAAGTTATTAAAGAACTTTAAAGATAGAGGTGGAACACCACAAAAACATTTTGTTTTGCAGTATCATAAATATTGAATAGGCCTATAAATATAATTTTGGATAACTATTTTGTATATAATTGCAGAAAATTTTCAGAATAGCATCAATTTGTTTTGATATTTTCTTGATTTAAAAATCTGAAGTTTTTCTCATTTTATTATGTTGTACCAGACTACGTTCAACAAAGGTCTTTCTACTTCTCCCGTAAAAAATATTGTTGATTAAGCTACTAAATTACCAGCAAGTTCTAACTGAATAAGATTTTGTTTGTTAACGAGATTGCTTGTCATATATTTTTTTTTCAAGATTGCTTTGTAAAATTTATTATTTATTATTATTAGTTATTATTTTGACCTGAAGGCATTGACATTTTTCATGATTTGTCAACTGTGATATAGCGTCTGATATGTTCATTAATAGATTTATATCTATCTCTAGCACTTGCTTTGTTTTTGTTCATCACCTTCATCATTTTTGTTTTACCGTTAATATTCAACTTTCATTGGAGTGACTTTGCTTTAAAAAATTGCACTAACAGTATGAATTTCAGCACTAAAAATTGCTTGGACGGGTTAACTTTTGAACTTGCTTGAACTACTGAGAAATATATTATTTATATTTGCATTGCTGCTATCTGTGATTATTGTTTCATACTTTTCGAAATTCATCTCCCATTACCATCTAAAATCCATCCTCCTTTTTTTTTATAAAGATCTGTTTGGGCAAAGATTGAAGACGCTGCAATAAACACAGATGAAATGGAATCAACATTCTGCAAAACAACAACTGTGAAAAAATCAAAAGCATTAAGTGATTTAATGACGGAAAAGAAAAAAAAGGTATGTTTACGATAGTCAAATATTCAACACGGCAGTTATTAGTCATATGCTAAGGATTAGGAATATACTTGCTACTGTATCACTGATTACGCTGTGTATGTTCGTATAACGCACTTTTTCATCTCGACCCACTCGGCACGGCGAAATTTTTTCGACTGTTTATATATCCCAAACAATTGATTTGTAAGCGCAGGGGCCCATCAAATATAAAGTAATATTTCATCTCCTGGATGGTCCCAGTTGAAGAACACTAGCTAATCCAATATGAATGAGAGTTTTTGTGTGACATATATGTTTGAAATGTTTTATTCATTTTATTTCTTTAAAGGAAACTTAAGTGTTTTTCATATTTATTATTTTTAAAAATATGTTTTTAGATTAATCCAGCGAAAATTCTTGAAGGTAAACGTTCTCAAGCTGTTGGCATATTTTTATCAAGTTTACATGTTGAAATGACAGACTTACAAAATGGTAAGTAGAGCATTTTCTTTCATCGCTTTTTGCCACGTAAAAAGAATACTATTGCCCAGGAATAAAAATGAATGGCTGATAGAATGTGAGTGACAGCCATTGAACCAACCAAACTACCATATTGTCACGATCACAAGCCAGGTGATATCAATTTCTATGATGTTTTTAAACTAATTTTATGGTGTATTAATAATGTTTCCTTATCTTTAGCCATATTGAATCTCGATATTACAACCGTAGATGAAGAAAGCATGATATCCATTTATAATTTGGTAAGTTTCAAAAAATGAAATGTTTTTTTTTTTAAAATGTAAACTTTGTCCAAAACTTATGTTCCAATGTGAGGTAACTAGAGGGCCAGATTTGTCTCATGTGTCTTCTTTTATCAAGGAATTCATTTCAAACTGTTTGTTCAGATGAAAGCATTCCTATGTATGCGAAATAGGCCAGTGTTTTTCAAACTACTATGATTCAAATACTCCGGACACTTTTGGCACAAGAAGGGCGAAGGCCCAGTTTGGTAAATTCTGGTCCATTCCATAATTTCGGTGACTTTAGGCGAAAAAAATTAATTCTAAGTCTACAAATAATTCCGAGTCTATTAAAGAAGATCATTTTGGAACAACAATCATTTTCAATGATATTCTCATGATTACCTCATGAGCTTGTCGATTTTCTTTTTTGTCAACTATTTTTATGTTACTTTCTTATTCAAGAGAGCCAGCAGTGATGAATTGAAAAGTATTAAATCACATCTGGAAAGTCAGAAAAATAAAAAAGAAGAAGAAAAACAAGGATTAGATAAACCAGAAAAGTAAGTTTTCTTTAAAAATAGAAAATACGTAATCTATTTCTATCTTGTATTATATCATTTTTGCGTTATAAATTCTGGCCTTAGTTAAGCGCCTGAAGTTCGCTCAGTATAATATTATACAAAGGATGGCAATATGTTCTTCCAAGGGTATAAAATCTGATTTGGCATGTTTTTTATTTCTATTACGGTTGGCATCAAAATTGCATTTTCGATCTCCCCAGAGTCACAATTTTTGACTTATTATGGTGATGATATTGAAGTCTAAATTTCTGACAAACCTGACGCTCATTAAAAATATGCATGCAATTTAAAAATAAACCTTCTTTTCGGTGAAGTTTTGGTTATTATAATTTACATTTCTTGGAGCTTGATCAGGATTTTCCTCAAATTGTCATCTTCTTCTCACAACTGATTCAATTAATTTTGACTTCATTTTCAGATTTTTATACAGTTTATATGAAATCGATAATTTTGAAGATCGAATGTTTTGCATTACATTTCGAACAAGTTTCAACGAAGATATACAAGGCGTACAGAAGGAATTAACGAACATAAAAACTGCATTGAATGTAAGTTTGCATGTATGGTTAGGTAAAGAATTGAGTTTGAACAAATATTAAAATTTGAACTGCAGTTAAATATGCTTGTTTTTTGTTATCGTAAAACTACAAACAGTCAATAGCAATAACAGTTTTAATAATTTTGATCGTATTCAAATATCAGTTGATTTCTGGTGTGGCTTTGTTTAATTAGGCATAATGATAAACTATGATAAAGGATTTTTCATATATATTTCGAGAAAAAAAAAACTTTCGGATTCAGATTTTATGCTTGAATGGGGAAAATGGAGCGTTGACAATCCCGCGAAGGCAATACGCTATACAAAACTAAAGATTTTAACACAAAAATTGTTTTATGTTTTATTCACAGGAACTTCAAGATTCAAACACTGTACTTCGAATACTTGGTCTTGTTTTGAGTGTCGGAAATTATCTTAATGGAGGTTTGGAAATTTATCAATTTTTTTTAATGACAAATTTCCTTAAAAATATGATTTATAAAAATAAGAACTTCTTTGAAAAAAAATTCTTTTCTATTTCAATTTTACGTTTCAGTATGTTTGGCTTGATATATTTGATTTTCTTTTTTTCTGTTTTCAAGGCAATCGAACTCGTGGACAAGCTGATGGATTTCAACTTGAGATTTTATCAAAATTAAAAGATGTGAAAGGTGTTAAAGATGGTACCAGTTTCAGTTTATTGAATTACATTGCATGGGCATACATAAGGACATATGACAAGGTATTTTGGGATTTTATTTAGTCACTAGACAGGTTTTTTTTCTAAAATTGATTATATTCGATATTTTAAATGTTTGAATCTAGAAAAATAATTGGGAATACTTTCAATTGACAAATAATCATTTGGATAAATTGAAGGCAATGTGTCTAAAAAGCCTTCTTTGGGTTGACAGAAATTTTGGTTTCAAATATGTCAATGAGAAAACTTATGTGTATGCCTTTTTAATTATTTGCGAACAATGCTTTATTATGAGTTTTGACTTTCTGTTGGAAACTTTGACTTGGATTATCAATCTTCATCAGTTGTCTAAAAATTTTGTAGAGTTTTGACTTTACTCCGCCTTCCGGGGAGTTTGAAAATATATCAATAAAAACTCGTACTAGGACTCCCATTCTTGCCTTTATTCAAGATAATTTAAGGCTTTGATGCTGTGGTATAGAAAATAACTGAACTTATTTTTTTGCATAGGATGTTGAGGTCCTACAGAGAGAATGTCCTGTTCCAACATTCCAAAGTATAGTTCTTGCATCGCAAGTTAATTTCAGTGATATTACCAAAGAGTTGAGAAGAATAAGAAAAGGTTTGAAAGGTAAATATTTTGTTTTCTGCCGTTACCTTCAAACAATAGTTCATATCACATTTTATACAATATATTTTTTCATTGAATTGAATATTTTCGTGAATGTATATTTTGAGTTGTGTTGTGGGACGTTTGACAAACTGTCTATCATTTGTTTCACTTTAGTTGTTTGTGTCTATTCTTACAAGTATGCTTGACTAACAGGATATCGTCAATACTTCATATCAGTAATAGAGAAAAATTTAGGTAAAATTCCTGACAAAGCTAGAATATGCTTTCTACCTAAAGCTTAAATTTGTATTACATGCAGTGAAATTTTACATCAGTGTTGTTCATGATTGTTCGAATTTTTTCATCAATGTACTTACAAACTTACCTTAGATTGATAATTCTTTTCACTCTACAGATTGTGAGAAGCGTGTGTCTGATGTCATCAAAAAATCAAAGAAGCATTCTCAACCTTTTAAATCTATCATGGAAACTTTTCTTGAAAATGGTAAAATATCGTATTTTTAATTTTACATAAAAAATACTTTATGTACACACTGAAAAATTTGAGTCATCATGCAATGTTTGCCGCTTGATTAATATAGTAATTGGTAGAATTCAAACTTCGTTCATATTTACCTTGCCCGCTGATAGGTAACAGGCTACTCTAGTTTGGGTCTTGGGAGGACAGAAATTTTTAAGATTTGGCATTTCTTGTCCAACCCTTGGGTGAGGGGGTGGGCTTGGGATTTGATAGTATGGGTAATTGGGTACAGATTTTGATTTGACGTTATTTTTTAA
Organism: Styela clava; assembly: GCF_964204865.1. Lineage (NCBI taxonomy): Eukaryota > Metazoa > Chordata > Ascidiacea > Stolidobranchia > Styelidae > Styela > Styela clava. Next base: position 14,687,531 of record NC_135259.1, read on the forward strand.
ATTTTTATTTTGAACATTGTGAAAAATTTGTTGGACTATTCACAATCATATTAATGTCTTGGTTATTTCATCATTTAAAAATGTTTCTGCAACGCGCTCCACCTAGGACGCCATTCAAATAGCGATTCGGGGACATATATGAATTCTTTTTCCTAACTGTTATTATTTTGTTTCTCTAACAGCTTATACGAGTATTGAGAAAGATGAAGCTGAATATGATAAAGCACAGAAGAGGTATCTATGAACTATTCAAAATAATTTAAATTAAATTTTACGCCAGTAAAGTACAACTTTTGTAGAATAAAATAAGATTGTAAATGCGTTGTAAATCACTGAAAAATTTGGGCTATTCGGAAGTTTTTATCCGGAATAAATAATTGTCTACAAATATTCTCAATGCAAATGCAAAAAACCATAGGTTCAAGTCCTGATCAGTCTAGCAGTCAATATATTGTTATTATTCTGGTAGTGTGCAATAGCAGCACAATTTCAAATACAATAATAAAAGCTGTTTTATAGTCCATATTTGGGTGCATGTTCATTAAACAACGTAAGTACTTCTATTTAGCTTGGCACAAATATTTTTTCATATGTTATTCCCAACCCCCACTTGGCTATGCCATTCAAAAATCATGTCACAATTACGTCAAAGAGCTTGCCAAAGTATAGCTACGATCGACGAAATGGCATCTTCGCCAACAATAATGAACTCACTAACGCCAGCGATCTCTCCACTATCGGGATTGTTACGACGTGAAAACCAGAGAAATAGCTTGCTTGATTTTGGGTAATCGTCTGCGTGTCTTGGATGACAGTTAGTATAGTTAGGAGGGCCTTATTACATTACTGCGAGGCCGTCGTGACGTAGTTAGGTGGGGGTTAGGTGTAACATATGCAAAAAAGGTTGTGCCACGCCAAGTAGAAGTACTTACATCGCGTTGTGAATATGGCCCCATATTTGTGACCATGTAGAGCTTAGTGTACCAGCTGTTACATTGACTAAATTTGAATCTATTGCGTTGTTCTCAATACATTTATAACTCATTGACACTCCACCCCTCTTGAAAAAGAGTATTCAAAAATGAAAATTCTTGAGAACAGATGAGACAAGCAGCAACATTTGTTTAGAGGGAATGATTCTAATACCTATCAACTTGTATTGGGTGGCAACTGACTATGATGACCCCAAAGGGCATATCGTTGTCTTCCAACCATATCATACTGAAAGCGTTTTTATTTATAATTTATATATTTGTCTGCTTATTTTGTGTTTTCTTGGTTTGGCAAATAAAATAAACTCTCTCTCTTCATGTCACAGACAGTTTCTTGAAGTATGTTTATGTCGCTTCATAATTTGTAATCTAATTATATGTTATTGGCAATCAATTGGTTACTGCTTATAGTGAACTGTAATTTTTTATCGAACTTGAAAAATTATTTTGCAGTTTTCGAGATGCTGTTGAATTCTTTTGCATCAAATCTAAGTCTTCTTCAAAAGCTGTTGAACCTAAAGATTTCTTTTCACTATGGCAAAGTTTTTGTCTCGATTTCCACGGAATTTGGAAAATTGAAATTAATAGATATTTAAAAGAAGAGTAAGTGAATGAATTTTTCTAACAGTCCTCGTTATTTATTAGTTTCACGTTCACTATTGATAACTAAAGTTGGATAGAAGTCCTATTGTGGGCGCTCCAGAAGTGTGTGTACCAAATATGGAGATAACTAATTTTGTTCGCCTATTTTACATCAAGTTGTGTAAAGGGACTGAAGTTCATGAGCAGGGGTATATTCACTTGGATAACACAGACAGTCCTCGATTTTGTAATTGAACTAAAAAAAGGAAAATCGGAATAAAATTATGGCCTAACTCTAATCTGGGACACACACTACGGGAGTACCGGAATTTCAATAAATCTGTGGCAAGGTATACCTATTGAATAAAAATTGTCTAAATTTTTTATCATGCAATATATGTATTTTCAGAAAACAAAAATTTCGACAAAGTGCTGAAGATGTGTTGGCAAGACAAGCGACAACAGTTGTTGTTAAAGCAAGAAGAAGGCCTGGGAGTATTGTATGTTGATATAATAATAAACAAATACTTTGATACAATTGTATTTTATTTAATGTTATCAAATCAGATATTATCATACTTGAAAATGATCAATATTTCAAACGAGAATGTTATAGTACAGGTGTGGGTAACCTTTTTCAATTCGCTCGCCAATATCTGCTAAATTCAACGACTTTTTTTAAATAGAATCATAATCTTTCAGATTTGCTTAATTTTCACGGCTGCAGTCATTACTTTTTTGCCGTTTTATTCATTTAGAAATATTGGGTGAAATCTGATATATATGTTTATGTGGTTTATGCATCACTAATATGCAGCATTCCGAACTGCAACCTAAGTTCCATTATTTGACAATTCAACAGTATTTTATTTTTTCAGAAATCCCGTCCAACAATACAAAGATGATTTTACAACATGGATCACTTTTTATCAACTTATGTTGCTGCTCGCTTCATCTGTCTCAGGAATTTTATATTATATATTCTAAATGAATTGAAGAGAGTGGCAATGAGTGAGAAATTTTTAGAGCGAGATTTTGAGGGAAAACGCTATTCGATATTTGCCAAATTTGGTCTAGTGAGTTGGTAGCTAATGCAATAAGGGCTTTGCATAGCAATATTTATAAATAACTTAGTGCAATGGGAAAGCGTTTCACCAAATGATCATTTGGAATGGCTACATTTCTGAATAGCTTTCATTTGACTATAAATGAATATGATGTACTTTCAAAATTATTCATTGTAATGAAATTCAGAATTGTTTTGAAAAAACAGTTCTGCATGAAATTTTCGATTGGGTACTTAGCTGTTCAGTAGTTTACTGAAATAAAATGCTTGACACAATTTGGAAATTTCGTAATGGGAATAAACATGATCAATTAATCAGGCATTCCTTTACATTGGCAAACGTTTCAGTGAAACATACGTACGGTACTCCTGAAGTATGCGCACCAAGATGTCGCACAACCTGAACCCTCCCCTGGTACACAACCTGAGTTCAGGTTGTGCGTAATCTTGGTGCGCATACACATACTAGGTCCCATCGTGCTCTATATATTGTCGTCAAGCCTGTACTGCTCATAGAACTTTCATATACAAAAAGAAGCATAAAATAAAAATATACAAATGCTGTTACATGCCGCGGAAAATCACCTACTACCTCTGTAGGAAAATTAATATTTCTATAAATTTTATTAGCTCTGTAATTTAGTATTTCATTCATTAAACAGTGGTATCACAATTCTGCCTCGCATACTAGTTCACACAATTTGAAACTTTAGATATACACATTTGTTATTCATTTCATATTTTACAATTCACATTTCGCTGGTGCTTTCACAAACACATAGTTTTACTGTTCTGTTTACCGGTGTGGAGGCAGTTATTTTATTTACAGTACAAAATCATAGGCTAAATTTTAATGAGATGTGAACAAGGATGTATACAAATTGCCACTCACACATATGAAGCTACAGTGTTTGGTTTGTCATAGGCATAGCTTGTCTATGAATGAAGAATATAACCTGCACGATGCGGACATACTTGAGTCGAACATTTTAGCCCGTTAAGATTAGGCCAGTGGTTCTCAGCCGTTTTTTCTCTTGTGGCCCACTTTTGTTGCACAAAACTTCTCCGACCCATTAACTTTATCGTGCAAGGGGAAATATACGAGGAAAACAAAAATTCTATGAGCAAAAATGGAGACTAAATTTAAAGTTAAATGAGAATTACCACTGAAAAAAACGTCATCATTCGTTACTATAACACTAACGATCAAATTTAACTTTTTCTCAATAACTCTGTCCATTTCTAATAAGTTTATGGCCCACTTGAAAATGCTAGTGTGGGCCGTGACCTACTGGTCGAGAGCCGATGAATTGGGCCATCGCATTGAGAGTTATTGGAATTTTCACTGATTTAATGTTACTTAATTACACTAAGCTAAAAGAGATTATTACTGTGATACTTAGATTTGTAGATTCATTTTATTTATTCTGTTTTCTCGCTGCTGAACAAGTTGCCGCATTATTTTCACTCTTGGCACAATCATAATTTATTTAGTAATTATTTTTTTATTCCATGTTGTCCTCTGAAATAAGATTATATTGAACAACAACATTTGTCACTGAGTATATTATATTTGATTCAGTCCAGTCAAGGATTTTGCACTGTGCAGCAAGACTCCTGCATTACTTGAATAGTCATATTTGCTCTTCGCAATATTTGGAAACCGATCCATCAGCGCAAAAGCAAAGATATGGATTAATATAATATGTTATTTATCCATTTTGTAAAAAAAAATTAGCTACTTTATTAGTTCCTGATCACATAATATATTAGATCTAAATCATATTTCAGATCCACTCCCTTTATAGTTTGGCTAAAGGTGCTCATATGTTGCTCTCCCTATTCAATTTTGCAATTTTTTTTTTAGATTTTGTCTTGGTACGAAATTAAGATATTTGTTGGTATGCAATATTAAAGAAGTCCTAGTTTTGAGCACCTAAAAAACTTTTTTTTCTTCAGTGGAAACTTGTTTATTTTATAGCCAGAAAAAATAGTTGTTTTATTGGTGCAGGCTAAAAATGCAATGTTTGAAGCCAGTTTGTTTTGATTTAAAGTTATTATATTTTTGCACTCTTGTTTCGTGTGCTGAATAAAACGATAAAATATCAATATTACATTTTTCGTAGTTGTGTTTGAGTATAAGGAGGCATTCTAGGTCCTAGAACTACAAAACTACATGTAGGTTTTATATGGGATGTACGTGTCAGAAATCTGGTTTCGTTTGTGTTGGAACTTCTAAGTTTGCCCCTATTTATTAATTATATGGCAATTATACAATATATTATATGGCGAAATGATGAATATTAATAAAATGAGATACTTTAATGATGATCGATCCTCGTTTTCTGTCGCATCCCGCGTTGTTTATAAACGTATCTCTGCACTAAAGCTTGCGTGGGCCGGAACGTTTGGTTTAAAATTTCTGTGAGCCGAAATGTCTGTAAGCCGTAATTGATATTGCATAGTCGAGGTGGATGTAAGGTAGACAACTTGTCCCAATCCCCTCTGTTACACAACCCTCCTTTGCAAGGTTTTCCTGATCACCCGAGAGTTTGTATAATTGTTATCGGATTCCGAATTTAACTCGATGTGCGGTACGTCGCGCCATATGCCGAACAAATTAAAACTCCCTCATAGGCAAATTGTAATTGTTAGAATACATAACTATTTGAAAGTACTTGTAAGTAACCCAAAATATTACCTTATTTTCGTATAACTTGCAACCTTAGCTAATCATCTTGCGCGCGCCAAATAACAAGGCGGATCTTTCGTTTTAATTCTGTACAGTCAACAGGTTGGTCACGATTTTACGATTCTAATTTATTTGCGAAAAATTCAAGACACAATTTGCTTCCTATTCTTGGGTACGATTGGCGGTACTCCTGGAGTATGCGCACCAAGACGTCGCATATCCTGAACCCTAATCTGGAACACAACCTGAGTTCAGGTTGTGCGCCATCTTGGTGCGCATACTTCAGAAGGACCCGATTGGCAATTCAAAAAGTAGATGGTGAAAAAATAATACTGAGGAATGATACTGTTTTCATTTTCGGACAGTATTTCACTGTAACGAATTAGCTCACAGTATTGCAATTTCAGTACTGTACTTTGCAAATCAGACACATATCGATAGTAGAGATGTACCGATGTATCGGTATCGGGTATCGGTATCGGCAATATCGGCCATTTTTTCGGTATCGGCCATGTATCGGTATCGGTTGAATTAAGGCCGATATTTCCGATATATTTATCTTTTTGATATGGTCCAGAATGTTTTAAAAGCTAAGTTGGAATACTACTTTTTAATTTATTTTTTGTCTGGAGAGATCGTGCGCTATGAAACATACATGTCCCAACCCCCGCGAAAGAATAGGATTCACGTGTTTTTAGCTATTTATCAGCCAAACTAGTTCAACTAATTTGGCTATTTTTGCTGTCAATTTTTTATATTGACATTTTTAATATTACATAGTAATTATGAAGAAATATATCAACACAGCACATAACAAAAAGCAACTAGGCGCCCAGTTTTAAATCATACAGTGGGATTGGGGTCCTTATTAACGGCACAAGGACTTTTGGCACGGCTATAAATGCTGACTGTTTGTCGTCAAGTACGAGTGTCATTTAGTCCGTCGACATCGATAAACTAAATTTCGAAATTCAAAATTTATGATAGCAATTGTAAAATATTTTATATTATAAAATAGTGAAGTAAAAAAACATCCTCGACGGTTATAGGTAGGCCTTCTTTTTGTCGGTGCTGTTTGATATTCTTCCAATTTGGCTTTGACTTATTGCGTCGACGATTACGATTAGCCACGAAAAAAAATATTATTAAAATGCTTTTAATTTGAACGTAGGACGGCGGCGCTAGAATGTGTGGGTGATATTCGATATTCTTTTAAACTCGAATAACGATATTCGAAGGTCGCGATATTCATATCAAGTTCAAATTGGAAATCCCGGCTTATGAGTTTCAATTGAACACCGAGATTACTAGCCTTACTGTACAATGTATCTTAATCAGTTGAAGCAAACACCAAACATCAATTTCATATTATGTGATATATCTTTTTTTTCGATCTGAAATAATGTGTACCATGAACAACGCTCAAAGACCATTGTTTTAACCCGTCTGCCCTACACAGCACACCTAATTAAGTAATAATTACATAGTATCGGTATCGGAATATCGGTAATATCGGCCTTTTTGTAGTATCGGCATCGGTATCGGCGTTTTTAGCTGGTATCGGATCGGTATCGGTATCGGCGACAAAAGTGGTATCGGTACATCTCTAATCGATAGTCCTCAATGGGATTAGGTCGCTTTATGGAAGTCTGCATGATTGTGTTTGAATTCCAATAAAAAGGGAAAAGAGGAGTCACGTGATTTATATTCAGTCAGCGTTCATACGAGCCAACAGGTGATAGGATCAGGTTTTGTAGATTTATGTTTGTTCCGCAATTTTTTTTGTATGCCAATAAAACTGTACGGCATAGCCTATATCTGTATATCATACCGGTAACGCAATACCGGTGGTATCGGCTGAGTGTGTTTGTAGACTCTGGCAGTAGAAAAGCACCACAAGACCTTAGCAATACCGGTATTTGAAGTAACGTTACGGTACTGCAGTACTGAAAGGAATTTAATACTATAATCTCGAAATCAGTAGTCAAGTTTGCAAGTGTTTGATTGACGTACGGTAAGTCTGTACGGTAAGTAGCCTAGATCTACTGAAGTAATACAGTACCGTAATATATTGTGCGATTCAGTATCTGAGTATATTTTTATATTTTACATGGTCAGATGGTATCTGTATGTAACTTACTATGTCTGTGTGTCTGTATGGGGTCCCATGTAGTTTCGTACCTAACATACTTCATAGTGAGCGTAGCATGACAATTTTTCCACGTATCAATCCTAACCCCCACCTGACTACACCATCCAAAAATGACGTCATTACGACGTCACAGGGACGTAATAGAGCCCTTTAAACTATACAAACTGCCATCCAAGACGCGCAAACAATAACCCGAAATCGAACAGTTATTTCTCTCGTTTTCTCGTCGCAACGATTCCAATGGGAGAGAGATCGATAGCGTCAGTCAGTTCTTTATCGTCGGCGCCAATGCCATTTTGGTCGATCGTGCGTATATTTAGCAAGCTTCATGACGTGATTGTGATGTCGTAGTGATTTAATTTTTGGATGGCGTAGTCAGATGAGGGTTAGGATTGACATATCAAAAAATTGTTATGCTAAGCCCACCAGAAGTACGCTAGGTGCGAAACTGCACGAGACCTGTCTGTATGTAACTTATACATCAGATACCGATACAGTATTATCAATCAATCAATTTTATTTCGGTCACTCTAATAGAAACAAAACAACAACAAACGGACAAACAAAATGCAGAGGAATTGGAGGACAGGCATAACTTTCAGTTCAGTATTGAGTTATTTTGTCGTCTTTGATTAGTTTAATTTAAAATCATTGTATCCGTTCCAATGCTTCCAACATTAAAATCGAATTTCCACGAACTGAATAACGACCACCATTCCAACAGGTGCAGTGGTCCAGTCTTTTCAGCGCTCTGTTCCATCATCCACAACTAGATTCATAAAAGGATCGAAAGCTTGCAAAACACCCCTAACAGATCGTCCACCATTTAACTTTTAATCCAATCTTTTATCCATAAACTTCTTTAGTTCTGGTGGATGGGCTTTGATCATGCTGATATTACGCGATACAAATCCAACAGTACGGTAAATACCGAAACACACAGTGCCTGCACCCGACGATGGTCGGAACCAGTATGTTCAAACGGGGGTTACAGTACCGGTATTACTGTATTATATATTTTAGAATTTTAAGATACTATGATATCAGTTTATTCATCACTCTGTTAGGCCGTTTAATATATAGAATATTTATTCATACATTTCATTGTCACTTACGTAATTTTCCAGCAGATATTTAATGAGACACCCTAAACCTATTATCAGACGACATACACCCCAGCCACAGGTTTCACCCCCTCTGTCACTTCATTTTACCTGATTGAAAAGAAATGATTTTGATTAGAATAAAAATAATATACAGTTTTATAAATAAGATTCCTTAATTTCAGCTGGCTTTTGTTTTCTAACCAGTTAGGGCCAGTTTCAACTGGTATTTGATAATAACATCGACAATGCATATTGCAGTAGAGGGATGCTGCCATGGAGAATTGGACAAAATTTATGAAACAATGCAGTACATGGAACGACGAGATAAGATCAAAATCGAACTTTTGCTATGTTGTGGAGATTTTCAATCTGTTCGTGATGAAGCAGATCTGACCTGCATGGCTTGTCCTGACAAATACAAATCAATGCAAACTTTCTGGCAATATTACAACGGCATTAAAAAAGCTCCTTATTTAACTATTTTCATTGGTGGTAATCATGAGGCATCTAATCATCTACAAGAATTGCCTTATGGAGGTTGGGTTGCACCAAATATATTCTTTATGGGTTATTCTAATGTTGTTACATACAAAGGTTTACGCATTGGTGGAATATCTGGCATTTTCAAATATCATGATTTCAACAAAGGTCATTTTGAAAAACCACCGTATGACAACACCACAAAAAGAAGCGTGTACCATATACGCAGTGTCGAAATTTTCCGTATGAAACTTTTGAATACTCCATTAGATATTATGATGTCTCATGACTGGCCAAATGGAGTAGTCGACTATGGAAACGTTTCTGAACTTCTCAGGCACAAACCATTCTTTGAAGAAGATATCCGACGCAATCGTCTTGGCAGCTCACCAGCAATGGAGCTTTTGCGGCACATGAAACCGACCCACTGGTTCTCTGGACATATGCATGTCAAATTTTCAGCTGTAATTCCGCACAATGGCCCTGGAAATAATAACAAAGTTACAAACTTTCTAGCTCTCGATAAATGTCTACCAAGACGTCAGTTTCTTCAAGTTATTGATATGAAAGTCCCTGAAAATTGTGAAAATCAAGGTTTGTGTTATGATCCTGAATGGTTAGCCATTTTAAAGTCGACAAATGACCTTGTTTCTGTATCAAGAAGGAATGTGTATATTCCGCAAAGTAGTGATGACAGCATGTTTGTGAAACACGTAGTCACATCTGAAAAAGTCGATAAAATGAAAAATATATTCAACAACGATTTTATCATTCCGAATAATTTCAAGCGTGACATTTCACCACTTTATGACCCTCGTCGTCATAACCGTCATAAACCTATTTTATGTAAAACGAGTCATCAAACAACGGAGTTCTGTGCTAAGCTTGAGATTAATGACCCTTTGATGATGGCAATAGCAGCAGAAGGTGGTGACCTCAGTCTCAGTTTTAACAGCAGTTCAGTACTATATGATGAAGATGAAGAAATGCCAAGTACAATTGTTAGCAGTACGTCAATCAACGAAGATGAAATTGACTTGGGTTCAGACGACGACGCTGACGGTGATGTGAATAAGAATGAAATTGAAACAACGAACAAAACAAATACTGAACTTTCAATTTCAATCGTTTCGGACAAAAAAAAAGTGAATAACGGAATAAAAATGGATGAAACTGAACCAGAAAGTCCTTTAGTTTTATCCTCTCTTTCAAGTGATGATGATAGTGGAAATAAAACGTCGTCTGGCTCTGAAACAAACAGAGGAGTAATGCGTCTATCGCTTAGTTTACCAGCTCCAGTTTTTGGCGCAACTTCGACTCCTGTGAGACAATCACATGGATCTAAAATTGATCATATTGAACCTGAGCTAAGTGATACGCCGATTGGAAATTTATCTCCTGCAAATATCTCTGTAGACTCTGATTCTTGTAATTCATTATCAAACGAAAAGCTAACCCCAATATCTTTCCCGAAACCTCTAAAACCTGAAACATCACTTGCAAAAAATGCTTTGCTCATGTCATTAAAAGGAAAAAGACTGAGCGATGACATAGATTCAGATATGTCCGAGTCAAGTTCTGGAAATACTCCTTCAGGAACAAAGAAATTCAAACGTAGAAACGCCTCATTTTATTCATCTCAAAGTGAAGACAGTGGTGATAATACAACCTAATGCTTGGTAAGTATATTGTGTATTATTTATATATAACTATGCATCCTTGCATATTTTCTTTTTTCTTTTGCCTGCTTGTCCACGGCTTTGTAAAGAATAATATTTCAGAGCCTGACGTGTATGACATCCCCTGACTTGTTTTACCTCTTATTGTTATCCAAAAATTGTGCTTTATTTATAAGTGAGCCAGTGTGACAATTTGAAAAAAATGATTTCAAATGTTGATATTTTTTCAGAATAATATTTTCCTGTCTCGTGTCCCCATCTTTGTTTTGATTCAGAAAGTTATAATGAAGGCCTATCACACAAATTTGAAGCTCATAAAACATTATATTTATACATATATCAAATATACTTCAAATTACAATACAATTTTATAATAGGGAATCTTGGAGAAAATACGTTTTTTTTTAGTTTCACTACTTACTAATTATTCACATTCACTTATATGTATGTAAAAGTTGTTGAAGAAACTAAAGAATGTTCTAGCATGTTTATTCATTGCATAGACAAATCATAAGCTTTTAAAAACCTTGTTTTAATTTTTGTTTTTAAACTTACCAATTGGTATAAAACATGATTTATATGTTAAAAAGATCATAAGATCAAGTTTTTCATACTATTTTATACTATTTTAATCTCATCTTGTTTTTATTTAGATACATTTGGTACTGTAGTGTATGATATCAGTAATTATATTCTTAATTACGTAAGATATATAAACACTATTCAGTGCTATTCAGACTTTTTGAGATGTTGAGTCTTATGATATAAAAAGGAAAATGAAGTATCGAAAATATAACATAAAAATAACATTCAATTATGGTGAAATAGTAAAAAAAGGCTAAGTAGTAATTTACCTGGAAGAAAAATTACCTGAACTTGTGATGCTATTAACTTTTGAGGAATAAAACCATGACCTTGGTGATAAATCGACTATAGGATTCTCACTGTCCCAAAGCTGGAATGTATTATTATGAATTATTGTCAATATACATGGTTTGAAATGGATTTTTTGTATAATGATTTGTGTATCCTTGTTTATGATCTTCATTTGAAAATCAGCAATAACCTTTCGAAATAAATTTCAATCAACTTTTTTCCGTGATATCGAAAATATATGAATTTGTTTTAGAATTACCGGTAGTTTTGTTGTTTCTTTTAATGATAATTGCTGGTTTTTGTCTTGTTTTCGTCTTTCGTGAATTTTGATTTATTTTTCATTGTTAGTGCTGTGTTTGTACCGAAAAATCTTCAGGTAATTCTGATGTAGTAACTATCATTTGAAATGAATTTTGTAATGGTTAATATTTTGTGCTTTCAACATTATTTTTAAATTGAAATTTCAACTTTGCAACTGTACATACCAACCCATTTTAGCTGCCAATTTTAATCACAGACAGAAATTAGGCTACACTTATTATATATTTTTTTATCTTATTACCCAATTCGGCCGTTGAGCCATGGATCCAACTGGTTTGGAACAAGATGGATTCAAGTTTGCAAAGTCTGCTGTCGAACTAGATGAAAAAGGACATTATATTGAAGCCATATTCTATTATAAGGTTTGTTGAGTATATCTCTTGTGCCTTGTCACATAATACATGTGTAATGTGTTGATCCAACATAGAACATTATCAACAATTTTTATTCGTCATTTGATGACTCTGACAATTTTGCTTATTAATTAAGGAGGCCATTGAAGCTCTAAGAAATGCTGCAATTGCCGGATCAAAAATAGACTGTGCTGCTAAAGCAGATGAATATTCGAAAAGAGTGGAAGAACTCGCTAAATTTTTAGCCCAAAAAACAGTAAGTTTGTTGTTTTCAAGTGTCATTATTAAAAGTTGGTACATTTTTGAGAGATTGTAGGTTTTATCATGTTGACTTCAATTAATTCTCTTTCTTTCATTTTTTAAGTCCATGCATCTGACACAAATATTTGATAAACTATTAACGAATCTGGTAGTTATACAAATGTAGCAAGCAAAAATTCACGCACCCTAACTAGATACAATGATAGAAAGGGCTATCGGCGCAGCATGACTATATGTCAGCTTATCATCTCTCCTCTTCTGGATAAATGTGAAAAGACATCTCCTACATTAGTTACTTAGGTTCAACCCACACGCCAAATCCTCCCCATAATATGACTATATTGACTATATTTAACCAGGAGGACCAGCCATTTAACCTGTTATACATTCTTGTTACTTATAGATTTTAATCGGTAAGTATGTTGATAGGTATTTGTCTGTCTGTCTGTTAGTTGCCTGCGAGGTTGAATCTGCTCCAAATTTCGCATGTGCATTCATCATATCTCGGACCAGAAGCCTATTGATTTTGGATGAATTATGTCGTATAGTTAGCGAGTTATTAATTAATTAGTGACGGGACACAAGGTGTCACTATGGAGTAAGAGTGCTGTTTTGGGGGATCCCCCAACTTTCGATCGATAAGTCTTCGGTCTCTGACCGATATTCTCGTTTTTATGTATTTGTGAATATTAATTCCTATCTAAAATGTAAGTAAGATAAGTAACTTCAAAATGCTTGATTACCTATTAATAATTTTGAAGAGATTTTCGTTTTATATTTTTTCAGCAACAACAATCTATAAAGCGGTCACCATCACATCACACATCTCAAGATGAACAGAGAGGGAAATTTTTAATAAAACAAGCTCTTGAACAAGATGAAAAAGGAAATGAAAATGAAGCATTGGAATTATATTTGCAAGCTGCTGAACTATGCATCAAAGCTGTAAGTTTTTTTGATGTGATTATGCTAATATGTTTCCCGAGTAGACTTCGGTCTCTACTTTTCAGCATATCCTACCATAACAGCCAAAAATAGGGATGAATATTTGATCTGAATTGGCATTCCAATATCCCGCCTGCCACCTACTGGAATGCCACAGTACACCACTCTGCCTTAGGTGAGATGGTTGAAATTTTGAAAAAATTTTTTTTTCTCAAATAATCCCCCAAAAATGAGTGCCATACTGCCATTTAAACTGTTTGAAGCAATATTTACCAAAGTATTTCAGTAGAGAATTTAAAAATCAAAAATATATGTTTTTCTCGGTTTTTTAAAACATTTACCGGTAACTTCTGATCGTAATAATAACATGAACCAGGGATGTCCAGAACAAATGAAATATTCGATTACATTTGAAATTGGTTATATTCGATTTAATAACTTATTGATTTTAAAAATAATTTACAAAATTTTGATTTGAAAATGTCTTTTCAAGCATTTATTATTTCACAATAGCCAAAAACTAAGTTAATAACATCTGACAAAATAAAATTGAAAATATTAATTGGAACAAGGTTTATTTCAATTATTCTACATAACCAAATTTAATTGTCTTGAATAATTTCTCTTGTAAAATATATTCGATATTCCATATTCGAAAATATTAGCATATTTTAGAATGTATTCAGAATACTAAATTATTTGGTTTTAGCCATCCCTGACATGAACCGTCTTTAGGTCTGACATAAATCGATATTTAATAACACTAAATTCTACACTAGGATTCTTTCAGTTTCAGTCGTTCTTGGAACCTTATTGGTTGCCGGTTAGTCAGTTACTTCGCTCAGAAATCAGTTCTTTCTGTTTCTGAGTGATTGCTTTAAACAAATTTCCCCCAAAAAATCGTGTTTTCGTCCCTTACAGAGAGATGTTCCTGGTACAACACCAGCATCTAGGAAACAACTCGAAGGTCTTGCCAAACAAGCTTTAACAAGAGCTGAAGATATAAAAGGAATAAAGAAAATGGAAGATGAGTTTGATGAAAAAATTGCTGGATTACCAGATGTCGTTAACAATGATTTTCCTCCTATAAATTCATTGAAAACTGAAAACAAAAATGCTAAGGCAAAACCAAAGTCTCCTAATCCACCACGAAAACCTCTTGGTCCAGGTGAGCTACATTTCGAGAAAAGTTTTAAATTATGCTCACTGAAGATAATGGGCTGTAAGGCCCATAACAATCTTTTTTTTTTATTCCTCTGCTTGAAATAAGATATACCGGTAAATGACCAAATGTTTACATCATTACATCACATTATTGGACAAGAAGTGCTAAATTGTTGTTATTAGGAAAAAATCTCTTTGGGCCAATCTATTTGAATATTTTAATAATCAATAAAGATGGAAGTCATCAGAAGAAGACTTTTTCTTCAATTCTAAATCCCAATATTTAAATAAAAATTTCGCCTTTTTCGTTTAATTCAAAGGGTAATAACTTTTTTCCTTCATGCTTGTTTTTTTCTTTCAATTGAACGGGAATACCTGTTTTGTCGCACTCTGCTGTTTCGTGTTCATATTTTTAAGCATGGGATTCAAAGTTGAAATTTTATATTTCAATTCCAATGCCTTTAATTAAATTTTAACTATAATACAACAATAAAAATCAACTTGCAAACATTAGATTTAGTTCACAATCACAACCCATGTTTTTTATTTTTAAAGATTTTACTAAGAATGATGGTAGGAATACTAGTGCACCCAACCCATCTCGACCCACTGTCAGTCAATCAAGACCATCAACAACCACTGTACAATCATCTGGAGGGGGATACACAAAAGAAGAAATTGCTGTAGGTTTGCTTTTACCTCCAGTTATGTTATAAAGCTATAAGGAATGTTGAAGATGCTTGAACAAAAATTTTATTGAATGAAAAGTGCGCAAATGTAGTGAAGCGATTGTTGTTATTGAGGTAAAAATTATTTTCTATGCAACTTACGGACTTGATTTCAAGTTCGTAGTACTTGAAAAGACGAAAGAAGTAGCTGGAAGTCTAGGCTATTAATTTAATTTTTTTTTTGATTTTTTCGTGAGTTCTATGTAACTTAAATTTTAATGTTTTTTTTCTATTCATGGGGAACACTTTTTATGATGAATCAGAACACTTCACTTCCTTCAACCATTCCAGCAAACCTGATTGCTCCATCAATTTTGCCATTTGTTCCACGAAATCTTATGCTTTGGGTCAACTTTAATATTCTATTTGCAATCTGTGTTTCTTCAAAATGAGTTCTGATCTATTTATTGAATCACATTTCACATTAGTCAGTTTTTGCACTCATTTAGGTTCTTCGATCGACGTCATTTATCAATAAGAGAGAGTATGTTCCATTTATGAGTGTTGACTTGAGAGAGAGATTTGCTTTTCCTGTGCCTTTTACGTGAGTATATTAGATTCAGTGGGGACCAGCAAGGGGGTTTTGAGGATTGGATCCCCTCCCCTTTTGAAAAAAAAGCATTTTTCTGTTCTATACATAGCAAATTTTCACGGCTTGAATTGTTTTTTTTTGCAGCAATGGGTCATGCATATTGTCTTTCTAACATGACGCAACTGGAATTAGTAATAGCATTCCATGTGCAAAAATTATAATATAAGAAAGAATAAATCGAATGATTTCGTTTCGAAAAGAGCCGCTAAGTTTGTCTACTGTTTTATATGCTTCTTGCCGAACAGCAATTTTGCACCTCATTTTTTCGGTTAATCTCCTCATCATTCTGTGGGTTGATGAACAATGCGGACAATACCTTATTTTTACTACTTATCCATACTGTGTATTCTGAAGAAATGAACGCTCTATGATGAGTACCTAAAAAGCAAATCAAAATTAAAAGTGTATACTTACTTTTGAGACACCCTGTATTTATTATATTTACTTGCTAAAACTTATTTTTTTTATATTTATATACAGAGATAAATCTGGGCTTCTTGAATTGTCCGCAAAACAGAAAAAGCGATTAAAATCTTGGATGAGGCCTAATGAGTTTGCAGAGGATCCACAAATGATAATGGCTGTATCGAGTTTTAGTATCAAACAAACTGTGGTATCAGATTGTTCTTTCGTTGCTTCTCTTGCAATCAGTGCTGCTTATGAACGAAGATTCAGGAAGAAGCTTATCACAAGGTTTGTTTGAAATAATTTTCAAATCAGTTGTTCCCAGTCTGCCATGGATCCGGCCTTGAAAGATGTGCGGTCAAAGATTTTACCTTGTATGTATAATTTACTTAAGATTAAATAATGTCGAACATCCTATTAAACTTGATTATCGGGCGACATGTACTGTGTAAGAACAACAGTCATGGACTCTCTCTCAAATCTTTCTATGAACTACTAATTAGGGACCACAGAATTGAAAAAAAGGACAGTTTTGATTTCAATTTATTTTAGTTTGAAATATTTGAACCGGATTTTATCTTTTTTGTTGACAATGTTATACAAATAAGTTAACCTCTTCACATTGTGTTCTTTGATGGGTAGTTAGTTGTTGTCCCAAAAAACGTCGCATTTACACCGACTCTTTTCAATCAAGGATGAGCACAATAACAGCGATAAATTACCTGACAAGACAAAAGATACATATTTTTTTTTGCAGTATTATTTATCCACAGAATAAGAAAGGAGAACCAATGTACAATCCTTGTGGTAAGTTGTTTCATTTTTATTGTGTAGTATTTTTTTTATGAGAAATTCAAGAGAGACCGTAAATTAATTTGGCACAATATATTTCACAAATTGATGTTATCAAAATTCCGGCAAAATGACAACTATCGGACACAAAGTTTACCTGTGTACTTCGGTAGTTTAACATGGTTCGTTCAGGATTGGTGTTCATCAAGACCGAATCTTTATTTGCCATAACAAACAATGGTAATTGTTTTGCATTCTAAAATACCCAAAATATCAATAAAACATGTACATAAACAACAATAATTATTTAAATGTTTACACAATAAAGATTAAACATAATAAAGATAAAAATATAAATAATTTTGTATCAGTTACTGTACGTTCAATCAAATTTCTGTGGGCTCTTTGGGATTCGTTTTTTTCTGTGTAATCCTGCCATCAAAAATTGTGCGCCTTGTTGCGGTTCTGCCCTCGTATTTGTCCCCTAGTGTTTGTCGTGAAGATTGTCATACCGGTAGTATACTGCGACAGGTTGTATAGTGATTTCAAGCCAGCACCCCAGCCTTGGTTCGCGTAGGCTACTTCTGCACTCCTGTAGGCATTGGACCTCTTTGTCTATATATTTGAGCATTGCTATCCTATATTTCTCCAATTTATTCACAGGAAAATACATGGTGAAGTTGAATCTCAACGGAGTGCCAAGAAAAGTTATTATTGATGATTATCTACCTTGTGATAATCGCGGGGAATTATTATGTTCGTATTCATCAAATCGAAACGAACTCTGGGTCGCACTCATCGAGAAAGCCTACTTGAAAGTAATGGGTGGATACGACTTCCCAGGATCTAATTCTGTAAGTTTATACCATGGATGCCCAAAAACTTAATAATGTACTAAAATATTATTTTAAATTAGAAAAAACTGTTATTATAAATTAGAAATAAAGTGGTTGGACAATGCTGAATCGGTCAGATTCTGGTTCTGCGACAAATAGTATTTTCTTACATATCATTAGATATCAATGTCTTCTTTTACATATCCTTGTTCGGAGAGAAAAAATGATATTATATATAAAAAATTCCTCATTTGTTCAACAATATTCAATGGGTTTTAATTTCGAAATGCAGGGAAGTTAAGATAAAAAATGACTTGATTGGTTTTCTATTTTTTTAAAGTTATGAGAAATTGAAAATTGAAGGCATTTTTGAATATAATGAGAGAATTCAAATGCTCAAAAAGATAATTTTTGGAATAAACTATTCTGAATCAGGTCTGAAATCAAGAATTTGAAAAAATCCAACGGTTTTGAAACGTTTCGAATTTTGTTGTTTTATCACAGTTATATTGACAAATTTAAATTTGTCTCCAATAATATTTAACAAAACTGACTATTTGCGTTCAAACTGATTTTAAAACAATTATCACATGTTAATGTGTAAATAATAACAGTTCACCAAATACTGCAAATTTATTTTCAGAAGACTGTTTAACATTTTGTTCTGTATCGACTTTCTGCATTGTTCATATTTTATAAGTGATCAATTATTTGCTATATATATATGTTATGAGAATTAAGTTCAGTTATTCCTGTTGCAGTGTGCTACACTTTGTTTATATTTCGTCATTATTACATTATCGTTCTTTGTGTTGTGATCACTGATTATCGTCAAGCGACAACGGACTGCATTTGCCTTACTGCATTAGTTACGTGCCGTTACGAGTATTAGACGGTAGTCCGATTAAGTTTGGCTATACTTAGTGACTCAATGTAATTATGTTGCATGTTCTTGTGTTTAGGTTAAGATGCGTTTTTAGTTTCTTAAAGCCATAATTTTGGTTATAATAAATAAACTGTCATAACAATTTAAGAAACTAAAATCTTAAATATGGATGCATCGATGAAACCAGTGAGACTTGACCTAAATCTGAATTCTCCAAGCGCGGCAAAGGAATGGAAGCACTGGCGAAAAACATTTGAGAACTACATTGAAGAATTAGAGATGAGTGTACAAGAGGGCCAGTCTGTGAATAAACTCAAGAGGCTAATCAACTCAGTATCTCACAATGTTTATGAATATATTGAAGATGTGGACGCCTATAGTAAAGCTATGGAAGTGCTACATAACTTATATGTCAAGACGCCGAATGAAATATTTGCACGACATCTGCTAGTTACGGCGAAGCAACAAACTGGTCAATCCATCGACGAATTTTTACAAACTCTGCGTAATCTAAGTAAAGATTGTAATTTTAAAGATGTTTCTGCCGCGCAGTACCGCGACGAACTTATACGTGATTCTTTTATCAATGGTATTTTGTCAAATAACATCCGACAACGTCTTTTGGAAAACAAGGACTTGACTCTTGAATTAGCGTTTTCACAAGCTTCATCACTTGATCTGGCGCAACGTAATTCGTCAGCATATGAAGCATCTCGAATCGACGAATTGCAACCTTCGGCATTGGCCACTTCCGAAACCTCTTTCGACAATGAAGGTATAGTAACTGGCCGTATAACAGGGCGAAAATGTATATTCTGTGGATATAATTACCACAATCGTCAAAATTGTCCCGCACGCAATGCCAATTGCTACAAATGCGATAAAAAAGGCCACTTTGCCAAAGTTTGCCGATCAAAGATGAATAAATCTGAAGACTCTTCATCTATAACGGCGTCAGTAAATCCATCAGTCCACGATTTGCAACCAGCACCACGGTGTTTACTGCCGGCAACACTTCCAGTTGTCATAGCTGGTCGCAATACAACTGCGTTGATAGATACCGGAAGCTCTCTCTCTTTTATAAACGAAAAGACTGCGAGAATGCTACGTTTGAAAATTTTGCCTTCACGGGAAAATGTAGTGATGGCTGTCCAGCATCTGCAAGGAACGACTATTGGATCATGTTTAACTGATATGATAATTGGTACTCGTTCATATACCAAAGTGCCTCTTAAAGTATTTCGAGGTCTTTGTTGTGATTTATTGCTCGGTCAGGACTTTCAAAGACAACATGAAAGAGTCATTTTCCCTTTTAACGGCTCTCGTCCTGAACTTCTAGTTCAATATGAATCAAAAGTATGTGGTTTAGCTGCTGCAAACTACACCCCGGCTTCGTTATTTTCTAATCTCATGAAAAATTGTCATCCGATAGCTGTCAAATCTCGCCGTTTTGGCGCGTTAGACAAAGAATTCATCGCTAAAGAAGTTTCGAGAATGTACAACGAAGGAATTATCAGGCCAAGTTCTTCGCCGTGGAGAGCACAGCCTTTAGTTGTGAAGGACCCATTGACCTCAAAACGACGATTGTGCATAGACTATTCACAAACGATAAACATTTATACAGAGCTAGACGCCTATCCATTGCCGCGAATTGATGATATGGTTAACGAACTTGCTGGATATTCCTGGTTTTCCACCTACGATCTGAAATCCGCGTATCATCAGATTCCAATATGCCAGCAAGATAAAATTTTCACTGCGTTTGAAGGCAATGGTAAACTCTGGGAGTTCAATCGTATTCCATTTGGAGTGACCAATGGAGTACCAGCTTTTCAGCGGCTAATGGATGAAATTGTGGAAAAAGGCAATCTGAAAGATACATTTCCATACCTCGACAATGTAACTATAGCTGGACATACAAAAGAGGAGCATGACTATAACGTGAAGAAATTTCTCGATACTGTTAAGAAAAACAATTTAACATTAAATGATGCAAAAACAGTATCAAGTGTACGAAAAATTAACATTTTGGGATATACAGTGGGTAATAATTCAGTAGCTCCAGATCCCGAACGCCTAGCTCCATTAAGAGAACTCCTACCTCCAACAAATAGTCGCGCTCTGCAAAGAATAATTGGACTTTTTGCGTATTATTCGAAATGGATTGTAAACTTTTCAGACAAAATGCGACGACTCCGCCAAGCGAAAACATTTCCTTTAGATTGCGCTACAGTACAAGACTTCGAATCACTAAAAAGAGAAATCGGAAATGCCACTTTGAGCTCAATTGATGAGCATGTTCCATTTGTTGTAGAATGCGACGCATCGGAGATTGCAATTTCAGCTACACTGAATCAAGGAGGGCGACCAGTGGCATTTTGGTCGCGTGTTCTACAGAAGAGCGAGAGGTTTTATCCCGCTGTAGAAAAGGAGGCAACGGCAATCATTGAAGCTGTGCGAAAGTGGGCCCATTTTCTGGCAAGACGTCCATTCACTATCGTGACCGACCAGCGATCGGTTTCTTTCATGCTAGATAACCGTCGTCGATCCAAAATAAAGAATAATAAAATTCAGTCCTGGAGGCTGGAACTAGCCTCTTTCAGTTACGACGTTAGATATCGACCTGGAAAACAAAATGCCGCACCTGATGCTTTAACACGTTCTACATGTGCATCAGTTTTTCCCACGTCATTGCAAGAAATACACGAAGGCTTATGTCACCCGGGCGTCACAAGACTTCTACATTTCGTCAAATCGAAAAATTTGCCTTTCTCGACTGATGACGTTAAAAGAACTTGTAAATTATGCCGCGTATGTGCGGAACTTAAACCGAAATTTTATTCCCCACCGTATGGCACATTAATCAGGGCCACACGGCCATTTGAAAGACTGAGTATGGACTTCAAGGGACCTTTGCCATCGCGGACAAAGAACGTATACATGCTAACCATTGTCGATGAATATTCTAGATTTCCATTTGTATTTCCATGCACCAATCTTTCTTCCGCTTCAGTAATAAGCTGCCTTGAAAAATTATTTGCTCTGTGCGGACTACCTGGTCATATACACTCTGATAGAGGAAAATCTTTTTATGTCTGCGGAACTAAGGGATTTTCTGCTGAAACGTGGTGTAGCCACCAGTCAATCCTCGCCTTATCACCCAATTGGAAACTCCCAAGTTGAACGATTCAATGGAATCACATGGAAAGCCGTGCGTTTATGCTTGCGTACATATAATCTGCCTATCACACATTGGGAATATGTGTTACCGAAAGCTCTTCAATCGCTCCGATCTTTGCTTTGCACAGCAGTCAATGCAACTCCACATGAACTATTTTTCAACTTCCAACACCGCTCTCCCAGTGGTCATTCATTGCCTACCTGGTTGTGCGAATCAAAACATGCTTTTCTGCGGAAATTCGTTCGTTCGCACAAAAATGACGATTTGGTTGAACAAGTGGAACTAAAAAATGTGAATCCCGCATATGCTCGAGTTCGTTTTCCTGATGGGCGGGAGAGTACGGTATCGTTAAGAGACTTGTCCCCTTGTCCAGTCTCCCAACGATCTTCAAGTCACGATAGAGAGTCTCAAGACTTTTCTCCTGAAGATAGTGAAACAAGTACTAATGCGTCGCCACTAAATGATGGATGCAACGTTGACCGAAATGAAGAGTTCAAAATTGAAATTCCAATTAGCTCTGACAATGCTAATAATGAAAGGATTGCCACACGTCGTTCAACTCGAACTAACATTGGTGTTCCACCAGAACGCTATGGTTTTGAAATATAGACGGGGAGAATGTTATGAGAATTAAGTTCAGTTATTCCTGTTGCAGTGTGCTACACTTTGTTTATATTTCGTCATTATTACATTATCGTTCTTTGTGTTGTGATCACTGATTATCGTCAAGCGACAACGGACTGCATTTGCCTTACTGCATTAGTTACGTGCCGTTACGAGTATTAGACGGTAGTCCGATTAAGTTTGGCTATACTTAGTGACTCAATGTAATTATGTTGCATGTTCTTGTGTTTAGGTTAAGATGCGTTTTTAGTTTCTTAAAGCCATAATTTTGGTTATAATAAATAAACTGTCATAAATAAAAATATTTTTTTACGACACCTTCTTGTGCCTTTTGGCCCTAATAAGGCCATGAACAGTCAGTCCGTGATATCAAATGATATGTGAAGCTACTGGTATATCTGAACCAATTGTCATCATAGATTGTGGACAAATGTACTATTAGCACGAGTACAATTTCAAATCCTTATTAACTCTTATTCATTTTCAAGAACATTGATCTGCATGCATTAACTGGATGGATTCCAGAACGACAATCATTGAGAGAAGACACTTTTAATAAAGATCATTTCTTCGACAAAATATTTGACAGATTTCATAAAGGACATTGTTTGGCAACAATCTCCACTGGACCTATGACACCTGAAGAAGAAGATAGAACAGGTCTGAAAGTATTCAATGTTACTTCATAATGGCCACGTTTCTTCTCCTTTATCATCTTTTGAACAGATATCTAATTTTTATATGGCGCTTGTTCAAGCCTTTCTCTCAGAACAAGGCCTTGTGCGAGCAATCACTGATATCTTATAAAAATTCAGGAGCTATTTACTGTGGCTCCTTTCCAAAAATTCTCAACAATTGCGACCTCCCATTTTTGAAGAAAAATTCTGACCTTGAGGCCATTGTTGAAGCCACTCCGGGAACCTCATGGCACAGTTTGATAAACCGCGTTCTAGAATGTATTTAGGATATAAAATCCTTTTGTTAGGGCCATCCTTGGGTCAGTGAATTTGGGTCTCATAGAATTTCTCTTCTATCAAAAATTCTATCTCATGTTCACTGACATTAAATAAAATGTTGATTTCAGGTTTGGTTCCCACTCATGCATATGCTGTCCTTGATATCAGGAAAGTTCAAGGTCTTCAAATGCTTCAACTTAAGAATCCATGGAGCCATCTGAGGTGGAAAGGAAGATATGGAGCAGAGGTGAGTAACTTGACTTGACTTGACAATCATCAAAAAAAATGTCATAGGATGGTTATTTGTTACTTTAGCCCTGAATGAGGCCTTGTGTAAGCATGCAATGCAAGGTAAAAAGTTACTGTTTTTAGAAGAATTGAAATCTTTTTGGTTTGACATTGCCTACCCAATCTATTACCTTGTAGGCATGGGATTTGCATCCGATATTTGTAACTTGTGATATGAATGAATAAAAAATTTCTGGTTTTCGTCTTGATCTTTCATTGAAAATATCGGCATGTTGTGATGGAAAGTGTTAGGAACTGCTTGCAAACGCACTTCTGATTACCCTGCTCAAATTTAAGAGTTTGAATGTTGTAGAGAGCTCACAGTTTTGGCATGGATAGGGTAACCTTTGCTCAGTTACCACTCTTCAATTATTAAGTTCTTGCTCAAATGACTGCTTAATTGATTGGTAACTACACAAGAGGCAATGATCGAGCCACCTTATAGGCTTTCCTTTTCCCTGATATGAATATAAAATATCATGTCGTATCCTGTTGCTGTCAGCGATATTTAAAATAAACCGAACGATGGACTGCTTCCTAATGTTTTCATTATGATTAATGAATGTTGTTTTCTTATTCAGGATGAGGAAAGATGGACTCCTAAGCTTAGAAAAGCTTTGAATTATGACAACAAACTAGCTCAGCAATATGATAACGGTACGGATATCTTAATCATGTAGAAATAAAATTACAACAAAAAGGTGAATTAGTAACAAAGCGCAAAATTGTATGACTATAATGAATTTCACTGTTGAAATTTCCTTAATACTGCAGACAGCAAATTTTAAATTGTAAGCGACTTGGAATTATTTGAATAAACTGAACAAATTTATCGATTATTTAATTGTAATAAATTAACAATTAGTATGAAAATGATTTCTAAGACTTGGTCAGAGTGAAATTGCCTCACAAAAAAATTATCATTATCTGTTTTTATTTGTTTATACTCTAGTGCTATTAGTAATTGTTACTTATGATCACTGCAGTGTCAACAAATTAGACTTTGATTAATACTTAGGCGTGGTGTTTAATAGGTTAGACCAGTGATTCCCAATCCTTTCTGTTAAATTCCATTTTTTGCTTTTTGTGGAACACTTTAATTCTCTCTCCCTATGCATAAAACTACTTTATTTGTTCAATTGTTAATGGATCCTCTGCTAGACTCATGCGCAAGTCGTTTTTTGTACATTTTAAGTAGGTACTTTATTATGTGTTTTTGAATGAACATTTTAACGAGAATATCGTTTGGAAACCGAAGACTTATCGATCGATAGTTAGGGGATCCCCCAAAACAGGAACTGCAGTTTCGATTCATCTGCTCTTGTAACTTGCGCACTGCGCATCGCACACACACACACTCGGCGGGTCTCAAAATTCTCTCGCTTTACAAAAATCTAGATCACTATATCAATAATTGATTGATAACTCGCTAATTATACGACATAATTCGCCTAAAATCAATAGGCTTCTGGTCCGAGATAAGATGAATGCACATGCAAAATCTGGAGCAGATTCAATCTCGCTTTCGTGAGATATCGCGTGCATCTAACAGACATACAGACAAATACCTATCAACATACTTACCGATTAAAATCGATAAGTAATAATGAAGGACTGAAGAATATTAGTAATACTACAGTAAATACAATGCAAAAATCCTCCTCAAACAGGCTAAATTCTTTCCTGTGATAGAATTCCTCACCGTTTGGGAAACATTGCGTTAGACCAGGGGTCACCAAACTACGGCCCGCGGGCCGGATCCGGCCGTCATTTTATCCGGCCCGCGGCGTCATTTTATCCGGTCCGCAATAACACACAAAAATGGCTAAATTTTTTTCCAAGGGAGATTTTCACGAGCATCGTCGTCTTTGTTTATTTCGTAACATTGGCCAATCGGCAAGATGCGAAAAAGTGACGTAATAATAGGCCTTTCCGCGTCCGCTCAGACACTTTTGTCACCCTGGCAGATTTTCAGTCGTGGTTGTAAACAAAACTTCGTTTTTGCGACTTTGAATGCTACCAGTACGTAACGTTTTCTGCGAAACACTTGTACACTCGTGGCGCGTGCTTTCGACGAAACTGTTTGTTTTTTTGTGCTAAAATAAACGTCAAATGTGCATTTTGTGCAGTACTGTAATCCCTCGCGTACTGCTCCAATTTCAAAAGCCACACTAACTTTTGTACTGCTTTAATGCGGATATTCATGTAGGTATGTTACAAAAAAATTGAAGTCCATCCGATTTAAATAAAAACTGCTCCAGTGGAAAGATCTGAGTAAAAATAGAAAACAATACCAAGTTTATAATAAACGGTCAAGAAATAACGGAGATATCGGAATTTTAGTACCGCCCGACAGGCCAATTTTTTCCATAATGATTGTATTACTTTTTTGATAAGAACTGAACTAAATATGGAAAAATAACACATATCAATCACTAATCTTTCGATGTGCGTCACATCTATGGTATATTGGGACTATTTCAGACTTTTATTCTGGCAACGGTCATTATTGACACCGCCGAAAGATCGTCGCAAATAAACGCTGGAGTTGTGCATGATAGTTTGACAGTGGTTCATTGTGGGTAATAATTAACGATGTGCTGATTGTACGAACTTCATAAACATTGTATCAAGTTAGGAAAGAAATACACACGTCCACATACATTTTATTGGTGTCCATAGACAATATCATTAATTTGCACTACGTATAACTGGAGCGTAATTTTTAAAAGCGTCGAATGTTGGGAAATTTATGCGCTAATGAAAAAAATCAAATACCAGATAATAGTTGTTTATTTTATCTAAATTATGTCAAAATTTCATAGAATTCCAAGCTACAGCAGATAGTCGTTTTTATGAGAGGTATTTCAACTCGGCGTAACGGTACTTAGCAGACCGTAGTAGTATATATTTACGAGCAGACGTGACGCGTACATTTTTTGCCGAGGATTTTGTAACATTTCTAATTCATGACAGCAACGTTTTGATAACAGCTAAACTCAGGATAATTGTCTAGATATAGAAATCTTGTTAATTTTTTTCCTAGGATGTTCTCGTTCTATATTCTGCGATATTCCCAACATTTGTGAATTTATTGTATTGCATTGACAAAAATATTCATCCGGCTCGTTTCAACACAATTTGAGTCATACCCGGCCCGCTGTCAAAAAAGTTTGGTGACCCCTGCGTTAGACTAACTAACTAACTATTGATCTTTCTATAGTGGCTCTTTACCTAGGCCACAGAGCCATCAATGATCATGTTCAGAGTGAAAGCCGAAAAAATACTTTGCATTAAAAATTGATCTGCATGTTTTTGGAATATTGCTCTATGAAATGAAACCTCGACAGTTGCAGTGTATTATAAACCTGTTGATGGTAAAAAATGTCTGAAAATCTATTTCAGGAGTTTTCTGGATTGATTACGATTCTGCTCTTCATTTTTACGACACATTTTACGTAAGTTGGAATCCGGATTTGTTTCCAAAAACTACATGCTGCCATTATTCATGGATGGCTCACGATGGCCCAGAAAAAGATTCCTATTCTCTCGGGGACAATCCACAATTTAGTTTGGAAGTCAGGTATACCTTTCATACATGTTTGCTTATAAAAATGAAAACATTTTTTGTATGATCGGATGAAAGGATATTGTCAAATATTACTGTCTTTTTAAATATCACTCTTATAAAAGCCCGTTGAAATACAAAGTATTTTCAGCAGTTAAAATCAAAGTTTCTCTGAACTTTGCTAGTGGCAAAATTTTCTGCTGTTAAATTTCGATCATTTCTTCTGCATTGAGCGGTGTACCTCCACCAAAACCGAATCATTTATTATACTGAAATTACTATACCGAAATAATATACAAATATAGAATATATATTTTTATTAGGGTCGAAGGAAATGAATTTAGTATTGCAAATAAGTTAGATTTACTTCTGATTGCTTTTCTGATTTTACACTGTTATCGGAAGTTAATTAAGTGAAGTCTATATTCTGAGTATCAGATATTAAATGCCCAAAATGGAAAATTTTTGAATGTTGCTAGTGGCTACCAGCTTTTTTAAATTACTATATCGAATATAATTTAACTAAAAGAAAGCCAATAATACAGCCTAATTATTGAACCAACCACAACCCCTCGTCTGGTTACCAGTCCATGTCTCGTATAGACATAGCTATACATTTATCCGTTTTAGATGTCTGGACTTGATGGTGGAGGAAGCCGCAACTGAGCGACTGTTACGTGAAAACCCCCTACGACAGCAAGTAGTCCAGCTATCCTTTAACATAAAATAATTCCAGCTGGAATTGAATCTGGGAACCCGCGCAGGGTAATTAGTAGGCTAATGGCCAGCGTCTTTCTAGAGCTTAGCAGCATGCGCCAACTGCGTAGCTAATGGTACCTAGTGTCCATATATGTGTGATTCTTTGTCGCAATTAAATTATGGAATCATATAGAATAAATTTTGTTACATTCATCAATACGCTAAGTTGCATTCTTTATTTTTATTCTTAACAGAAATCCTCAACAATCTGCAGTATGGGTTCTTCTGACTCGTCACATCACTGATAAAGATGATTTTGCACAAAACCAAGAGTTCATAACGATGCTTGTTTATAAAAATGAAGGGAAAAGGGTTTACTACCCACGTAAGTTGAACCACCAAAAATTTATGAAATGGGTGACTGAACCAGGCCTTTGGAGATTAGCATGTTTTCGCTGAAGTCAAAGCCAGGGTCATATTTCCAAATTTACCAAAATCGATGTTGAAATTATGAATTCCCCAGAATTTGAATTGCAGACTTTCAAAGGTGATAAAATAAGTCAAAACATCCTACTAAATATCAAAAAAACATTATTTTTAATATGCATCTATTGAGAAAGGCTTGCATATGCCAAACATTTTGATATCAAAAATTGATTTTTTCGAAGTTTGTAGTTGGAGTTACTGTTGAAAATTATTACAACCCAGAGTCGGAATCCAAATTTTTTCAAACCCAGAGTGGATTGTAAATATTCTACGACCTCACAGCCCTGGACTGAACTATCAAGCCTTAGGAACACTATCACTACAATTATTATCCCTGGTAGTTGTCGCCAGTTTAAACCAGTGGAGTTCTTCAAGAAGCACATCACGTACTGAGTGTTTGCAAAGTGGTTGAATATAGCAATACTGAGTCTGACTAGTAACTATGCAAGAGACCTATTTTTAGAATAATACCAGAATTCTTCCGGTTTTGCATCGCCTACCCAATTTATTCAATCCAAGTCTAACGCTTTAACCACCAGTAGTCAGGGGTTCTCAAACTTTTAGTACAATTGAACCGGTGATGAGGTTGACTACTATTTACGGAACTCCACAATGAATTTATAAAAACAAAAACACATTGCTATTTACCGATTAACGCTCCTGAGAAACTTAGAATTACTATTTAATGGGTGTATTTGTTGCTTGTCAAATTTTCTTAATGCCGTTATTGGTGCTTCGGACAGTTACAAAATTAGCGTAAAGGAATAGCTCGTGGAGCACCTAAGTTTCTCTCACAGAGCCCTGTGGCTCCGTATGTAGCACTCAGAGAACCTATGAGCTATATGAACCTTCCACTGTTTAATTTTATATTGACAGATTCGCCTTCGCCTTACATTGATGGTGTTCGAATCAACAGTCCACATTATCTGACTCGAATTCAAGTTCCTGCTGCTAAAACAAGTCCAAACCGGTTTACTCTGGTTGTATCCCAATATGAAAAACACAAAAATATCCAATACACGATAAGAGTTTATGCCACAGCTGAATTTGCTTTGAAAAAAATATTGGACCCGTACAAGTTCAAAAAGAGGGTGAGATATATCAACTGATTTTGACCCCCAAAACCTAAAAATTTAGATTCAAACTTCGGATTGGTAAATAATTTTATCTGTGAAAACTCCCAATGTTTTAAAGCATTTTGTAATTTCAGTTGTAGTTTTGACTTCTTTCGGAAAATTGAAATATGATCTAATATCAGCTGAAAAAACTTAGAATAAATAATAAAATGAAAAAAAGGGAGACGCTTAAGTCTTCATACTGAAGTTTGTGGACCATCATATAGCTATAAATCTTAAATATTGAAAACACTTTTATCAAAGTTCTTCGTTAAATTTGTGTGGTCTACATAGACTGCCATATTAATACTCTTTTTGTGTTATAATCAAAGGCCGATGAAAACCTTATTAATGTGCATATTTGCAGCTGTTGTACTCTTACTCTTAGTTAACAATTCTTCTGCCATGACAGCTGTTTTTGAAAAAATGAAGAAAATGTATATTTTTTACTTTCAAATTCCTGTAACTATTCATTGAAATACTTTATCGAACATTACTTCAAATTGTGTTTAGATAACAACTTGAATTTTTTAAAAAAAAAATTGTCATCATTCAGCCGTTTGTCTTTATATTCAATGTTTTCAATTTGAATCATATTATTTACTTATTTAGCTTCTCTGTTGCATTTCATAAAAAAATGGGCGCTCCAAAAGTATGTGTACCAATGTGGAGGTAACTAATTTTGTTCGCCTACTTTACATCAAGTTGTGTAAAGTGACGGAAGCCTATGGACAAGGGGTATATTCACTTAGCTAGCACAGACAGTCCCCGAACTCGTAATAGAACTAAAATGAAGAAAATCGGATTAAAATTATGGTCTAACCCTAACCTGGTACACCTATTACGGGAGTTAAAAAAATGTATAGATGCATGAAAATTTTTTGAACCCTTTCTCCTCAACAGATCTCTGGTAACTGGACTAAAGAAAATGCTGGTGGATGTGCCAATCATCGTGATACTTATAATAGGAATCCCATTTATCAAATTAATCTCAATTCTCAACAACAAGGAAACATTAAATTATTGATCGAGCTTCGAGGCCCCAAGGTATTCAGTGTCGGATTTGATGTTTCTTGTGTTGACACAAAAAACGGAGACAAACCGTTTAAACAAGAAATGAGTGGAAATTTCAGGTATCTTGCGCGATAATGTTTTTTTTTATAATTTTTGGAATGTTGAACGTGGATATGTTTGAGGATTTGTTTCGAAATGTGACAAAATTTATTCTTTTCTACCTTTATGTGTGTATATTTGATACATTCATACATCAGAAAAAATAATATCATTTGGGATATCAAAGCCTGCTGCATGTGATTTGCTACAACTATCAATCATATGAACACAATTTATTATCTGAATAACATGATCACTAGGACTTACGAAATCTGTCCCTTTCAAGTACATTTCAAATGATTCCAAGCAAAGAGTTGGTAGAAATATGCACCTCAACTACAAAATTAGTGAAATTTTTACTCTGACTTGAGGTCCAAACAAACTAATTGATCATATCATGGTCATAATGTCTTTCAAGTTTCTCTGAGAAATTTGACTTCGATTATGACCGATAAAACTCTAAAATTCAGACTGCAGAAAATTCAAAATTTGGACTCCCAATGAGTTTGAATTGGCAATTCTTGATCCCAATATCAATAGAATGAATAGAATAGTGTGACTCCACTGTCGTGGTTTGCGGATGGCAGACGCTCAACCATGGGTTCGCCATTTTAAAATACATTTTTACCTGAGACAAACATTCATTCAAAATCATAATTTATTTTACAGGTCTGGATACTCAATGCTAGAACTGGATGTACCACCGGGAATTTATAACATAATACCATGTACTTTTATGCAAAATAAAATAAGTCCTTTTTTTCTTGATATTTCAACTTCCTTTGAAGGCACTAAAATTGTCAAAGTCAAGTGAATTTTATTGTTTTGCTTTTTAATTCTTTGTTTTTTTTGCTTTTGTAATATTTAGCACACAAATGGTGATGAAAAGTCAATTATTACAGTTTGAATGTCGCCAGTTACAGAATAGAAATATGCAATACAATAATTTTCTAGATGAAAAATCGCGTATATATATCACCAATAACTAACAAGCTTATTTCTTTTCTGGCCGTGCATAGTGATAAGTATCTACCAATTGAGCGGAGAAGCATGGAAAAAGCTAAGAATCCAAAATGCCTATATATATATATATATCAAAAATTTTATTCTGAATCAAACACCAAGAAAACCGATTTTGATAACCAAAAGTTGGGGTGTACAAACTTCCTTTTGATATTCCATTGAAATTTTCTCAGTTGACTTCCAAGTTTCCACACCAAAATCAATAAAAACATTTTAAACTTCTGCTTGAGGTTTTGAATGGTTGTAGTTGCATGATGCATACAGTAATGTGTAGTTATAACTTTGATATTAGGCAGAAGCCCGTGGTCACATATCACACATCTTCAAGGAGAAAGCGGTAGAGTGAATAAAAAGTTTTGTTGTGCATGATTAAAATTTACCTGAAAAGTGGAAGGAAGAGCTTGTCTTACCATCGAAAATATCAAAGCCTCATACTGCCCAAGTCTAAAATCGTGGAGTATTTAATGTGGACAAACTGCTTTATTTAGTTGCACTTATAATGTTTCGTTTCACACCAAGAGTGATAATCTACTGCTGCATTTGAAGTAATTCATAAATATATATATTTTGCTGCCTTTATGACAATTTTATCTTCCCGAAAAGACCTGCGCTTGGAAAAAAGCAGCAGCGGAGTGTAAGCTAGGAATGTTATGGCCTCAAATTTCGTATGATGGCGTTTAGAGAAGTTGACTCCAACGACCGAACATGACCTTAGGATTTAGGAGTAGTGCGTTTGACGGCAAAGGTCTTATTTTTTCGAAAATATTTCTTGTTATGTTACGAGAGTTTGAAGATTACAAAGCACCGTTAATTTGCGTCATTCGGGCATTTGAAACGGAAGCCTCTAATATCTCTTAATGATAATATGGAGAAGCGATATATGTACCTAATCTGGTCAAGGTATTTAGAGTCTTGCTGTTCCATTTTCCCTTGAAGAATGATAGGATTTACATATTCATTCCGGGGGATATGACTACTTGATCATTTGGAGAAAGGCGGCTGCAAGGAGTCCAGCCAGTGGCGGCGCGTCAATAGGGCCAACCGTTTTTTCGGTATAATAAAAAATATTCGAAAAATACCTCAATATCGGTTGCACAGACTGTCTACACTAGCCATATTCTCCCGACATGGGTCATTTTTCGCTCGCAAAGCCTTCGCCGAACGTCGACGGGGCGACGCCGATTTTGCCCCGGTTGCTCATTGTATATCGTATTCTCTCTTTTATCTTCCACTCGCCGCGTTTGTCTCGTTTGTTTTCTGTTTCTTTTACTAAATCATCGGGGCTAGCCCCGAAATTATGACGACACAATGCCGACGTTTCTTACAACAACGTGTTGACATATTCACGCATTCCTTCTCGTTCGTTTTTGTCGCTTGTTTCGCTATTTGAATCAGTTAGAGACCTTTAGTCCATTTGCTTTCGATTTTCCACATTCCTTTTGAGCTCCTCACTTCTTTCCGGCT
This sequence comes from Styela clava, assembly GCF_964204865.1. NCBI lineage: Eukaryota > Metazoa > Chordata > Ascidiacea > Stolidobranchia > Styelidae > Styela > Styela clava. The sequence continues at coordinate 14,720,956 of NC_135259.1, forward strand.
TCGCATTTCTTAGCCTTAGACCTCATAATGAATAAGGTTGATGCACTACTTCGCACTCCGTTTTCGCAGCTACCGCTGGAACAAAAATTAGAGGTACAACGTCTTGGGCCTTATCAACCAAAAAATTGTTCACTGGAACAATCCCATGACGGAGGAAAGCGTCGGCGTACATTCTGCGCAGAAACTTGGTATAAAAAACACGAATGGTTGTGTTACAGCGAGGACAAAAATGCACTTTTTTGTTTTTATTGCCTACTTTTTGCTACCGCCCGTGACTCACGTTGGTGTAACTTTGGTTTTAGAGATCTTAAACATCTTTCCGAGCGTGCCAGGGATCATCAATCTTCTATGGGGCATTAAAATACCGAACATTCGGAAATGTTAATATTGCAGCACAGTTGGATGAAGGACGTGCGGTTTCTATTCGTCGGCACAACCAAAACGTCGAGAAAAACCGCCATGTTCTCGGTCGATTGATAGATGTTTTGAAGTTCATTGGTTGTCACGAGCTGTCCCTCCGTGGGCACGATGAACGGGCTGACTCTTCTAATAGAGGGGTATTTTTGGATATGGTGGAATACACCGCATCCCTAGATACAGTATTGAGAGATCATCATGATGCCGCAACTGTTTCGAAAGGGACATCTAAGGATATCCAAAATGATTTGCTCGATTCAATGTATAAAATTTATTTTCAACATTAGGATCTGGAAATTGAGAACAGCCAGTTCCTTTCGATTCAGTCTGACGAGACAACTGACATCACGTGCGTTTCCCAACTGGCTGTGATTTTTCGGTTTGTGAAAGATGGTAAACCTACCGAGAGATTTCACAGCTTTGTACCAATCGTTGATCGCACGGCTTGCGGGATATCGGCTGTACTGAAAGAAGTGTTACAGCCTTACAACGCGAAGTCAAATTTTTACATTGTTATGCACACCAATTTAACCTCGTTATTTAAAATATGTGTCTTGATACCCCTCTCGTCCGTATATTTTTTGCAAATGTTTCGGGGTTTTCTTCATTTTTTTCCGTTTCGCCGAAGCGCTCTGACCTCCTTCGCCAGATATGTAGCCGCCGTCTCCCAGCTTGTGCACCAACACGTTGGAACTTCCAATCACGCGTGGTGCAGGGCGTGCCCAAAATTAGGTCTGAGCTCATTGAGTGTTTCAATGGTATTCAGAGCTCTCTGGTTTGGGACGAACGCTCTGTGAGGGAGGCGGCAGGTCTAAAGCGTCTGCTAGAAGATGGTGAGTTTTCATTTTTTCTCGCTTTTTTCTCCACAATATTCTATCACGTGGATGTATTATACGGCGCATTGCAGTCAAGGCTAATGGATGGAGCGTCTGTGCAGTCGTGTATTTCAGACTTCTGCGATGCTGTATCTCGTATCCGGGAAACAATAAAATACGACGACACATGGAGTGCTTCTTTACGCCGCGGGCAAACAACGCAGCGTTTGATTTTGTCTGCAATGGAATGCTGTGACATTCTGGTGAATCAAATAGGCGATCGTCTGCGCACTGAACACCTTGCCGCGTTCTCTCTGATGAACCCCAAAAATTTTTCAAAATTTGCACGTCAATTTCCCATCCATTTGTTGGCTACTGTCTCCAAATTTTACCCCATGATAAACGTGGGTAAATTGGAAAATGAATTGCGATGTATATACACCAATCAAACTTTTTTGAACATCACATCAACTTGCGCGCTCTATGGGTTCCTCATAGATAACACTCTAGTAACTACCTTTGCGGCGTCTGCAAAATTTCTGGACATCATTTTGACGACGCCTATTTCTTCCGCCGACGCAGAGCGAACATTCAGCACGCTGAAGCGTATTAAAACGTATCTCAGAAACACAATGAAGCAAGATAGATTAAATTCCTTGGCTGTTTTATCCATTCACAGAGACGTTATTTCTGGGATGCATGACTTTAATCAGCGCGTTATTGAGCATTTTGCTTCCAAGAAACCGCGGCGTGTTGCATATATGTTCAAGCAGTAGAAGTCTAGCAGCATATATATTTATGAGTGAGCGACGCATGTCCTTATCTTTGCATTACCTTTCCTTTCTTCATAGTAACGTTTTAAACCTTATTTTAGGTTGTGTCTGCTTTCCCGAAGTTTCTGTTAATATGTCATTGTATTTATCTGGGTAAATATTGCCTTTCCTTTTGAAAGAGGTTTCAAAATAAACTATGTCTATATTTATTAATCCCTTGACTTGGACCGGTTTTAAAGACACCTTCCTATCGTTAAAAATTGTCGCTTTTGCCGATTGGTTGTTACCGATGGAAGGGTTTTCATACTCATAAAATGATGGGAGAACTTACAGCGCTCAACCTGTCCCCGTAGATGGGGGTGACTTGGTCCCGCTGTAGCTTGCCCCGGTTGTCAAAATGACCACGCGCCGCCACTGAGTCCAGCAATCCTCTCCCATAATAACCCACCACCAACGAACTCACGCCAGTTGCGTATTCCCACGATGCGGGCCACCGCCGAATCTAGAAAGCTCCAGGCTCGCTAACCCTCAGTGGCGTCAACGCTGGCGTCAATGTCGCTATTAAAAATGGCAGTTGTCGACTTTTTTGCCGATTCTACATGCCGTAATCATATATATATAAACTTGATATAATATGTACTTATTTTTAACAAAAGCGGAATAGCGTTATTGATTCGTAATGGCTTCGGGGCATATCATGTTTTTTTTTTATACAGTTTTAACAACACAGTAGGTCGGTAAATTCAGTAAAAATGTAATCATTCGCTGTGATATATTATTAAGCATTAGTGCAAAGAATCCTAAATTGTCTTTGAACTCTTATGTTGTCATCTAATATCTGGAGGATACAATTCTTGAGATAGAATTAAATAAGGGATATATATATATAAATACTGTAGTTTGAAATTTTATCTAATTGTCATATTGGAACAGGTATACCAAGGTCGTTTCGCTCGAGCATAGTTGTGAACTGTTCTAAAAAGCTTTTTAGATTATATAGGTTTTATAATCGAACCTGTTTTTAGTGGCTAGGTCTTTTATATTTTGTCCCTTAGCAATGAACATAATCACCGTTTTGTTCATTACTATGCTGTTGGGCCGCACTGAGAGTCGGATGCCAACAGTATACGAGTTCTGTTCCCATGTTGTCGATAAAGAGGGCCCCAGTCAAGCCACATGTGACTTGAGTCAGTGTAAAGGCAGGCCCGGAAAGCGAGGGCCGATCGGAGAAAAGGGCGATCGAGGTTCTAAAGGGCCAAAAGGCAATCCAGGAACAGCTGAACATTTGGAGCGGAGAATACAAGAACTAGAAGGTCTGAGGAAACATGGAAAGTTATATATATATATATATAGTTAAGGGAAAGATGCACTTAGTTGGAAAATGTTTGAATTGTTTCACATAGAACAACTTATTCGCTGCGCTGACATATTCAACCAACCCTGTACTGGCGATTTGTGTCAAGGCAAATTTATTAGTGGAATTTTTATACAAAATTACGAATTTACTGGACGATATTCGGTCAGATTTTTCTGTGCAAACCAAATCTTAGAATGACGTTAGAAGTCCGAATCTATTGACATTGAATAATATTTCAATGCTTTTTCTTTGTCATACATTTTTAGTTGAATTTTTTACTTTAGCAATGTTTTTTGAAGAAACTTTGAAATGATGTAATAATAATATGAAAAATAGACTCCATTATTACTATTAATCGTCACCATGTATTTTTTTTTTCTTTTAGCTTCTCTTGCAAAGTCAAATCAGATTCTCGAATCACTGCCAAAAAGTAAGAATTAATTGATTTATTTTTGAGCTATAATTGCAATTTATTAAATTGATTTGGTAAAGAAAACGAAACTATTTTTGCGCTTAAGAACACCATAAAGAACGTTGGAAAAAACATGAAAAAGACTTTACTGACTGATTACCACCGGGGGTTATAAACGGTTCATCGCTACATTTCGCAAGTGGAGGTTTTTGAACGGACAATAAGAGTGCTAAAAATATGATCAAAAATTGAAATCTGTACAACTGTTTATCACTCTCCAGGTGCATATTGTTATCTGGGAATGAAAAACCGAGAAATTCCTGATTCTGCAATCACGGCTTCATCAGTGTATGATGGCAACCACAATTCGTATCACGGAAGGCTTGACAGCCGATACAAATCAAACGACAAAGGTGTTTGGGCAGCAAAATACAGTAAGATATCGTATATTAAAATGAGAATGAAATAGGCAAATAATAATTCCGTCCGATTTGGAATACTAAAAAATTGAAACATAACTCAGTGATTGACTAGACTAAGTACTAATACAAGCCTAACAAGTGTTCACGCTAAATTAAATAAAAGAACACATACAAAAATGGCAGAACCATGCAATTTTGTAAATCACTTGACATCAGAACTGTTCTTGTTTTATCGATGTGATATTTTATCAAAATATGACAACAAAACTTGACTTACTGTAGTGATATTTTCAACTCCATTCCAACTAGGAGGGGTTGCGAATCCTTCTTAATACAGTCCGGACTACCCCAACCTATCAAATATTGGTTAATATTTCCATATGCATAGATATGTCAACCTTGTGTTACGATGTATAGTTTGGAGATTATATAGTATCAGTATTAGGCATATATATTCATATTTATAAATTTAATTATTTATCATCGCCACAAATCTTTTGCTTTGTACCATTGTCAAGTGTCAACCCCATTATAGTGAGATTTCTCTCTATCGACACTTTTTATATAGTACTTTTATCAATATATATATACATCATCTTAATTACATTACTGACTTCACTCTTACAGATAGAGTTGGTGAATGGCTCCTGGTTGATTTGGGGAAGCCCACTATGGTTGGAGGAGTAATATCTCAAGGAAGGCATGATCATGATCAATGGATCAAAACATTTACAATATCGTGCGGGTATTCTTCATCTACGTTGAAGCTGATTCAAGACTCCGGATCCACCAAGGTTAGTTTTATTCGACTTGATATCTGCCTGCTAAGTACTTTGTAAATAATTTAATTTTTACGTAAATAATTTAATTTTTACAGGCTATACCTTAACTTAATCCCGGACTTAGTCGAGGCATGAGTCATCAGAGTCTGAGGTCAAATTTATCACTGAGTTAAATCTCAATGGTGATTCGTTGGGATTGAATTGGGGAGTTCGATTCATTTCACTTCGATGCATGGCGATTGTGACTCGAGTTCAGCTAGTGGCTTGATCCTCCCCATCATTGAGTAATGTACAAGCAAAAATTAAGTCATACCGATTGATAAGATACTTTAAACAGTTCAATCAATGCAACTGGGAATTATGGTTGATTTTATTACAAAGATGATAAGAAAATCCTATCTATAACTAATGGAGCCTTCCAGGTTGTACGAGAAAACTCATACGCGATTCCCATATAGTCGAAACTTGATGTAAATAAACATGATACTGAAGTTAAACATTTTTTCACCAGGTGTTTACTGCAAACAGAGACAGAGATACGAAAGTAATTAACATGTTTCCGAATCCGATATCCTGTCGATATATCAGAGTTAACCCCCAATCCTGGCATGGCCACGTCAGTTTGAGGGTCGAATTTATCAAAGGAGTCTGTTATGATATGTACACGTAATGTGATGAATTTTATGAACATGTGTATGTTGGTCTGTAAATAAAATTCAGCTATGAATGATTCAATTTATTATTTCTATCAACAGAACGTTCATGTTTCCCTTAACCTATGGTACGTAAAATTTGTTAGGTCGGGCGAAACAAATTTTCTTTTAATCCGTAGTAGCCTACATTGTATGAACCGCATTTATTAAAAAATTGTCAACCACGTCATTATAAGTCTCTGTAGTTGACGATAATTTACTAATTGTAGGCTATATCTAGAGCAGTGCTCGTCAACCGGGTGTATAGTACACCCCAGGGTCTACTAGAAAGTTTGAAGGGTGTACCACATCGATAGGGTGTAGCAGGGGTGTACCGTATCGAATGTTGTAGAGTACACACTAACATACGGTTGACGAGCACTGATTAGAGCAATTACAAAACATGCCGTATTCGCGATTCGGGTATATTGTCATTGTGCCTTGCACATAAACTTGATGTCAACACTTGTATTGAATATTAGAGCCATGTTCCAGAGAAAAACACCAGAGAGGGATTGTCACAACGGTAAATACCATAAGAGTTTCACGAAATATCTCTTTAAATAAAAGAATTGTCGAACGGGAGAGGTTGTTTAAATTACTTTCTCAACAGTTTTAAGCATTTATCGTGGATGCAAGTTCAAGCGGTTTAATTTAGGGGAAACATAAAATTGTTATTTCGTAACAATACTAAACACTAATTATATAAGTTTTTCGACCTCCAATATTGATCCTAACATTTGAAAAAATGCTGGAATGCCAAGTTTCCAGAGCAAAGTTTTGCAATAAAAATAATACAAAGGTATTTCAGAATAACCCAATTTCACTCAAACTTTTGTATATATATTCCGTATAGTTAAGTTCCAATTAATTTATAAGAGCGGGTTTTTTTACGGTGATATTTTGATTTCTTTCAACAGAAAGCTCTACAAAAAGCCGTTACCCAGACGTAAATGTATGGAAGTACAGTATATACATCTAGTGGCGGATTAGCAGTATTGATTCGTATTGGCTTCGGGGAATATCATGTTATTTTATTTACAGTATTTAGGACACAGTTAGTCAGATAATTTATTAGAGACTCGATAATTCGCATTTGTCAGACGTGATATATTATTGAGCATTGTACAACGGATTCTGAATTATTCTCGAGCTCTTATGTTGTTATCTAATATTTGGAGGATATAATTCTTGCTATAGAATATAATAAGGTACATGTAGTTTGATATCTGATGTAATTGTCATATTGGAACAAAACATCTGGTAAGATTGCATAGGATTGCCAAAGACGTCGGCTTTGATTCGACCAAAATTATAAACTGTTCTAAAAATCTTCGAAATTATGGAAGTTTTTGTGAAAAAACCTATTTCCCTTTTCTATTTTAACTAATATATATTTTAGTAGCCAGTCTTTTTTATTTGTCAATTAGTGATGAACGTAATCACCGCATTGTTCATTAGTATTCTGTTGGGCCGCACTGAGAGTCGCATGCCAACAGTATATGAGTTCTGTTCCCTTGTTGTCGATGAAGAGGGGCCCAGTCAGGCCACCTGTGACGTGAGTCAGTGTCAAGGCAGGCCTGGAAAGAGAGGGTCGATTGGAGAAAAGGGAGATCGAGGTCCTGAAGGGCCAAAAGGCAATCCAGGAACAGTTGAACATGTAGAGCGGAAAATACAAGAACTAGAAGGTTTGTGGAAATATTAAAAGTTGTATAGCCTGTTTTTTAGAGAAAGATTCACTCAGTTGAAAAATAGTTGGCTTGTTTTATTTAGATCAACTTGTTGGCAACTATGCCAATAGTTATATCGCCTTTAGCCCACTTTGCTGTACTGGCGTTTTGAGTTAAGGCAGATTTATTTGTGACATTCTCATACAAAATATTTCAATGCTATTGTTTACTGCATTTCCACTTTGCCTTATTTTTGGGTTTTTCAGTTTGTTGATATTTATTGCAAACTTTTTTGTAAAATGATATATATTGTAAAAAATAAATCTATGACTCTGTATAGATTAACATTATTCTCCGAAGTGTCCATCACCGCTAAAAATCCGTGTTACTTGATTTTCAAATCGTCACCGTGTTCTATTCTTTCTTTTAGCTTATCTTGCAAAGTCAAATCAGATACTCGAATCACTGCCAAAGAGTAAGAATTGATTAATTTATTTTCATAACGCCTGCTATAAACGCGTTGATCTTGCCACATTCAGATTACAATTGTACTTGCTGTCGGCTATTCGTCGAACGAGCGATCCAGGTATACTGTATCTTTTTAGGCTACGTTTTTCAATTTTTCTCGTTTATCTTATGCTATTAGGCACTGATATATATATATACTTGGTATCACACCACTTAATTTACTGATCGAACAAGCCTGCTACCCATCTCAGTCAATCCATGGTGCATTGTGTAAATATAGACCGAAAAACTCCAATTCAGTAACTCCCTACACACACTTTATTCAGGACACATAACTTTGCTCAGAATGATAACGTATTGCTTTAGGTGCATATTGTTATCTGGGAATGAAGAACCGAGAAATTCCTGATTCTGCAATCACGGCTTCATCAGTGTACAACAATAACCACAATTCGTATCATGCAAGGCTTGACAACCGATACAAATCAAACGACAGAGGTGCTTGGTCAGCAAGATTTAGTAAGATTTAGTATTAGAGTACATTGGATTATAGTAAAGTAAAAAATTGATATCATCTGAAATATTAAAAAACTTCTTGTTACAAATAGAGTTCTAAAACCAATTTTGCCGGTCACCAGCGAAATCCTAATGGCTTAGCTAGAGTGTGAATAGTGTTTGGAAGTCTTGAGTCATTGACTCGAATCACCATTTAATAAAGACTCGAAGTCTCTCGAGTCATCTAAAAAAATGTCTCGGACATGTCGTCAACTATCCGCTATTGAAACACTACTCAGTAATTGACTTGACTTAGAACTCGTAGGACCGACGACTTGTGGTTTCAGAACTCTATCTAACATTGAGTCTAAAAAGTGTTCAAGCCTATGGCACAGTACCTTGCGATGTTTTAAAACACTTGATCTTGATCGATGATGTACTTCATCAAAACTTGATTGACCGTAGACATATTTTCAACTCCATTCCTCCCCAAAACGTTACAAATTTTATTTATTATAGCCCGAACTACCTCAACCTTTCATTATATTAAACATTGGTTTATATTCTCCCTTGTATATTTACGGTAACCTTCAGCTTAGATGTATAGTTTGAAGATTATTTCACTAAGGATATTTATAATTTAAATTGAGAATCTAAAAGGCTATATTATTTATCATCGCCACAGTGTTGCTGCATCGTACCACTGACAACCCCATTATAGTGAAATTGTCACCCCATTGAAGTGAGATTCCTCTCTAATCAAATATTTCCATGTAGAGGTTCTATCAATGTATACATCATCCAAATGAAATTTCATAAAACTTCTGACTTCACTCTTACAGATAGAGTTGGTGAATGGCTCCAGACTGATTTGGGAAAGCCCACTATGGTTGGAGGAGTAATATCTCAAGGAAGGCATGATAGTGATGAATGGATCAAAACATTTACAATATCGTGCGGGCATTATTCATCTACGTTGGAGTCGATTCACGAATCCGGATCCACCAAGGTCAGTTTTATTTGACTCGATATTTGCCTGCCAAGTACTTTGTAAATAATTTTATTTTTACAGGCTGGTTCGTTAAACTCGGGTCTAGTCGAGGCTCGAGTCATTAAAGTCTGAAGGTAATGTTATCACTGAGTTTAATCTCAATGGTGATTCGTTGGGGAGTCCGATTCATTTCGCTTCAATGAATGGTGACCGTGACTAGAGTACAGTCAGTGGCCTGATTCTTCCCAGCATTGAGTATTGTACAAGAATGATAGAACATATTTTGATTAAAATTTGCAAAAAATGCGCCCTTACTCAAAAATAAAAAAACAAGGTTACGGGGGAACACTAAAATACAAGGAGATACTGAAAAAATTAATTCATACCGATTGATAAGTACTTCAAACCAGGGATTCCCAAACTTTATTTACCGCGGGCCAAATTTTAAGCAGAAGGATATTCGCGGTCCAGAAAAGGGGAGCGGCAAAAAGGGCGCGACGGTACGGATTGGGTTAGTGCGAGCCTTGAAATTTTTTGAAAAATAGGCACTATGCAAGCTTGATTTTAGACACATCTAGCATCGAAGTTTAAGTAATCAAATGAATAATTATAATAGTTAGTGATAGAATACCCGAGGAATAACAAGCACAACTATCAGCAAGGAATTTGCAACTGATATCGACTAATGAAGTTACTTGCTCATCTGGCATACGGCTTCGTATAAATGGCTAGTTATGGCTTGTTTTGTTACACAAAAAACATCCCAATATATATAAATATAAAAAAAAACGAAATCCCAACATAATTTAGTCGTGTATTAATATATGTAAGCTACGTGTATTTAGGGTTGGTTCGAAATCAGATGTTCAAAAAAGCCATAATTGGCCCGCGGGCCGCGGTTTTGAACCCCCTGCTTTAAACACTTTAATCAATGCAACTAAGAAATATCGTTGATTTTATTACAAGGATGATATGGAAATCCTATTTATAACTTCCAGGTTGTACGAGAAAACTCATACGCGATATGCATTTCCAGCATATAGATGAAACTTAATGTAAATAAATATGATACTGAAGTTAAACATTCTTTCACCAGGTGTTTACTGCGAACAGAGACAGAGATACGAAAGTAACCAACATGTTTCCGAGTCCAATATCTTGTCGATATATCAGAGTTAACCCCCAATCTTGGCATGGCCACGTCAGTTTAAGGGTCGAATTTATCAAAGGAGTCTGTTACGATATGTATACTTAATATGATGAATTTAATGAACATGTGTATGCTGGTCTGTAAATAAAATTCAGCTATGAATAAGTCAATTTATTATTTCTACCAACAGAACGTTCATGTTTCTCTTAACCTATGGTACGTAAAATTCGTTATGTCGGGCGAAACGAATTTTCTTTTAATCTGTTGTAGCCTACATTGTATGAACTGCTTTCATTAGAAATTTGTCAACCACTTCATAATAAGTCTCTGTAGTTGACGATAATTTACTAATTGTGTATCTAGAGTAATTACAAAACATGCCGTATTCGTGATTCGGGTATATTGTCTTTGTGCCTTGCACATAAACTTGATGTCAACACTTGTATTGAATATTAGAGCCATGTTCCAGAGAAAAACACCCGGGGGGGATTGTCACTACGGTAAATACCATAAGAGTTTCACGAAATATCTCTTTAAATAAAAGAATTGTCGAACGGGAGAGGTTGTTTAAATTACTTTGTCAAAAGTTTTAGGCATTTATCGTGGATGCAAGTTCAAATGGATTAATTTCGAGGGGATATAAAATTATTATTTTGTAACGATACTAAACCCTAATTATATAAGTTTTTCGGCCTCCAATAATGATCCTGACATTTAAAAAAATGCTGGAACGCCAAGTTTCCAGAGCAAAAATTCACAATAAACATAATACAAAGGTATTTCAGTATAACCCAATTTCAATTTCACTCAAACGTTTGTATATATATTCCGTATAGTTCCAATTAATTCATTAGAGCGGGTTTGTTCGGTATTACAATTTATACATCATGCATTGGCGTATCTACGCGAAAAACGGCGCCCATGTCCAAGTTTAAAAATACCGCCCACTTGATTGTTGTCTGACATTTAACGACTACTGTTGAATTGAGATACTTGTATGTTATCATTTGAGTAAAAAATACGAGTTTCAGTTATTTCCAATCTCAAATTATTTTTTGTAACAATCTTACCTATAAGCCCAATTCGGCCGGGTATTGCACTAAAAGAATGAAAGAAAGGAAAACAAATGTTTCCGGGTGACACAGCATGTCCTGTTGTATAACGGCTCGACTATTTGACACTTCTGTGTAATTGAAAGAACGAATTATAGTTATTTCAATATGTCCCCGACATACCTTTGCTTAACATAGCCTGTCCCCTTGAAGAACGGTTAAACTATTTGACACTTCTCTGTAATCGAAAGAACGATTCATAGTTATCGCAATATGTCCCCGACTAGACCTTTGCTTAACGTACAAAGAATGTGAAATGAATGAATGTGATTTTCTTTAACTTGTCGTGCCCTTGTACACGGCCATTATTCAGAGCAAAATCGGAAACTTGAAGTATATATAATGATTTGAAGTAATGAAGGTTATGTGGTGCAAACCCATTATTTGACTTGTAATGATGCCGCTTTGTTTTTTTTTCTCGCGATTTGGCATACACAATGAAACCAAGTTAGTATAAAACAAGAAAGCAAAGCTCAGATATTTACGAAAGTCGCGTTTTGGTACCGACACGGTGAAGCCTGGGGCGTCGAAAGTAGGCCTACCTGGTTTTCTTATAAGATTGGGGGTAACGAAGGAGGCGTCAAGCACGATAAAATGAAAAGTATTCTAAAAGACGCATTATAGTTCAGAAACAACGACTTGAAATTTCTATTTATGATTAGCTGTCATCCGTGCGGTCCGCAGAACAAATTTAAGCGTACACTACTAAACCATTGGCAGATATTTGTATTTATTAGCAGAACAATTTTGATTTATTTTTGAACTATTCCAACTGGGTATAGTTCTTTTCCTAATCCCTATGTCGGGATTTCATTGTTGTATCTATAAACGTCAAGACGGTGCCTATATGACGTCCTGTGATCGGTAAAAAGAGAATGAATTGTTTTGTGCATACAGGACCTAGCCGAAGTCCCAACGTAGACTTGATTGTTTTTTTGACGGTAGCACTAGGCCTGCTCACGCTACAAGTAATAAATTTTTTTCAAACATAACAATTCGTCATACAATGAGTGTAGAAAAAAAATGACCGAAGTAAACTGGGAGGAAACGTATTTCCTACCCATAAAAACGTTGAACCACAGTGTCTGGTGTGTTTTAAAGTAATCTCTGTCACGAAAGAATATATCTTTAAGCGGCATTACAAAACCAAACACGAGAAATGATACCGAAAATACCACGATATTTTTCTGGAAGGAATTTTAAAATATTTAATGGCCTTATAGTTCCCTCGAAAAACTGATTAGAACGAGAAAGTCTCATTCTTAAATATATTTGAAGTGAGTAAACTCGCGCTATCTTGATCCTTTTCAAGTTTTCCCCGATTGCAGCCCACGAGACCTCCTCAAAAGTTTTTGCGGCCCTGCAACCTTGGACCCCCTGAAATTTTACACACGTGTAAATGTCTTTATTTTTTGTTGTTAATATTCGCGTTCGCCAATATAAATTTGATTGCGATGGCCTGCATAACTATTATAATCTTTGAGATTGACTGACATAACTAGCCACATGCTCATTGCTACCGGTAACTGATAAGGCGTAGCAACCATTGAACTGGAAATACATGGAACGATCTTCTCTCTCGTTTCGCGTTGTCATTTGATTGCCGCCATTTTGGCATTTATGCTTCCAATGTTTCTTCGTGTTGCATATGGTTTTAGCCAGTATTTCGTCTATTACGCGCATATGGATGTATATGCGAAACTGTGTGGGTATTCAAATACAATTATATTCGAGTTGGGAATATAGAGCCCGATGTGGATCTCGTTCTTGAAGAAATTTGATTGTTCAGGCGATTACACAATAGATATAGGCGGAAACAATTATTTTTGCCTGATATCATAAAAATGCAATAATCTCCACGGGGAAACTTTCACCCAAGGTTGGGTAAAGTGCGAAGCGCAGCTCCCGTAGTCTGTGTACCAGGTTGGGGTTAGGCCATACCTTTATTCCGATTTTCCTTATTTTAGTTCTATTACGATATCGGGTACTGTGTGTGTTAGCCAAGTAAATATGTCCTTTGGTCCCTTTACACCAGTACTCTTCAACCGGGTATACGGTATACCCAAGTCTTTACCAGACCATAAGTTGGGTATACAACTGATAAAGGGTATACGAAGGGTACATCCTAAGTCAGGTATTCTAAACTCTAATATAATAAATTATGAAATATTCAAGCGGTGCCAATAATGCAAACGCGGCGCACATGAAATATAAAATGTCATTAACGCTAAGAAACTACGTGAGCACATTATTACATCACAAAATATATAGATAATGAGGTCTGTCTGGTTTGGTGATTTCGGCTGCCATGCACTTTGTTTGATTTACGTTGAACATTATTCGTGTTGCCGCTGAGGCCGTCAGTCGAATTTATAACTTGCGGGCACTAGCCTATTAGATTGAATGATGATATTGCAGTACAATATGTGCTTAAAATTTAATGTATATTTAGGCCTTAAATAAACATTGGTATGTAAGGTATACCGTATACGAAGTTCTTGAAAAATTGTTAAAGGTATACCACGATAAAAAAAGGTTGAAGAACACTAATTTACACACTTTGATGTAAAGTAGGCGAACTATATTAGTTACCTCCATATTGATACACACACTTCTAGAGCGCCCTTCAGTTTTATTTATATTTATTCATAGCTCGGAAACTACGGAACCAGGCCACGCAATGATATTGAGATCGCCACGCAAAATACTTGAGGCGATAAAACATGGCCAAATACAGGTGAACGGGGAAGCGATTCCGATAAGCCATCTTGGCTAATGTTCTGTTGTCTTTTTTGTTCGCTTTAGACTGATACGTTGGCTATATTATTAACCACAACTTGAGCAAATTTGTAAAACTGCCAAAATTAGCACCGTATGTTGGTCTGGGATAATGAGAAACGAGTCGTGATCAGGAGAATATATGAGAAAAATTGACGCAAATAATTGATTTCTGTCAAATCCCATAAGAAATGCATTACGCGACTAGGAAAAGTTGGGAGCATGGAGTCAAAACGAGACAGTTTTCAAATGATACCGCGGAAACGAGAGAGAAGCGCACTTCATTTATATATCTCTGTGGTAGCAACCAGTAGCAGTTCATTGAGCAACACGACCTTTTGACGAACCGCGAAGTTTTCTTCCGGGGGATGTCTTATATTTTCATTTATTAAAATATGAAAACCGATATCCTTTTACTTATAAATAACACGTTTTTATTCAAAACAACTGCAAAACATATATTATCAATCATTGAAAACGTGTAGAAGAGATTTCTTTCTATCGACTAGGTTAAAAAAAATCACGTTATTGACTGGGTCTTATATCAAAATCATTTTTTAAAACTTAGGCTACGTCTTATTTTCAGGGTAGGTCTTGTTTTCGGGGAAACACGGTATTTATTGTATACAGCCCTAGCGGCGTAAGCACGTGAATCACAAAGAATAATGAAGACATTCCAGATATTCTGGTTTACAATTTTAATGCACGTTGCAAGCTGTCATATGCCAAATGTATCTGAATTCTGCTCACACGTTGTGGCAAATGGAAACACGAGTCAGTTGACTTGTGATTCGAGTCAATGCCAAGGCAGGCCTGGTAAACGCGGATCACAAGGACCAAGAGGATTATCAGGATCAAAAGGTCAAAAAGGCGAACAAGGAACTGCCGAGAATCTGGAAGAAAGAATTAGAAAACTGGAAAGTAAAAACTTATCACGATCATCAATCAGGCCTAATTTTGTTTGTATATTAGGGCTTGGAATTTCAGGGAAACACTTTAACCGTTAACCGGGTAAAATTAACCGGTTAACCGCCGCATGACGTTTGACGTAATAATTTATAATTTCAGCTTGTTGCGTCACAATGCTTATAAAGCAATTGCGCGTGTTTGTATCCCGGTTTCGCTTATTAAAATTATTCACGAATCGAGATAGTTTCATGATTGCTCTGCTTCAAGAGATAGGCAGCGTGGTTCGGGCGTGTGGAAGTAATTTAGAAAACCTGATTCCGTTGTTAAATGTCATTTACGTGACAAATTATCAGTGCTCGATGTGCAAATTTTACTTCGAGATATATATCATAAAGAAAAACGGCATCAACTGCGCACTTGTTGTATGGCATTGAATATCCGATTTTGCAATGAAATCGTGAACAATATATTTCGAAATCGTCCGAAAACTGATTCTGAATTCATCAATGTCAAATTTCCATAATCAGCAATCTTGGTACTTCCATTATTTTTCACATTTATTGAGTCCTTACCCACACAGTTAGTAATATTCTTTTGAATTAAATGCCACAAGAGATAAATTTGCGATGACGTAATCATATTTGAAGAAATCGTACGTTATGAAGATGATTTGTACCTGAGATGTCAGTTAACGGTTAAAATAAATCGTAACCGTTAACCATCTGAAATCGGTTAACCGGTTAACCATTCCCAGCCCTATTGTATATCTCTATTTAGCCTACTATTTTAAAATGGTGATTCAGTAACAACGTTCTGTTTGTATTGAGCGTGACTGCTTTTCTGATATGTGATAGCTACGTGGATCAAAATAGCATGATGCAAAAATATCTAACGTGACTTTGGTGATGTGCTCCAATTAGAGGCGTGCAGACTTTTCTGCTGCTGAGGGTTTCTGATGATGATGCCCTTATACCTAACTTCAAAAATAATTCGGGGGATAAACAGATTAGAAAAGCTGTGGTAGATGAGAATAAATAAATTGAAGGCCAAGTAAGAGTGAAGTAATATTGCATTATTGCGCTAAATCACGCACTGTCCAGAAGAACACATTGCGATAAAGAGAAGTTGGCCGTTATTGGCTCACCATCACCACAGTCAGTCACACAAGACTATGCACATAAAGTCAGCTTTCCCTTCAATAGAAACACATTGAGAAAAACATGTGTAATAACGAGAAGTCTACAGCTTGGATCTGCGACCTCCTACAACATTCTGCCTGTATGGAGCCACTGTGACTGCAATCCATAAGAAAGGTCGATCCAATATAGTTTTGAGCCCAACGCAATTGTACATATGAGTTCATTTGCGTTGCGTCATTCATTTGTCATGTGAGCATACTTGACTGCTGAATTTGAAAAACGTGAAAACAATATGCGGAGTAGTACTTTATCCTAATGAATACTAATGACTAACTCCATTTTACAAATATTTTAGGTTCGCTTGCAAAGACAAGTCAGATTGTTGAGGCTTTACCAAAGAGTAAGTATCAAGAAAATGAAGTTTGTTTTGTTGATCTGAGTTGAAGAGAAAATTAGAAGTGAATGCCCTGTAGAAGCGTTCCATCACATCAGATCTTTGCATATATTACGAAATTAACTGATCATCCTGTCGTCAAAGTAATAGTAAGAAATGAAGTTCAATATTCAGTCGATTTGCCCTATGCCCTGAAAGACAAAACTCACTGTTGGTATAATAATACAAAATGGCTGGGCATTGGGCATCATGAAAATTTCCTTAAGGTTTATTCTTGTACAATATGTGTATTGTATCCGATGCAGTATCATAGCATACTGCATCTTTTACTGATGATATATATTCAATAATATCAAAGATCACATTTTTTGGACACAAAATGGTTCTATGGAATCGTTTTGTTATTATGTTGTTGCTGTCATTCTTGCTGTTGTTTTGAAAATTCGCTTCTTTCATTAATTACCGATTGTTTTGAAAGTTTATTATTGCTGTTGTCGATTGAAGGCTATTACTTTTATTTATGTTATAAATTTCTTAGGGCTTTATGCGATTCGTTTTTCACTTTGTGTACTTGTAGCAGTTCCGAGACAACATGCGAGTTTCAAAAAATCCATTATACCTAACTTCAAGAATAAGTTTGAAAAATCAAATTTTAAATGTTGTTATACACGGTAAATAAATAAAATAGGAGTGAAATGTTCATATCTAAATCATCAAACTAAGCAATAAACTCACCCCTATAACGTGCTACCCTGCTGCTCCTTTGGCCTCAAGACGCTTCTCGGTACCGTGGTACAGCTAAGTTATAGTACCTGTTCCACACTTCCAGCTGTGCGATGATGTGGTTTGGTGGATGATTGTGGGTACAAAGTTTCGTTTCGCTCTTCATACTCATATATTTGGGCATAGTGCTGTTGTTTATTATCATACTATTAACCTTACTATCAATTATAGGTGCGTATTGTTTTATGGGAATGAGAAACAGAGATATACCGGACTCAGCTATCAGGGCTTCCTCGATATGGGACGGAACTCATAACGCGTATGATGGAAGGCTTGATAACAGAGAAAAACCAAGAAATTATGGAGCATGGGCGGCCCGGCACAGTTAGTCATAACCAATTTTAAACATTCAATATCAAATTAAATAGGACGTGGCAATTCAATTATACTTGATGTTCAAATAGATTGCAAAAGAAGTAACTTTTCAAATTATTCTTTAATATTCAATTAACCTACCGTCAGATCGAAAAGGCGAATGGCTTCAAGTAGATTTCGGAAGACCAAAACTAGTTGGTGGAATAATTACACAAGGAAGAGAGAGTTACGATCAATGGGTTCGCTCTTTCAAGATTTCTTGTGGTCGAACTACTAGTTCTTTGGCTACCATACGTAAGGTAGGTAAAATGTTTATCGGTATTTCTTAATTTGTGTTTGTTTCATGACTTACATTGCCCCAAACTGTAACTGGAAATAATTTACAGAATAAAACGTTGCCATTCAAAACGTAAACATATATTCAACTGTTTGTAACACTCAAATTAATGACAAGAGCCGTTTTAAGTGTAGTATTTAACTTTATTAGATGTTTTGAAGCAGGGTGGTCCAAATCCAGGCCCGCGGGCCACATTCATCATCTGTGGCCAGCGTCGCATTTGCGCGAGCGTAAACAAAAACGCATTTGGTGTTGTTTCTTCATAAAAATACCCAGAAACATCCTTGGGCATAATGTTACATCATTAATGTCACTAAATTGACTAGTGGTATTGCTAGCTGAAGAAAATAGCGACGTTGAATAATGTGCTTGGCTAGTCCAAATTGGTAACTGGCTTTTTTTTGGTCGGGAATATATGCTAACAAAATGGGCTTCATAGAAAACTAAGAGCGAATGAAGGATCTATTAGCCTGGATTGGTTATTCATTGTAACTAATTATTAATGTGAAGACAAAAGGCCGAACAATATAATTCCTGTCGGGTGTTTTTTTTGCAACAAGACTAAACAGTATTACAAAAAATCTTGCCTATATAAATATATATCAGAAAATTTTGTGATTAATCTCCTGTATCTCAAATTTGGTTATTAATCAATCTGCAGTAATTTGTGAGGCATTTTGAGTTATGGGTTTGAAATCTAACACTAAATGTAGATACAGTATAATTTTTGCACGTTTTTGTGAGATTTTTTAAGGTTTTTGCATGATTTAGCTTGATAAATGACAAAAAGGGATCAATGTGTTTGTTCAATAAAAGCGTTTTTTGGTATCGCACTGTTTATCTATTCTTGCCACTAGTGTGGCCCGCCAACAATACAAAAATCTTATACCACCTTGGACCACCGTGTCTTAGAGCAGGGGTGTGCAACCCTCTTTTACACGCGGGCCAAATAAAGGTAACTGGGTGAAGCCGCGGGCCGGACCTAAATACTCCACCTACGAAAGTCTCTGAATAAAAAATTTGTAGTTTTTATCCATTCGGTATTTCTCTTCTTTTTTCTTATCATGTGTACCTTGAAAAATTTTCTACTTGCGAATGGGTTTCCGTGATTCGAACGAAATTAATTTGTCCCAAGCCCCTTCGTAAGTAGAATTCCGTAATTATAGACGCTCTTTACCTGAACATGCATTAATACGTTCCAAGACCCTACAAACCTCGGACATAATATTAGACTGGGTTAAGAAAAGACCGTGGAGAGTGGGAGAATGTACGTAATGTACGAAAATGAGCACACGAACATGAAAATTGAAATTAGAATTTACTCTTTTTATTTTGCAGTTTTATTTATTTTATTTTTCTTTAGTTTTAACTGTTACGCGTATCATAGTCTTCTCAACTGAAACTGAATGAGACTTATTGTACGTATCCACGGAAAACGAACGGGCCAATGGTATGGCAGGTAGTTGATTAGCGTGTGCCAGGGCAGGTACCACGGACTTTAATTTTCATATTGCTCACGGCATCATTCGTTGATTTAGAAAAACGCAAATGTAATTACGTAGCATCGTCATTATCAAATGCGTGAACCTGATTCCAAATTACCATCTGCCAATAAAAGAGAATTAAGACCAGAAATCTTTTTTTTTTGCGAGTCGGCGTTGATTTAAATATTTCATGTCGGCTGTTATGATTTATTGATTATAACTTAGTATTGTCAACCAAACTGCGCCACATAATATTTAAGAGCCATTTTATACCCTCTAAGTTGCAAGAAATGACTTTCATGCCGACTGTAATTTACTGCTGTGCCGCATACGACTGCCGTCGATTACAATAAAAAATGAAATAAGTGTAAAATGTTTTCAAATCCAAACGTTGACGGCGGCGCCATGATATATGCGCCATATTCGGGATTTTTACAAACACGAAAAACGATACTCGAAGTTCGCGATATTCGAATAAGAATTCGAATTTAGCATCCGTGCTTCAAGCACTGCATTAAATTAACCTAAAATAAACAAATATCACTGCACTCATTTTTTGTTTTCGTTCGTGGAAAATTTTACGTTAGTCAATATCAATATATTTTCACAAAAAGAATTTTCGTAAGTTGGATTTTTCGCATGTAGAGCCTTTCGTGGTCGATTTTCTACTGTAGATACAAGCACAAAAAGTTGTTTTATTTTGTTATTGATCTTACGGCATTGTTAGGGATCCTGGCAGAAATATTGAGGTGAAAAGCAAAAATTTCTAAAGAAAGCTATATCAATTTATTGTCACACCGACTTTGAACGAATTCAGTGAGAAGTAAACAAGCTTTTACAACATTGTGTATTTTTCAACAGGATCTTTCTAGCTAGTTTCACCGTTATGGCAGTGGCACTCGGATACTGGTATAGGTTTTGTGGCGCAATGAGATTGAAATTGCTCGCACGTTCGAGTTTATTTAAACTAAAAGCTCGTTTCGTGGGCACATCACTAAAAATTGGCACTTCTCCGCGGGCCGCACAGTTATTCTTTGCGGGCCGCAGTTTGCACACCCCTGTCTTAGAGTGTTGGTACATAAGAAATACATTCATAATTGAATACCGGATTGATAGAACATATTATGAATAGCTCTAGTGATTATTGAAAACCTAAAATCATTCTTGCTCAATGTTGTAAATATGTGATTTTTAAATGTCCAACATGCTTGTCATCAGATATTACACTCCAAACAAGTATTGGCCAAATGAATACGATTGTCCATGCTTTGTGCCAAATGATACATATTTTTTATTCAAATCAGTTATCACGATTATGGACCCATCATCGACTTGGGGTAAAATATTTTTTTTATTCAGATATTTACAGGTAACTCTGACAGAGATACTAAAAAGATCAACATGTTTCCAAATCCAATCACTTGTCGCTATATTCGGGTTTACCCTCAATCTTGGCGTAGTCACATCTCAATGAGGGTCGAATTTATCAACGGAATATGCCATGATTTGTACACATAATGTGGAGATCACTTCATTGTCAATTCCGCCAAAGTTGTGATTACTTCATCCAACGTAATATCGTCAACACATAAAAGTCAAGTGGGAAAATTGTTCAATTTTCAATATTGCTACAAATGATCCTTCCTATAATCATCTATAATTATAAATGAATGTTGTTTTGATTTAGGCGTCCTTTTAATGACGATAGTAAATTGATTATTTCTGAGAACCCACAAAAGTGATTCTCATTTTATTAATATATTGCTCGAACGCGGATTACAATTCGCATTTCTATTTATACGGAAAAATTTACTTTTTTGTAAATCTTATGTTGCTAACTTTTAGGTAATTTTGTTCGCATTTCGAGAAACTAATATGAATTTTATCTATCACAAGACAGCACTTTAGGATATTGCATTTGACAATTATTTTTCAATGCAAAAGATTGTATTACTCAAACTGATATTTCGTGTTAAAATATAGGTTCACAATGATCACAACGAATATATATATATATATGTGTGTGGTTTGATATTATAGACAGCTGTTTTTAAGATTAGTAAAGTGCTACAAATGTGCATTCAACTCATATACAATCACAGCCAACCAAATATACGTATACTGCCAGTGGCATATAGCCAGCCAGTGGCGGTTGAATCAAAACCGCAGTTTCTGTTTTAGGGGAACCCCTAACTTTCGATCGATAAGTCTTCGGACTCCGACCGATATTCTCGTTTGGTTATTGGTAGTAAACTACCGAAAAACCAACCAAATAGAAGTATGATCCAAACTATCATAACTTACGTTCGATATAGGCTACTAAATAGTTTCTGCTCAAAAGCATACATACAAAAACCGGAAGGCTACTTTAGATATAGTGTGCGAATAAGAGGCAAATTGCAAATTAATTTCACGTTGCAATATCGCAGAACTGGTTCTTGGTGGGACAAGTTGCTAAAGTCAAGAAGAATAGAATCCGTTATACATTTCGTCGATGAGAAATAATTTGTCGTTCGAACGCAAATTGGGAAACAAGCGCATTCGATATTCTTCTTTGAAATCGGCTTAGCAAGTTTAGTACAACCACAGCAGCACCATTTCAATATGGAAATTCAATATCAACTTCCATTGATATATTTCGTGCTGCGGACGTTCTGTACACGCACAATTTAATCTATTTATATGATCATCACTCCAAATATTAACTAAACAAACATGAAAATACAACACTCAATACAGTACAATAACAAAATAACTTATTTAATGGTGTTGGTTTTAATGTCGGTTGAAATATAGGCCTACTTATAATAACCGGCTAATACTGATTTCTCACAACTTACCAATAACACAATGTTTTTTGCAACAAAACAGGCAAACAGATGTGGTTATTGTTTACCGTTCTAAATCTTTTTTCACAATAACGAAATTTACCCCTAAGAATAAAGAAATTTTCCCCAAGAGGTAAATTTACCCCAGGTTAAGAAATGCTGATCTAAACATCTAGATCAGGGGTCAACAACGCGTTGCTCGCGGGCACCTAGTCGCCCATGAAGACCACATGAGTCGCCCGCAGGTCTGTTCCAAAATAGACTTTCATAACGACGCTTAGTAAGCTACATAAATTAATTTTTGTCCTGCTATTATTGTATAAATCCTACTCATATGAGAACTGGGAATGATACTACATCAATTATTAAACCCGGGTTTTTTCTTGTTCGTTGGTTTGTGGAGCAGCAATAATACAAATATTGATTCCAAAGAAAAATGGCTGAAAAAAAAGAAAACCTACCATTTTCACGATGAATGGGAGGTGGAGTTATTTTTACCATTTTTTATGTTTTATTTGCGGGGCGATTGTAGCGATGGCAGAGCGGCACAATGTGGAGAAACATTTCACACCTTGTCAAACAATCTATCACGCTAACCATTCAATAGTCAGCGCGGTACGAGCAGAAAAAGTTCGCGATTCAAATTAAACAGCAATCCTATTTTACGAGCCCAGTGTTTAGTATGTTAGTCGTTGGTTCAACCGCAAATATATACTACTACAACCTATGTTTGTGAATCAACATTTTTTGACATGAACCTTACTTCAAGAACAAACACAGAACACGCCTCACTGATGAAAATCTGCAAGACTCGCTCAAAGTTGCAGTTTCAAATTACACGCCGGAGTACAACACATCCGTAAAGAGCATTGGACCAGATTTGTTTGCTTTTGGTTTGCCCCTAGTTGAAAATAAAATATTTCTAATTTTTTTAATGTGTAACATTTGATGACCAGTGTGATATTTGATAGTACAACTGTTAAGTTCATTTCATCCTAGGTTTATGCTGGGTGTTTGTAAAAAAGCAGGTACATTGTGGTTTCCTATGATATTATAGAAGTGATTAATTTAAAATCAATTTGAAAAACACTCAGTTTGAAAATGGAAGTGTCATTTATATGAATTTATTTGCTATGTTGTGATAATCGTTTGATTTCCTGAAAAATCCAAGTTCATCAGTGTCTCTATTTGACTAACTTCCAGTAATTATCAACAATTAAAGCTTAATCGAGCATAGTGGCTTTTTTAGAAGTGTGCATTGAACTGGTAGCCCTCAGCTTAATCAGTACCCAGAAAGTAGCCCTCGGCTTCGGAAAGGTTGGTGACCCCTGATCTAGATCTAGCTATAAAACATCTAAAGTGGAAACCATGCGCTGTTTATCATTATAATGGTATTGCGCATATTGTTTTCAGAAACAGTTTTGGCGCATTTTCAGTCACAAAGCCAACTACAATGTACGAAACTCAAGCATGAAAAATGATTGATGAACCACCTTCTGTTCCCCATGCTCTTGGACGGTCGCCAGAGAACTAGTGCTGAGACCACAAGAAATCGTGAAAGATGTCAACCAATAAGATGAAGCCCATCTTTCTTGTGTAATTATTCCACTAACTAGTTCCGGTCTTCCGAAGTCTACTTAAAGCCATTCGCCCTTTCGACCTGGCGGTACATAATTTAAATTTATCTTTGGCAATAATTGTTTTTATGGATCTATCAAAAAATCATGTAGCCTATAATTAACTTGTCATATTCTATTTCATTGATATTGAATGTTTTAAAATATATTATGACTAACTGGGCCGGACCGTCCATGCTCCATAATTTCGGTCGTATATCGATGAAGCTGTAATAGCTGAGTCTGGTATATCTCTGCTCCTCATTCCCATGAAACAATATGCACCTGTAGTATTTATGTATATTAGAATAAATAATAACATAATATCAAAATACATGAATAGCATCAATTGGAAACTTAGACTACAAAAAGTTTCTGCCATACGTAACCGCACATTATACTACAGGTTAATTTTAATTTCAAGAGCTTACTTAGTGTATAATTAATGGATCTTGTGCCCAACTCTCTGCCAACACTTCGCAACAAAATAAATGGCAGTAAATTTCGAGCAGATAAGAACTGAGAAAACATAAAGACTAACGAAGATATATAATTTGTGACTTTGAATATATGCATTCAACTTTAATCCCCAAAACGAACTTTGATTTTCTTCATACTTACTCTTTGGTAAAGCCGCAATAATCCGACTTGTCTTTGCAAGC
The DNA here is from genome assembly GCF_964204865.1 of Styela clava. Classification (NCBI taxonomy): domain Eukaryota; kingdom Metazoa; phylum Chordata; class Ascidiacea; order Stolidobranchia; family Styelidae; genus Styela; species Styela clava. The sequence goes on from NC_135259.1 coordinate 14,745,757, forward strand.
AAATCTAAAATTGTAAACTAGAGTCAGACATTAGTATCACGCAATATGATGTTAAAATTGTCACATTATTTGCGAGTTGAAATAGTGGTTAGCGTGTTTTCACTGATGGTCGATATCATATTGTTTAATTATAAACCAGTAGCCACAGACATCTGGTAACATAATTGTACTTCATACCCATTACCATTTCAAAAGCGACCAAATTCCACGCCCTCATTTGAACTCGTTTAAACAATTTCGTTTGCCCAGGGACTATTAAAACTCGGTCTCCGCCTTAGATTGCAGCTTAGCGCTAACGATAAATATTTCCCCATGTTGTGTTTCCATCTAGCTCATATATATATATACATACAAAAAAGCCGTCTCGCTCAAAACAAGTAGAGCGGTGTTACTGAAATATTATTTTTGTGTAGTCAATAGAGATATACAAAACAATGAAGTTTAATTATTGAGCATGATAGGTTTTCACTTTCAAGTTCTCTAATTCTTTCTTCCAAATTCTCGGCAGTTCCTTGTTCTCCTTTTTAACCCTTTTGTCCTGTTAATCCTCTTGGTCCTTGTGATCCGCGTTTACCAGGCCTGCCTTGACAATGACTGGAATCACAAGTCAGCTGACTCGTGACCCTATTTGCTACAACATGCGAGCAGAATTCATATATCGTTGACATGTGACAGCTAGTTAATTGTAGAAAAAGGACGAAGTATAACACTAAAATAATCTTCATTTTTGCTATTATGGTCTAAAAACAAATGAAATAACATATTAAAATTTGAATAATTTCCGATACTTTGCAATAAAGTTATAATACTAATAAAGCTGCAGGGTAAGGAATAAAGTATATCCACCTACTATCTAACTTTTATGCTTTATTTACCAGCGTATTTTACCAAATGATTAGTAAGACTTCCGTATCAACTCACGGTTATCATAGGAACGGTTCTCGTAATCGTACGTACTGTGAAAAATAACAAAATTCATTGTTGAAATTGTATTCAAGAATTCAAAGTTCAGCGTCGCCTGTCAATGGATGTTACAGAATGTATATTCAATATAAAGCAGAATTAATCTTTAACTAGGTATAATTAGCCGATTGCAGCAAACAAAGCAATCACGAAATAGTCATGCTCTAGCATTGCCTTGTAGAGTGCACAGGAAGTTTTTGGAAATATATGGTCTACTTGTATTTATTATCTTATTTCGTATCCTCCCTAGACTTACAACCGGGGAGAGGACATGGTTGAAAACTTTAAACGAATTCACATAATAAATATTTTATAAACCGAGTCGCGCCATACCAATTTATTTTATCGCTGTCATCATTTTTTTGTCAGTCGTTTTTCTCTTAAAATAACCAAAATCATATAAAAATAGGGTCCAAAAATGGCGTTATGCGACTGAACTATTCAAATATCCTCTGATTTTTTTGGAATCATTATTTTTACATTGATCCTACAAAGTATACACAGATCAGCATTTGACTAAGCGGTCTCAAAAATGCCAATTGGAAACAAAGCAAGCGACGTAACCTGCAAACCGTGTTAGGTCCAAATATGTGAAGGATAATACATCATACCGACACCGATGTTTAAGTGTATACACATATTATATAAAAGAGATGATATATTATATGTTTCAAGATCAGTATACGATTATTCAGATATTATTATCATTAACTAAAGATAGCAATGAAATAAATTTGATCGTAAACTCTTTGACACCACCTAGAGAAAGTAAGATTTTAGACTGTAGCCGCACATGTATATAGATGTGACCCTGCCAAGATTAAGGGATTGATTTTATTGGTGCCTCCGTCAGAGTTTTCAATAAATGTCTAAATATCAATTAGATTAGTGAAAATCTTGAATAGATGATATTCGACGTATGAACAGTTAATTTTTTTAGTTCTTCGTGGAATGAAACAATTATTAACAATTTGTATGAAATATCGATTACTTAATATATATATATAAATATTAACAAAACGATCACAAAATTAACAGTAAATCCACTATCCACAAAAAAACATAAAATCATCTAAAACTACCTTTTCTGCTCTGTGGGCTTGTATAGTAGTATTCAGACCACAGGATATTGTGAAAAAAGTAACCCATTGTCAACATTCTCTTTCCTATGTGTAATCATTCCATCAACTAGTTCCGGTCTTCCGGAGTCAACTTGAAGCCTTTCGGCCTTTCGATTTGTCGGCAGGCATGTAAAGTTTAATATATTAAAACAAAAACTAGAAAGTGAACACTTTTATCAATTTATCAAAAATCAAGTATGTTTGATCTGTTACACCTTCTTTGCAACGTGTTAGATATATTTATATGTTATTACTAACTATGTCTGGCAGGTCACATCCCCAATCTCCCCATTTAGATCTATTAGCAAGCATCCATAAACAAAGAAATGTTCTTAAATTATAGGAAAGGTTGGGCCAAATAATCTGCGTGTTCCTTTCCCGGTACTATTCAACATACTTTTGCGAAGTAAACCCCAACCGACTTCTTCAGAGGTCAATAGGCACAAAATAAATTGTAAGACCAATAACAGATGAAGAAATACACTCGAATTCTTAGCACAAATATATAGTGATGAAACCAAAATTTCTAACTAAGCAAGATAAAACAAAGACAAGCAACTCTTGAGCGAGGTTGAAAAACTTTTTCGCATAAAACTTTGCGTGAAAGTGATCATATAGAAAATGAAATTGAATAACATACATTATTAACAATGGGTGGTTAAAAGTGTTAAAATACACAGTTCTCATTATTTCGCTACAAAAAAATTAATTAGAAGAGTAAAGTTATTATTGTCGTAATTTCAAACAAAGTTTAATACATTTTTTTTAAATGTATATAAAATAAAAAAAATTTAAAATACTTACTCCTTAGCAAAGCTTCTATGATCTGATTTGCCGTTGTGAGTGAATTTTAAATAAATATGAATTCGTGGACCTGTTACCATACGGTACTGAATTTAATTGTTTCGGTGCCGGAGTCATAGTTTTTTTTACGGAATTTTAAGAATAAGGAAGGACATGAATAAACGATATTCGGAATTAAAGACAGTCATTCAACAAAATGAAGGTAATACTAAATGCCATCGAAAAATAAACATATGATCGCTGTTTGATCGAAAGCTTACAGCTATACTATTCCGTGGAAATAGATTATGCTATTCGTAGTAATTTGATGTTACGAAAAAATCAAGGACATTATTTCATTCATCTCCACTGGGCCTACGCTTCCTTGATTTAAAAGCATACACAACGACGAAAAGCGAAAGCAAAATCGGATGGATGTAGTTTGCGAACAAAGGGCTAATTTCAAATTAGATTTATGCTGCAATGTCGCAAAGATATATCTTAATGGAAGAGTTCCTAGAGTCAAAAAGAACATAATCCTGTATAATTTCTCATAACGACAACAGCATTTCGCGAGGAAAAGTTTGTAGTTCGGACGGTTATTGTGAACCAATCGCATTAGATATTCTTCTTTAGTACAGCCACAGTAGCACCAATCCAAATAGGCCAGCAATGTTACATATGAGAAGGAGTCGGGGGTTTGTCCAAGCATCTAAAGCAGTTGTTCACAACCTTCTATGACTCGTGGCAACCTTCCGGATGCGTTTAGCACTCATGGCCACCTGTGTATCATTCCCATGAAATTTATAATGTTATTATGATTGGAAGAACCCAAATCCAAATATGTTCAATACTGTGAAATTTGTGATAATATGTTCCTATGAATGAAATTGGTTGTATATGCATGAGACATTAGCTATATATATATGTTTATTTGAACCGTTGTATATGTTTGGCTGTATATGAGTTGGATGTATAGGCAAATTTTTTGTTGTATATCTATGTATAACACGTTACCAATCCTAACTATTGCATCTAAGATGAAACTCCGAAGACAGTCTCGCTATTCGATTTACATCAAACACTCACCAATGAAACACAAAACTACATATTCTACATATCTATATATACCTATGTTACAATGCTCTTGAATCAGTCGAATTTGTCAACCTTAAAAACATTCTCCGGAAACAGTTGTCTTAGCTACTGTTATATAGATATAATCATTATAATCAACCAACATATATTTTGAAACCAATATCATTTCGATCATTTCAATCTTTTGCATTCTGGAAAGGCTAAATTAAAAATATTCGTTAGATAAAATATAATACACTTTTTTGTCTTGTCAAAGATAAAAATACATATGAACATCTCCAAATCCAAATAACATAAGAGCTTTAAAATTAACAATATAAGATTTACAAAAATAAATTTTTAATATATTAATAGACAATGTGGGTTGTAATGTTCCATTCAGGATAACCAAAGTTTTCTTCGATCAAAAAGATGGGAATAAATCTTAAGGGTTTTAAAAAATAAATAAATATTGAATCAATAGAGGTAAATTTATAATCGTCAATAAAAAGGAGCTTAAATCAGAGTATCATTCATTTATAGATTCTGATAATAAGAAGAATGGTTTGTAATAATATTAAGAATGAATATATTTCGTCGAATGAAGTAATAACAACTTCAACGAATAATAACTAATTGTTATCTCCATTTTATGTGTACAAATCATAGCACATTCCCTTGATAAATTCGACCCTCATATTGATGTGACCCTGCCATGTTTGAGGGTAAACCCGAATATATCGACAAGTTATTGGTTTTGGAAACATGTTGATCTTTTTGGTGTCTCTGTCAGAGTTACCTGCAAATATCTGAATAAAGAAATATTTAACTTTAGGTCGACGTGGTTTGATAACTGCTTCGAAGATAAGATATATATTAATTGGCACAAAGCTTAGAACGATTGTATTCAATTATAATGTTGTTCAAAACTATTTTCAATTCAAAGAGAGAAGAAAAACGTGAAACTACTTTTTTATACCATATGTTGATAATATAGAAAAAGTTTTGACGCATTTTCTGTCACAAAACCAACTACAATGTACGAAACTCAAGCATAAAAATAATGATTAATTAATCACCTTTTGTGCACCGTGCTCTCGGATGGTAGCCAGAGAACTAGTGCTGAGACCACAAGAAATTGCGAAAGACATCACCCATACAGTAACACCTTCTCTTCCCTGCGTAATTATTCCACCAACTAGTTTTGGTCTTCCCAAGTCTACTTGAAGCCATTCGCCTTTTCGATCTGGCGGTACATAAATTAAATTTATCATTGGCAATATTTTTTTATGAATCTATCAAAAAATCTTGTAGCCTATAATTAACTTGTCATATTCTATTTTAATTGGTATTGAATGTTTCAAAATATGTCATTACTGTGCCGGGCCGCCCATGCTCCTTCATCTCCCGGTTTATTTCTGTTATCAAGCCTTCCGTCATACGCATTATGATTTCCGTCATATATCGATGAAGCTGTAATAGCTGAGTCTGGTATATCTCTGCTTCTCATTCCCATAAAACAATATGCACCTGTAGTATTTATGTATATTAGAATAAATAATAACATGATATCGAAATAAATGAACAGCATCAGTGGGAAATTCAGAATACGAAAAGTATCTGCTATAGGTAAACGCACATTTTACTACAAGTATAAAGCTCAACGGAGAATTCATGATCAAAACTTTTACTCCTAAAGTCACTTTTAAATTCAAGGGTTTGTTGTATTATCAATGAAATCTTGCAATCAACTCTATGCCACAACAATATAATCAGTTAGTTTTGAGCATGTATAAACTAACAAAGTATAGAGATCATATTCAAGTTGATTTTTTTCCATCCAGTGAAAAACAAAATTAAACACACCATTTTGACCAACTAAGTTATACAAGATTGCGATCAGAGACAGCCGACTTATCGATCTAGCGGCGTGTATCCTTGGCTTTGATACAATAGCGCCACCACGTGTCCTATCACTAATTAATTAATAACTCTCTAATTATACGACATAAATACGACTAAAACTAAATCAACTGAAATCAATAGGCTCCTGGTCCGAATTATGATGAATGCACATGAAAAATTTGGAGCAGATCCAACCTCGCGTTCGTGAGATATCGCGTGCATCTAACAAACAAACAGACAGACAAATACCTATCAACATACTTACCGATCAAGATTGATAAGTAATAGTTTGATTGCCTTTGTGACGTTGGATATTTGCGTTCAATTTTAAACTACAATGGGAACTTCCATTTACTTGATACTTACTCTTTGGTAAAGCCTCAATAATCCGACTTGTCTTTGCAAGCGAACCTAAAATTATAAACTGGAGTCAGACAATAGTACATAATAGTACACGAGTACCACGCAACATGATGTTAAAAATGTCACCCAATAATGGTGGGTGTGTTTACACTGATGGTCGATACCATGTTTTTCAATTCAAATTAGTAGCCACATATATTTGGTTACATGATTGAATTTGAGCCCCATTACCGTTTTCAAAAGCGACCGAACTACACGCCCTCATTTGAACTCGTGGAAACAATTTCGTTTGTCCAAGGAATATTAAAAATCGGTCCCTGCCGTAGATTGCAGCTTAGCGCTAACGATAAATATTTCCCCTTGTTATGTTTCCATCTAGCTGATATATATATATATATATATACCTACTAAAAAGCAGTCTTGCTCAAAACAAGTAGAGCGGTGTTACTGAAATATTATTTTTGTGTAGTCAATAGGGATATACAAAACAATGAAGCTTAATTATTGAGCATGATAAGTTTTCACTTTCAAGTTCTCTAATTCTTTCTTCCAAATTCTCGGCAGTCCCTTGTTCACCTTTTTGACCCTTTCCTCCTGTTAATCCTCTTGGTCCCTGTGATCCGCGTTTACCAGGCCTGCCTTGACAGTGGCTGGAATCACAAGTCAGCTGACTCGTGTCCCCATTTGCTACAACATGCGAGCAGAATTCATATACCGTTGGCATGTGACAGCTAGTTAATTGTAGAAAAAGGACAAAGTATAACACTAAAATAATCTTCATTTTTGTGATTATGGTCTAACAACAAATGAAATAATATATTAAAATTAAATAATTTCCGATACTTTGCAATAAAGTTATAATACTAATAAAGCTGCAGGGTAATGAATAAAGCATATCCACCTACCATCTAACTTTCATGCTAACTTGCCGGCGTATTTTACCAAATGATTAGTTAGACTTCCGTATCCACTCAAGTTTATCATTTGAACGGTTCTCGTAATCGTACGCACTGCGAAAAATTACAAAAGTCATTGTTGAAATTGTATTCAAGAATTCAAAGTTCAGCGTCGCCTGTCAATGAATGGTACAGAATGTATATTCAATATAAAGCAGAATTAATCTTTAACTAGGCTTGAAGTAAACAAATAAATCACAAAGTAGCCATGCTCTTGCACTGCCTTGTACCGTACACATGTTGCTTTTGGAGATGAAGCTGGTCTACTTGCATTGAATTTATTATCCTTTTTGTATCTCCCCTAGACTTAAACTTACTGGGGAGAGGCCATGGTTGAACCAATGATGAAAATTCACATATTACACATTTTTTAAGCCGAGTCTCGCCATATCCACTTATTTTATCGCTGTCACCTTGTTTTTGTCAGTAAATCGTCATCGGTCTCATCTTTTTTCTGTTAATGATCAAAATCATATACAAATAGGATCCCCAAATGGCGTTATGCGGCTGAGCTATTTAAATATCTTTTTATTGGAAACATTTTTGACATCGATCCTACGAGTAATACGCATATCAGCATTTGACTAAGCTGTCTCAAAAATGCCAATTGAAAACAAAGCAAGTGATGTAAGCCTCTAACCTTGTTACGTTCAAATATGTGAAAGATATTACGTCATATCGTCTACCGATGGCTAAGTGGGTACGCATATAATATGAATGAGAAGATATGTTATATAATTTTGAGATCGGTATACGAGTATTTAGATATTATCATTAAACAAAGATAGAAATGAAATAAATTTGATCGTAAACTCTTTGACACCACCTAGAGGAGATAAATTATTAGACTCTGGCGCAGTAGTTCTCAACCTTTTTCAGTTCGCGGACCGGTAAAATTTCAAAACAAATTTCGCGGACTGGCGGACCTTCAAAATTACCCATAAATGTCATGAACACAAAACATAATCAAAAGAATGCAATTACGACAAAAGTAGGCGGTGCAAAAGAATAAATTCAATTTGATGAGAAGCGGTACTTTTTCGCTGCTGGTAGTAATAGTGAAACCTAGCTCCAAATACTTCTTATCCTACCAGATCCATATCAACTTTTCTGCAAGATTGTTTCGGGGCATGTTGTAAAGTTGAAGTAGCAGTCTCTACATCTTTACTGTCAACACTAACTTGGTTTTCACCGCTGGGTTTCTTATGAAAGAACTTGACAATACTTGGATAATGTTGTATGTTTTCCTCCATTTTACTATCAAACCTTGCTGAATTACAGAACTACTGTCAAATTACGAAACGTGCGATCTGCTAAGTCCTCAATCAGGTATCGTACTGTGTGTAGGGATTTGTTCACCTGGTACACATACTACGTTTTTGGTGTCCGCCATTTTGGTTCCCATACTTCGGGAGTTCCGATTGATTTTGTAATAAATGGGTTAAATAAGAATGGACGTAAAAACATGAAAAGCGCTTCTTATTCGCAATGAATCCTTTAAAACGCCACCAATAACGATGAAGGCCCATACACGCCTTCTCAAGCTGTAGCTCAATGCGTCCGCAAACGTGGTTGGCGCAGGAAGACGCAACCGATAAGACATTACGTGAACGACCCTGCGACGAGAACCACCTTGCCAAATTTAAAATACGACCAAAGAAATGAGTTTGCATACCTTTGAAAAACTCTATCATTTTAACATTAAAAACAAAAGTATGCTAAGCATAAATTAACCGAACAGTTTTGAACGTAATAAAGCCTTAATTTTACGATGAAAATGTCAATACAGAAACTCAATATCCTTATTATTGAATTATAACAGATTAGTTTTGACATCATTGCAATAGAGGGGTCTTACAATGAGCATAGCCTGTCTCATCGTTTAAATCAGGTTGCCGCTGATGTAAGTATATAGATACAAACTTGGCGATAGATGTACGCAATAGAAGTGAAAGTCAAAGCAAGGATTTTTACTTAGATTTTTGAATATATAATTCCGGCAGCCTATGCGACTGCCAGAACGCAACGTTCTGGCGTATTTTCACGGCGATGCAAGGGTTATTTCAATAAAAAAAATACAGAAAAAAAATTATTTAAAACAAGCCCTTGTTTTTGAAAAGAGGATGATTTTTTTAGAATTGATAAAAAACAAAATCCTAACTGTGTGCTATCAAACTCCTGAGTCATGACGGAAAATATTTGGCGCGCGGCAGCAAGGTTGGCGCGGACCGGCGGTTGAGAACCACTGCTCTAGCGCATATGTATACAGATGTGGTCCTGCAAAAATTGAAGAATTGATTTTCTTCGTGTCTCTGTCAGAATTTCCAGTAAATGTCTAAATATCAACTAGATTGGTGCAAATCTATTCGTGCAAACTATTTGCCCTTTCGGTCTGCCGGCACGCAGGTAAAGTTTAATATTATAAAACAAAAACTACAGAGTGAACACGTTTATCAAAAATCAGGTATGTTTGAACTGTTACACCTTCTTACACCACTTACACCTTCCTGTTACACCAATTGCTACGTGTTGCTACGTATGTATATGTTATTAAGAACAACGACTGACAGGCCACATCCCCAATCTTCCCTTATAGATATGTTATCAAGCCTCGCGTCATACTCATTATGATTTTCGTCGTATATCAATGAAGCTGTTATGGCTGAGTCTGGTACATATCTGCTTCACATTCCCATTAAAGTTAAACAGTATAAGCCTTCGAATATGAAGGAAGTAATATTCATCAAATATAGGAAAAGGATGGGCCGAATATTCTGCGTGTTCCTTTTCCGGTACTATTTAAGTGCGGAGTAAACGCCAACTGACTTTTTCAGAAGTCAATAAGCACATAATGGGTTGTAAGGCCAATTGTTCGTAGATTGCAGAGTTGTACGATCGATGTATAAATAACAGTTGAGAAAACACACTTGAATTCTTGACACAAATATATAGTGATGAAACCAAAATTTCTAACTAACCAAGAACATAACTAATTTTATTCACCCGCTACAATGAAATTGAAAAAGAGTAAAGTTATTATTGTCGTAATTTCAAACAAAGTTTAATGTAACATTATTTTAAAATATATAAAAAATCACATATTTTTGAAATACTTACTTCTTAGCAAAGCTTCCTTTACCTGATTTCCCGTTGTGAGTAATTCTTAAATAAATATGATTACGTGGACCTGTTACCATACGGTACTGAATTCATTTGCTTCGATGCCGGAGTCATAGTTTTACATACGGAAATTAAAAAATCAGGAAGGACATGAATAAACGATATACAGAATTATCATTAATCGTCATCGGTCTCGTGTTACGCCCAAATATCTGAAAGATATTCCATCATATTTCATATTCCAAGATTAGTATACGATTATTTAGATAATATTATCATTAAACAAAGATAGCAATGAAATAAATTTGCTCCTAAACTCTTTGACACCACATAGAGGAAATAGGATTTTAGACTGTAGCGCACGTGTATATAGATGTGGCCATGCCAAGATTGAGGGATCGATTTTCTTGTTGTCTCTGTCAGAGTTTCCAGTAAATATCTAAACATGAACTAGATTGGTGCGAATCTGAAATAGGTGACGTATGAATAGTTCTTTTTTTCAGTTATTCATGAATTTGTAAGAAATATCAACCACATAATATATATATATTAACAGAATTATCACAAAATTGACAGTAAATCCACTATCTACAACAGTGTTTCTTAACCTGGGTTTGATTGAACCCCTAGGGTTTGGTGGAGCTGTTCTAGGGGGTTCGACGAAGGTCCTGTGAACTTGTTGAGTATTATGAAGTATTTCCGAGCCAATTAAATATGTTAAAAAAAAATATAATTTAAGGCAGATATCCAAATTTCAACATTTATGCCATTTATAGAATAGCTTATTTATTACCTGTCAATGAGAGGCGCTTGGATGTACCTCCGTATGACGTCATTTTTATATGCTTTCTGACTTCCAAGTATTTAAAAGTTTGTTATTACAAACCTCGAGATTTTGAACCTGAATATTTGCGTAAACGACATGTTATTTATTACCTACTAATAAAACGTATCGCAATTTTACGAACTAGTTAATTATAATAAGTGTACATAAATCAATGGCAAATTAGGTCAGTTTGAATTTCACTAAAAGATAGAATTTCCAGAACATAATGTTTCATGGCGGAGCTTTGAGTAAAAATACCATCACCCGTCAACGACCTTATCGCGCTTAGCCGTTTTCACATATCGTATCTCTGTTCCTGTGAAACAATAAATAAATGCTTTTATACCCATCCGACAGCAGGTTGAAATCTGTGATGTGTATAACTTTTGCTTTCGTCGTTTTGCGCTTTCCATCGGCACAACTTTTATACCAAAGAAAAAATTGCCAACGAGTAGGGCTGGGCACTTCGAACCGAATATTCAAATAGTAAATTATTCGCATTGGTTCAGAGCAAAATTTCGAGTTGCCGCCATCTTGATTATTACTTCTTGCCAATGGCCGAGGTTAATTATGCAATTTTTTCTTAATATTTTTCCAATGCAGTTCGGACGTATGACTATTCTCCGTTGAGCGTTATTGATAAATGAGCGTTTTAGTATTGTGTGTGGACGCTCTGCATTTGGTCCTAATAATGTATTCTATGTTTCCAGTAATTCATTTGTTGACAGAACCAATTACATATCTCCCATTGAATCCCAAGTATTCGAGATTCGATTTGAAACAAATATTCGATTCCATTCTGAAATCATCAGGTAATCAAAAATGCCAAACCCAGCTTTTTCTGCATATTCTGCGTGTTCCTTTTCCGGTACTATTTAAGTGCGGAGTAAACGCCAACTGACTTTTTCAGAAGTCAATAAGCACATAATGGGTTGTAAGGCCAATTGTTCGTAGATTGCAGAGTTGTACGATCGATGTATAAATAACAGTTGAGAAAACACACTTGAATTCTTGACACAAATATATAGTGATGAAACCAAAATGTCTAACTAACCAAGAACGATAAAACAAAGACCAGCAACTCTTGAGCGAGGTTGGAAAACACGTCAACTTTTTCGCATAAAACTTAGCGTGAAAACAATGATATACAAAAGAAATTGGATAACATACACTATTAATAATAAGTGGTTAAAAGTATTGAAATACACAGTAACTATTTTTTACAATGGGATTGCAAAAGTAAAGTTATCATTGTCGTAATTTTGAACAAAGTTTAATATAACATTTTTTCACAAATGTATAAAAAATTAAATATTTTAGAGATACTTACTGCTTCTAAGATCTAATTTGCCCTTGTGAGTGAATCTTAAATAAATATGAATTCGTGGACCTGTTACCATACGTACTGAATTCAATTGCTTTGATGCCGGGGTCATAGTTTTACATACATAAATTAAAAAATCAGGAAGGACATGAATAAACGATATACAGAATTGAAAACAGTCCTTCAACAAAATGAAGGTAATATTAAATGTCATGGCTGAACTGGCCATTTCATATTTATGGAGCATAACATAAACAAAAGGGAAATAAACAAAATAAATTTTCGAGCAGATAAGAACTGAGAAATCATAGAGACCAACAAAGATATATAATTTGTGACTTTAAATATATGCATTCAACTTTAATTCACAAAACAAACTTCGATTTTCTTGATACTTACTCTTTGGTAAAACCTCAACAATCCGACTTGTCTTTGCAAGCGAATCTAAAATTGTAAACTGGAGTCAGACATTAGTACCACGCAATATGATGTTAAAAATGTCACATCATTTGCGAGTTGAAATAGTGGTTAGCGTGTTTTCACTGATGGTCGATATCATATTGTTCAATTATAAATCAGTAGCCATAGACATCTGGTAACATAATTGAACTTCAGACCCATTACCGTTTCAAAAGCGACCAAATTCCACGCCCTCATTTGAACTCGTGTAAACAATTTCGTTTGCCCAAGGACTAATAAAAATCGGTCTTTGCCGTGGATTGCAGCTTAGCGCTAACGATAAATATTTCCCCATGTTATGTTTCCATCTAGCTAATATATATATACACATACAAAAAAGCAGTCTCGTTCAATACAAGTAGAGCGGAATTACTGAAATATTATTTTTGTGTAGTCAATAGAGATATACAAAACAATGAAGCTTAATTATTGAGCATGAAGTTTTTACTTTCAAGTTCTCTAATTCTTTCTTCCAAATTCTCGGCAGTTCCTTGTTCTCATTTTTGACCTCTTTCTCCTGTTAATCCTCTTGGTCCTTGTGATCCGCGTTCACCAGGCCTGCCTTAACACTGACTGGAATCACAAGTCAGCTGACTCGTGTCCCCATTTGCTACAACATGCGAGCAGAATTCATACACTGTTGGCATGTGACAGCTCGTTAATTGTAGAAATAGGACAAAGTATAAAACTAAAACAATCTTCATTTTTGCGGTTAATGTCTAAAAACAAATGAAATAATATATTGAAATTGAATAATTTCCGATACTTTACAATAAAGTTATAATACTAATAAAGCTGCAGGGTAATGAATGAAGGATATCCACGTACCATCTAACTTTCTTGCTAACTTGCCGGCGTATTTTACCGAATGATTAGTTAGACTTCCGTAGCCACCCACGGTTTTCGTTTGAACGGTTCTCGTAGTCGTGAGCACTGTGTAAAAATACAAAAGTCATTGTTGAAAGTGTATTCAAGAATTCAAAGTTCAGCGTCGCTGTCAATGAATGGTACAGAAAGTATATTCAATATAAAGCAGAATTAATCTTTAACTAGGTATAATTAGCCGATTGCAGCAAACAAAGCAATCACGAAATAGTCATGCTCTTGCATTGCCTTGTAGAGTGCACAGGAAGTTTTTGGAAATATATGGTCTACTTGTTTTTATTATCTTATTTCGTATCCTCCATAGACTTACAACCGGGGAGAGGACATAGTTGAAAACAATAAACGAATTCACATACTAAATATTTTATAAGCCGAATCGCGCCATGCCAATTTATTTTATCGCTGTCATCTTGTTTTGTCAGTAAATCGTCACTGGTGTGGTTTTTCTCTTAATAACCAAATTCATATAAAAATAGGGTCCCAAAATGGCGTTATGCGACTGAGCTATTCAAATATGCTCTGATTTTTTTTGGAATCATTATTTTTACATCGATCCTACAAAGTATACACAGATCAGCATTTGACTAAGCGGTCTCAAAAATGCCAATTGGAAACAAAGCAAGCGACGTAACCTGCAAACCGTGTTACGTCCAAATATGTGAAGGATAATACATCATACCGTCTACCGATGTTTAAGTGAATACGCATATTATATAAATAAGATGATATAGTATATGTTTCAAGATCAGTATACGATTATTCAGATATTATTATCATTAACTAAAGATAGCAATGAAATAAATTTTATCGTAAACTCTTTGACACCACCCAGAGGAAGTAAGATTTTAGACTGTAGCGCACATGTATATAGATGTGACCCTGCCAAGATTAAGGGATTGATTTTATTGGTGTCTCCGTCAGAGTTTCCAATATATGTCTAAATATAAATTAGATTAGTGCAAATCTTGAATAGATGATATTCGATGTATGAATAGTTAATTTTTTTAGTTCGTGGAATGAAACAATTTAGTTTTGTGGAAATATTGACAATTTGTATGAAATATCGATTACTTAATATATATATATAAATATTAACAAACGATCACAAAATTAACAGTAAATCCACTATCCATAAAATCAACTAAAATTACCTTTTCTGCCCTGTGTTCTTGTATAGTAGTATTCAGAGCACAGGATATTGTGAAAAAAGTAACCCATTGTCAACATTCTCTTTTCTATGAGTAAAATATAGGAAAGGGTGGGCCGAATAATCTGCGTGTTCCTTCCCCGGTACTATTTAACATACTTTAGCGAAGTAAACCCCAACCGACTTCTTCAGAGGTCAATAAGCACACATTAGATTGTAAGGCCAAATGTTCGTAGATTGCAAAGTTGTACAATCGATGTATAAACACAGTTCTTATTATTTCGCTACAAAAAATTAATTAGAAGAGTAAAGTTATTATTGTCGTAATTTTAAACAAAGTTTAATACAACATTTTTTTTGAATGTATATAAAATAAAAAAAATTTAAAATACTTAATCCTTAGCAAAGCTTCTATGATCTGATTTGCCGTTGTGAGTGAATCTTAAATAAATATGAATTCGTGGACCTGTTACCATACGGTACTGAATTTTACTGCTTCGGTGCCGGAGTCATAGTTTTACTTACGGAATTTTAAAAATCAGGAAGGACATGAATAAACGATATTCGGAATTAAAAACAGTCATTCAACAAAATGAAGGTCATATTAAATGCCATCGAAAAAAAAACATATGATCGCTGTTTGATCGAAAGCTTACAGCTATACTATTCCGTGGAAAGAGATTATGCTATTCGTAGTAATTTTATGTTACAAAAAAATCACGGACATTATTTTATTCATCTCCAGTGGGCCTACGCTTCCTTGATTTGAAAGCATACACAACGACGAAAAGCGAAAGCAAAATCGGATAGATGTAGTTTGCAAACAAAGGGCTAATTTCAAATTAATTTTACGCTGCAATGTCGCAAAGATATATCTTGATAGGAGAGTTCCTAGAGTCAAGAAGAACAGTATCCGGTATAATTTCTCATAACGACAACAGCATTTCGCGAGGAAAAGTTTGTTGTTCGCACGGTTATTGTGAACCAATCGCATTAGATATTCTCCTTTAGTACAGCCACAGCAGCACTAATCTAAATAGGCCAGCAATGTTACACATGAGAAGGAGTCGAAGGTTTGTCCAAGCATCTAAAGCAGTTGTTCACAACCTTCTATGACTCGTGGCTTCCTTCCGGATGCTTTTAGCACTCATGGCCACCTGTGTATCATTCCCATGGAATTTATAATGTTATTATGATTGGAAGACTCCAAATCCAAATATGTTCAATACTGTGAGATTTGTGATAAGATGTTCCTATGAATGAAATTGGTTGTATATGCATGAGACATTAGCTATATATATATGTTGATTTGATTAACTGTATATGAGTTGGATGTATAGGCAAATTTTTTGTTGTAAATATATGTATACAACGTTACCATCCTAACTATTGCATCTAAGATGAAACTCCGAAGACAGTCTTGCTATTCGATTTACATCAAACACTTACCAATGGAACACAAAACTACAGATTTGAGTCAATATATACCTATGTTACAATGCTCTTGAATCAGCCGAATTTGTCAACCTTAAAAACATACCCCGGAAACAGTTGTCTTAGCTACTGCTAGACCACATATATATAATCATTATAATCAACCAACATATATTTTGAAATCAATATCATTTTGATCTTTTCAATCTTTTGCATTCTGGGAAGACTAAATTAAAAATATTTGTTAGATAAAATATAGTACACTTTTTTGTCTTGTCAAAGATAAAAATACATATGAACATCTCCAAATCCAAATAAAATGAGCTTTAAAATTAACAATATAAGATTTACAAAAATAAATTTTCAATATATTAATAGACAATGTGGGTTGTAATGTTCCATTCGGGATAACCAAAGTTTTTTTCGATTAAAGAGATGGGAATAAATCTTAAGGGTTTTAAAATATAAATAAGTATTGAATTAATAGAAGTAAATTTACAATCGTCATTAAAAAGAAGCCTGAATCAGAGTATCATTCATTTAAAGATGCTGATAATAAGAAGAATGGTTTGTAATAATATTAGGCATGAATATATTACGTTGAATGGAATAATAACAACTTCAACGAATATTTGATCGTTATCTCCCCATTATGTGTACAAATCAAAGCACATTCCCTTGATAAATTCGACCCTCATTGAGATGTGAGCGTTCCAGGTTTGAGGGTGAACCCGAATATATCGACAAGTGACTGGATTTGGAAACATGTTGATCTTTTTGGTTTCCATGTCAGAGTTACCTGTAAATATCTGAATAAAAAATGACTTAAAAGCCGATGTGGTTTGATAACTGCTAAGAATATATATAAGATATTTATCAATTGGCACAAACCACGGAACGATTGTATTCAATAATAAAGTTGTTCAGATTATAATATCGGCATGGGTATACCGTATTTGCTCGTTTAATTAACATACTCACTAACCGGGCCCTCATTCAAACCGGCCCTTATTCAAGCAGGGGCGCTTGTTATTTTTAAAGTAAAATTACACACAAAAATACCGGTAGATAATATCGATTGTTACAATATTTAATACCGTATATTGTCATTTCCAGTTCTCAAGTATGATTTAAACGAGAATAACGAAAATTTTGACTTTTTCTTCGCACCGCAGGTACAAATCCGCAAAATAAAAAACTTTTACACCGGGCGGGTATTCAAGCACCGGCCCTTATTTATTTTCATGTCCTGTTCACACGGGCGGCTATTCAAACGGGCCCTTAAGCAAGACCGGGCGTTAAAACGAGCATTTACTGTATATATATTTATAAAGAAAGTTTTACGTTTTTCTTCTCTCTTTGAATTAAAAGTAGTTAATCCATTAAGATGTGCATGAGATGAGATTATATATACATTGTTCACCCTATCGCGATAGTGGTTGACTGTGATTTCATGTTTAAGTTCTTATAGTTTCAATCAGAAAAATATAAAAGTATTCGGAAATACATTTTGTAACTGTCAAATATTATCATCATTTTTTTCGTCACAAAAATTACTTTCGCATTTATTTTTCTTAAAATGCCATTTGCATATTGATTTCAGAAACAGTTTTGGCGCATTCTAACTCACAAACCAACAACAACGTGCAAAACTCAAGCATGAAAAATGATTAATGAATCACCTTTTGTGCCCCATGCTCTTGGATGGTAGTCAGAGAACTAGTGCTGAGACCACAGGAAATCGTGAAAGACGTCACCCATTGACCTACACTCTCTCTTCCCTGTGTAATTATTCCACCAACTAGTTCCGGTCTTCCGAAGTCTACTTGAAGCCATTCGCCCTTTCGACCTGGCAATACACAATTTAAATTTTTCTTTGGCAATAATTTTTTTTATGAATCTATCAAAAAATCATGTAGCCCATAATTAACTTGTCATATGTTATTTCATTGATACTGAATGTTTTAAAATATGTTATGACTAACTGGGCCGGGCCGTCCACGATGCTACATCTCCTGGTTTATTTCTGTTATCAAGCCTTCCGTCATATGCATTATGATTTACGTCCCATATCGATGAAGCTGTAATAGCCGAGTCTGGTATATCTCTGCTTCTCATTCCCATAAAACAATATGCACCTGTAGTATTTATGTATATCAGAATAAATAATAGCATAATATCAAAATACATGAATAGCCTCAATTGGAAACTCAGACTACAAAAAGTTTCTGCCATACGTAACCGCACATTATACTACAGGTTAATTTTAATTTCAAGAGCTTAGTGTATAATCAATGAATCTTGTACCCAACTCTTTGCCACCACTTCGCAACAAAATAAATTTTCGAGCAGATAAGAACTGAGAAAACATAGAGACCAACAAAGATATATAATTTGTGACTTTGAATATATGCATTCAACTTTAATTCACAAAACGAATTTCGATTTTCTTGATACTTACTCTTTGGTAAAGCCTCAATAATCCGACTTGTCTTTGCAAGCGAATCTAAAATTGTAAACTGGAGTCAGACATTAGTACCACGCAAAATGATGTTAAAAATGTCACATCATTTGCGAGTTGAAATAGTGGTTAGCGTGTTTCCACTGATGGTCGATATCATATTGTTCAATTATAAATCAGTAGCCATAGACATCTGGTAACATAATTGAACTTCAGACCCATTACCGTTTCAAAAGCGACCAAATTCCACGCCCTCATTTGAACTCGTGTAAACAACTTCGTTTGCCCAAGGACTAATAAAAATCGGTCTTTGCCGTAGATTGCAGGTTAGCGCTAACGATAAATATAATATATATATACATATATACATACAAAAAAGCAGTCTCGCTCAAAACAAGTAGAGCGGTGTTACTGAACTATTATTTTTGTGTAGCTAATAGGAGATATACAAAACAATGAAACGCAATTGATGATTATGATAAATATTTACTTTCAAGTTCTCTAATTCTGTCTTCCAGATTCTCAGCAGTTCCTTGCTCGCCTTTTTGACCTTTTGCTCCTATTAATCCTTTTGGTCCCTGTGATCCGCGTTTACCAGGTCTGCCTTGACATTGGCTGGAATCACAAGTCAGCTGACTCGTGTCCCCATTTGCTACAACATGCGAGCAAAATTCATATACTGTAGGCATGTGACCGATAGTTAATTGTAGAAATAGGGCCAAGTATAAAACTGAAATAATCTTCATTTTTGCGGTTAATGTCTACCAAACTCTAAACAAATGAAATAGTATATTGAAATTAAACAAACTGGCTGCAGGGTAATGAATGAAGGATATCCACGTACCATCTAACTTTCTTGCTAACTTGCCGGCGTATTTTACCGAATGATTAGTTAGACTTCCGTAGCCACTCACGGTTATCGTTTGAACGGTTTTCGTAATCGACTAATCGTACGCACTGTGGAAATTACAAAAGTCACTGTTGAAATGATATCAAGAATTCAAAGTTCAGCGTCGCCTGTCAATGGATGGTACGGAATGTATATTTAATATGAAGCAGAATTAATCTTTAGCTAAGTAGAATTACCTAATTGAAGTAAACAAAGCAATCACGAAATAGTCATGCTCTTGTACCGTGTTTTTGGAGATGAATCTGGTCTACTTGTATTTATAATTTCATTCCGTATCCTCCCTATACTTACACTCGTCGGGGTATAGGCTATGGTTGAGACCAGGCCATTAAAACGAATTCACAAATTAAATATCTTCTAAGCCGAGTCGCGCTATACCCACTTATTTTATCGCTGGCATCTTGTTTTTGTCAGTAAATCGTCATCGGTCTCGTCATCGTTTGTTTTCTGTTAATGATCAAATTCATTAACAACCAAGGTACAAAAATAGGTTATGTGGCTGAGCTGATCAAATATCTTTTGACTTTGATTGGAATTATTTTTTTACATCGATTCTACGAAATATACACAGATCAGTATTTGTCTATGCTGTCTTAAAATGTCTATTGAAAACAAACCAAGTGACGTAACCTGCAAACCCGAGTTACGTCCAAATATGTGAAAGATATTTCATCACATCGTCTACCGATGGTTGGAGGAATGCGCATATTACATAAATGAGATGATATATTATATGTTTCAAGATCAGTATACGATTTGGATATTATTATCATTAAACAAAGATAGCAATGAAGTGAATTTGATCGTAAACTCTTTGACACCACCTAGAGGAGATACAATTTTAGACTCTAGCGCAGATGTACACAAATGTGATTCCTACAGATATGGCCCTGCCAAGATTGAGGAATTGATTTTCTTGGTGTCCCTGTCAGAGTTGCCGGTCAATGTCTAAATATCAACTAGATTGGTGCAAAACAATAGTTAATTGTAGAAAAAGGGCCAAGTATAAAACTGAAATAATCTTCATTTTTGCGGTTAATGCCTACTAAACTCTAAACAAATGAAATAGTATACTCAAATTAAATAATTTCGGATACTTGCAACAAAGTTATAATAATAATGAAGCTGCAGGGTAATGAATGGAGCATATCCACGTACCATCTAACTTTCTTGCTAACTTGCCGTCGTATTTTACCGAATGATTAGTTAGACTTCCGTAGCCACGCGCGGTTGAACGGTTCTCGTAATCGTGAGGACTGTGTAAAATTACAAAAGTCATTGTTGAAAGTGTATTCAAGAATTCAAAGTTCAGCGTCGCCTGACAATGGATGGTACAGAATGTATATTCAATATAAAGCAGAATTAATTTTTAACTAGATATAATTACCCGGTTGCAGCGAACAAAGCAATCACAAAATAGTCATGCTCTTGCACTGCCTTGTAGAGTGTACAGGAAGTTTTTGGAAATATATGGTCTACTTGTATTTATTATCTTTTTTCGTATCCTCCCTAGATTTATAACCGGGGAGAGGAAATGGTTGAAAACATTAAACGAATTCACATATTAAATATTTTATAAGCCGAGTCGCGCCATACCAATTTATTTTATCGCTGTCATCTTGTTTTGTCAGTGAATCGTCACCGGTGTCGTTTTTCTCTTAAAATAACCAAATTCATATAAAAATAGGATCCAAAATGGCGTTATGCGGCTGAGCTATTCAAATATCCTCTGATTTTGATTGGAATCATTATTTCTACATCGATCCTACAAAGTATACACAGATCAGCATTTGACTGAGCGGTCTCAAAAATGCCAATTGGAAACAAAGCAAGCGACGTAACCTGTAAACCGTGTTACGTCCAAATATGTGAAGGATAATACATCATATCGACACCGATGTTTAAGTGAATACACATATTATATGAAAGAGATGATATATTATATGTTTCAAGATCAGTATACGATTATTTAGATATTATTATCACTAACTAAAGATAGCAATGAAATAAATTTGATTGTAAACTCTTTGTCACCACCTAGAGGAAGTAAGATTTTAGACTGTAGTGCACATGTATATAGATGTGACCCTGCCAAGATTAAGGGATTGATTTTATTGGTGTTTCCGTCAGAGTTTCCAATAAATGTCTAAATATCAATTAGATTAGTGCAAATCTTGAATAGATGATATGAATAGTTAATTTTTTTTAGTTCTTCGTGGAATGAAACAATTATTGACAATTTGTATGAAATATCGATTACTTAATATATATATATATAAATATTAACAAAACAATCACAAAATTAACAGTGAATCCACTATCCACGCATAAAATAAAATCATCTAAAACTACCTTTTCTGCCCGGTGTTCTTGTATAGTAGTATTCAGACCACAGGAGAATTTGTGAAAAAAACTGTTGCCATACGGTACTGAATTTAATTGCTTCGGTGCCGGAGTCATAGTTTTACATACGGAATTTTAAAAATCATGAAGGACATAAATAAACGATATACGGAATTAAAAACAGTCATTCAACTAAATGAAGGTAATATTAAATGCCTTCGAAAAAAAAAACATATGATCGCTGTTTGATCGAAAGCTTACAGCTATACTATTCCGGGGAAAGAGATTATGCTATTCGTAGTAATTTTATGTTACAAAAAAATCACGGACATTATTTTGTTCATCTCCGGTGGGCCTACGCTTCCTAGATTTGGAAGCATACACAACGACGAAAAGCGAAAGCAAAATCGGATAGATGTAGTTTGCGAACAAAGAGCTAATTTCAAATTAGATTTATGCTGCAATGTCGCAAAGATATATCTTGATGGAAGAGTTCCTAGAGTCAAGAAGAACAGAATCCGGTATAATTTCTCACAACGACAACAGCATTTCGCGAGGAAAAGTTTGTTGTTTGGACGGTTATTGGGAACCAATCGCATTAGATATTCTCCTTTAGTACAGCCACAGCAGCACCAATCTAAATAGGACAGCAATGTTACATATGAGAAGGAGTCGGGGGTTTGTCCAAGCATCTAAAGCAGTTGTTCACAACCTTCTATGACTCGTGGCTCCCTTCCGGATGTTTTTAGCACTCATGGCCACCTATGTATCATTCCCATGGAATTTATAATGTTATTATGATTGGCAGACTCCAAATCCAAATATGTTCAATACTGTGAGATTTGTGATAAGATGTTTCTATGAATGAAATTGGTTGTATATGCATGAGACATTAGCTATATATATATCTTGATTTGATTGGTTGTATATGAGTTGGATGTATAGGCAAATTTTTAGTTATATATATGTATACAACGTTACCATACTAACTATTGCATCTAACATGAAACTCTGAAGACAGTCTTGCTCTTCGATTTACATCAAACACTTACCAATGGAACACAAAACTACAGATTTGAGTCTATATATACCTATGTCACAATGCTCTTGAATCAGTCGAATTTGTCAACCTTAAAAACATTCCCCGGAAACAGTTGTCATAGCTACTGCTAGACCACATATATATAATCATTATAATCAACCAACATATATTTTGAAATCAATATCATTTTGATCTTTTCAATCTTTTGCATTCTGGGAAGGCTAAATTAAAAATATTTGTTAGATAAAATATAGTACACTTTTGTCTTGTCACAGATAAAAATACATATGAATATCTCCAAACCCGAATATAATAAGAGCTTTAATATTAACAATATAGGATTTACAAAAATAAATTTTTAATATAGACAATGTGGGTTGTAATGTTCCATTCGGGATAACCAAAGTTTTTTTCGATCACAAAGATGGGAATAAATCTTAAGGGATTTAAATAATAAATAAATATTGAATCAATAGAGGTAAATTTATAATCGTCAATAAAAGGAGCTTGAATCAGAGTATCAATCATTTATAGATTCTGATAATAAGAAGAATGGTTTGTAATAATATTAGGAATGAATATATTTCGTCGAATGAAGTAATAACAACTTCAACAAATAATAGCTAATTGTTATCTCCACTTTATATGTACAAATCATAGCACATTCCCTTGATAAATTCGACCCTCATATTGATGTGAACCTGCCATGTTTGAGGGTAAACCCGAATATATCGACAAGTTATTGGTTTTGGAAACATGTTGATCTTTTTGGTGTCTCTGTCAGAGTTACCTGCAAATATCTGAATAGAAAAATATTTAACTTTAGGTTGCGTGGTTTGATAACTGCTCCGAAGAAAAGATATATGGCACAAAGCTTAGAACGATTGTATTCAATAATAAAGTTGTTCAGAACTATTTTCAATTCAAGAAGAGAAGAAAAACGTTAAATTACTTTTTTATACCATATGTTGATATTATATTATTAATCGATCAAGATGTTTATGCGATGAGTTATATATATATATATATATATATATATATATACATTGTTCGCCCTATCACGATCGTGGTTGACTGTTATCCCATGTTCAAGTTCTTATAGTTTTATTCAAAAAAATATGAAAATTATTCAAAAATACATTTTGTAACTGTCAATTATTATCATCATTTTTTTCTGTCATGAAAATTACTTTCGCATTTATTTTTCCTAAAATGCCATTTACACATTGTTTTCAGAAACAATTTTGACGCATTTTCAGTCACAAAACCAACTACAATGTACGAAACTCAAGCATGAAAGAGGATTGATGAACCACCTTACCTTTTGTGCCCCATTCTCTTGGACGGTAGCCAGAGTACTAGTGCTAAGACCACAGGAAATCGTGAAAGACGTCACCCATTGACTTATACTCTCTCTTCCCTGTGTAATTATTCCACCAACTAGTTCCGGCCTTCCGAAGTCTACTTGAAGCCATTCGCCCTTTCGATCTGGCAATACATAAATTAAATTCATCATTGGCAATAATTTTTATTATGAATCTATCAAAAATTCAAGTAGCCCATTATTGAATTGTCATATTCTATTTAATTGATATTGAATGTTACAAAATATGTTATTACTAACTCTGCCGGACCGCCCATGCTGCTACATCTCCTGTTTTTTTTCTGTTATCAAGCCTTCCGTCATACGCATTATGATGTACGTCGTATATCGATGAAGCTGTAATAGCTGAGTCTGGTATATCTCTGCTTCTCATTCCCATAAAACAATATGCACCTGTAATGATATTTGGGTATATTAGAATAAATAATAACACGATATTAAAATACATGAATAGCATCAATGGAAAACTCTGAAAAAAGAAATATCTTGGATCTACCATACGTCACCGCACATTATACTACAGGTATAATGCCTAACGGAATATTCATGAATCGTGATGTCCCCATAAAATGTTAACACCAAAAGTTACTTTCAAGTTTAAAGGCCTATTGTATTAGTCAATGAAATCTTGCGCTCAACTCTCTACCACTACTTCGACAACAATATAATCAGTTAGTTTTGAGCAGCTAAGAACTAAAAGTGTATAGAGACCATAGTCATAGTCAAGTTTATTATTTCCATCCAATAAAAATAACATAAAAAATCGACAAAAATTAAAATTTATCACACCATTTTGACCAACAAATATATATAATTTGATGGTCTTTGTGACGTTGGATATTTGCGTTCAACTTTAATCTACAAAACTAAATTCGATTTTCTTGATACTTACTCTTTGGTAAAGCCTCAATAATCCGACTTGTCTTTGCAAGCGAACCTAAAATTATAAACTGGAGTCAGACAATAGTACATAATAGTACAAGAGTACCACGCAACATGATATCACACTATTTGTAGGTTAAATTAGTGGTTGGGTGTTTTCACTGATGGTCGATACCGTATTCTTTAATTCAAGTCAGTAGCTTCAGACATCCGGTTGGTTAAATGATTGAATTTTAGCCCCATTACTATGCTCAAAAGCGACTGAATTCTACGCCATCACATGAACTCACGTAAACAATTTCGTTTGACCCAATAATACTAAGAAACGGTCTACTTTGTGAATTGCAGCTTAGCGCTAACTATAGATATTTTTTATGTGCTGTTTCAATTGGTACAGCTACTATATATATTAAAAAAAGAGTTGAGCTCAATACAAGTAGAACTTTGTTACTGAATCACTATTTTTGTGTAGTCAATGAAGGATATACATAACAATGAAACGTAATTAATGAATATGATATTTAATTACTTTCAAGTTCTCTAATTTTTTCTTCCTGATTTTCAGCAGTTCCTTGTTCGCCTTTTTGACCTTTTACTCCTGTTAATCCTCTTGGTCCCTGTGATCCGCGTTTACCAGGTCTGCCTTGACATTGACTGGAATCACAAGTCAGCTGACTCGTGTCCCCATTTGCTACAACATGCGAGCAAAATTCATACACTGTTGGCATGTGACAGCTAGTTAATTGTAGAAAAAGGAAAAAATATAACACTAAAATAATCTTCATTTTTGCGATTAAGGTCTAAAAACAAATGAAATAATATATTAAAATTAAATAATTTCTGATACTTTGCAATAAAGTTATAATACTAATAAAGCTGCAGGGTAATGAATAAAGTATATCCAGCTACCATCTAACTTTCATGCTAACTTGCCGGCGTATTTTACCAAATGATTAGTTAGACTTCCGTATCCACTCACTTCATCATTTGAACGGTTCTCGTAATCGTACGCACTGTGAAAAATTACAAAAGTCATTGTTGAAATTGTATTCAAGAATTCAAAGTTCAGCGTCGCCTGTCAATGGATGGTACAGAATGTATATTCAATATAAAGCAGAATCAATCTTTAACTAGGTATAATTACCTGCTTGAAGTAAACAAAGCAATCACGAAATAGTCATGCTCTTGCACTGCCTTGTACCATGCACAGGTTGTTTTTGGAGATGAAGCTGGTCTACTTGTATTGAATTTATTATCTTATTTTGTATCTCGCTTAGACTTAAACTTACTGGGGAGAGGCCATGGTTGAACCAATATTACAAATTCACATATTAAACATTTTTTAAGCCGAATCTCGCCATACCCACTTATTTTATCGCTGTCACCTTGTTTTTGTCAGTAAATCGTCATCGGTCTCATCTTTTTTCTGTTAAAGATCAAATTCATATACAAATAGGGTTCAAAAATGGCGTTATGCGGCTGAGCTATTCAAATATCTTTTTATTGGAAACATTTTTGACATCGATCCTATGAATAATACGCATATCAGCATTTGACTAAGCTGTCTCAAAAATGCCAATTGAAAACAAAGCAAGTGATGTAAGCCTCTAACCTTGTTACGTTCAAATATGTGAAATATATTACGTCATATCGTCTACCGATGGTTACGTGAATACTCATATAATATAAATGAGAAGATATGTTATATAATTTCGAGATCAGTATACGAGTATTTAGATAATATCATTAAACAAAGATAGAAATGAAATAAATTTGATCGTAAACTCTTTGACACCACCTAGAGGAGATAAAATATTAGACTGGCGCAGACAATAGACAATAAGTTTATTTCGTCGTGCAAGAAATCACAATACAAATTCAGTATTACAGTACATTTCAAATACAGTAACGGATTTCATCGCAATTGACAGGAAGTCGCGAAGGACCAGGAATGGTCATCACAAGTCTGCGACACCAAGATTAAAAACGAGTCAATAATAAAAAATTGAAATAAGTGAAAGCAATATGCACAAAGAAAAGCTTATCCATTCATAAATTAATCAACAAGGTTGATATGAATCATTATATATGATTTGGGAGAGAAAGTAAAAATAAAAGTCGGGAAAATTCAATTGATATACAGTAATTATAAAAATAAATCACCATATCATTCAGCTGTGTTTTTGTACAATTGCAGCGATTAAATTTTTATATATTGTCATATGCAACATTAAATTGAGCGATCATTTTATTTGATGAGAAAAATTGAATTAAGCAACCTCTATGTACGAATTATAAGGCACAATTCATACTCAATGTACAACCATCCACATAAAACTTTTAGGGTAGAAAATAAAATTTGGCACCAGGCCGATGTTAGGCGCATATATCCAGATCGGAGGCGACTCCAGCCACATCTTAGTTACAGTTGGTTAGCTACGGAGGGCAATCATTTGTCAACGAACTGGAAAATTGTTCAGGTTGCTGAGCGACCGCACGCGCTTCAGAGTCTGATTTATAGAGACAGAAAATTTGAAAATATGTGAGTAAGTAAGATAATACCATATTAGATAACTCGGAAGCTATATCACGGTACACAGTGGAGCGAACTAATGAGCCGCTATCGTTTATATGACACAGAAGACAGTACCGGTAGGTTACCACGGTACCGGTATGGTGCTGTATGACATTGTCCAGCTGTCAGCAAAACCACAGTTTATGAAGACTAACGGTACCGGTAGTTTTTGATTAAATATTTTTTATATGTATTCTTGAAAGTCGTGTAGCCATGTGATTTTACTTCATGTGGAATATTGTTCCATATTTTAATGCCCGTATACTTGATTGAGTTTTGTGTTCTTGCAGTGGAATATCTGGGCACAAAATAATTTCCACGCACAGAAGATCGGGTGTAGTGTGTGTGTGTTTTAGACTGCTTAGTGAAATATTTATCGAATGCTTCGGGTAGGGATTTATTTTGGTGTTGATGCATTAGTTTTGCAATTTCAAAATTGAATAAGTCTGTTAATTTTAGAATGTTGAGTGACGAATAAAGATGATTAATATTAGTTCTAGGTGCTGCATTGCAAAGAGATCTAGCAATTCGGTTTTGTAAAACATTAATTTGTCTTAAATATTTTTGTGCAGCAGCTCCCCATGCTGCGATTCCATACTGGACATAAGATTGAAAAAGTGAAAAATACACAGAGCGCAGGGTAGATGTAGGCATGTATTGTTTGAGCTTGTAGGTGATACCAACTGCTCTGGTTATTTTTTTTACCACATGCTCAATATGTTTGTCCCATTTAAGACCAGAATCAATAAAAATTCCCAGGTACTTGTATGATAACACATTTTCTAATTTGGTACCATCAATTTTTATTGACAAGTCATGGTTTATCTGATGCTTTTGAGGAGTGATTATCATGGATTTCGATTTTTCAATATTAATTGTCAGTTTGTTTGATACCATCCAATCATGCACCTTCATCATTTCATAGTTCACATTATTCTCTAAAGTTGGAATTGAATTATGACTGGAGAGAAGGCCGGTGTCGTCGGCGAATAATTTCGTTAATAAGTTTGAGCAGTTGGTGAGATCATTGATATATGTTAAGAAAAGGATTGGACCTAAACATGATCCTTGTGGGACGCCACAAACTATTGGTAAAGTCTCAGATGTTACTTCACCAATTTTTACAAATTGTACTCGGTTTGTTAGGTA
The DNA here is from genome assembly GCF_964204865.1 of Styela clava. Lineage (NCBI taxonomy): Eukaryota > Metazoa > Chordata > Ascidiacea > Stolidobranchia > Styelidae > Styela > Styela clava. Next base: position 14,774,866 of record NC_135259.1, read on the forward strand.
GCTCTTTAAAAGTGATTGGGCGGGTCCACGAAATCCATAATTAAATAGTTTATGAAGCAAAATTTTGTGGTCAACTGTATCAAACGCTTTCTTTAAATCAATGAAAACAGAACAAACAATCTCATTATTTTCTAATTTGTCATAGATGTATGACATCATGTCTAAAATAGCATGGTTAGTTGAGTGGTTGTCCCTAAATCCAAATTGAGACTTATTAATTATATTCTGTTTAGTAATAAATTTTACCATTCTTTCGTATATTAGTTTTTCAAAAAGCATGTTTAAACAAGAAAGGATAGAAATCGGTCTGTAGTTAGATATTAATTTATTATCACCAGATTTGAAAATCGGTGTTACTCGAGCAATTTTGAAAACTGAAGGGTACATACCCAACTGTATTGACGCATTGAACAAAATCAAAAGGGCCGGCGATATTATGTTTACAATATGCTGAAGGAAACATGATGGAATGTTATCAGGACCAACAGCTTTGCCCCTTTTCAGGCTTAAAATACCACATATAATTTCAGAGAGTGAAACAGGCTGAAGAAATATGATTTGTGAGATCTTCAGATGTAAATATTTTTTGTAATCCGAAACATCATTAAATTCACTGGCTAATTTTGGACCGATGTTAGTGAAATAGCTGTTGAACTCATTTGCTATCAGCAATTTGTCAGAAGAAATAATTTTATTTTGTAACATAATTTCTGTAATAGTATTCTGTTTGTCATTCTTAACATTTACTATTTCTTTGACTGTTCTCCATGTTTGCTTTATATTGTTTCGGTTTTGCTTTAGCGTATTATGATAATAAAGTTGTTTAGCTTTGTTTATTATTCCTTTCAGTTTGTTGCAATACCTCTTGTACAAATGCTGCTGTGACATGTTACCTTTCAAATAGTACTTATTGCGCATTTTATTTTTATTTTTGATTGACACTCGAATACCCTTGCTTAACCATGGTTTTTTCCTAATTTTCAGGTCTTTTCTAGATAGCATTTTCATAGGGGCATGTTTGTCAATAAGATTTTTGATTTTGAAGATAAAATCATCACATAATGCATCAAAGTTTTCCCTATTGGGTACTATTGTAGAAGACCAGCTGGTGAAGATTGAATCAGCATCCTCTCGGAAATTGTCGATGCGAAACTGTTTCATGTCTCGTTTGTATCGAGGTTCGTTACGACTGTTGAGAGATATGTCGGAAATAGAACACAAAACTGGAAAGTGGTCGGTTATCGAGCAGGATATGACATAAGCATGGATTTTTTTATGTATGATGTTGGTGTATACATGATCAATTAATGTGCAAGATGAACTTGAGACTCTGGTAGGTTTTGTGATGATCTGCACCGTGCAATATGAAGATATCATATCCATGTATTCAGATATGGATTTGTTCAAGGAATGTTTCAAGAGGTTTATGTTGAAATCTCCAAGCAAAATGAATTGTTTGGTCGATATTCTTTCAAGAACAGCAGAAAGAGCACTTGTGAAGGTTGGAATATCATTTCGTGGATGTTTGTATAGAATGCAAATAATGAGTGTTTTGACTGTTTTATGGTTATCCGAGTTATTTAACTCTATCCAGAGGTCTTCGCAATCTGGATGATTCAATTTTATATCATGGATAATCTTGAATTTTAAGTTGCTTCGGATATAGCATCCTACCCCTCCAGCATTTGTATCAGAGGGTTGATGAATGAAGTTATAACCAGGAATGTTGATTTTTGCCAAGGGGTTGTGTTTCAACTTGGTCTCACTGATTCCAATGATATGAGGTGGGTGTTGGAATTCAGACAGAAGATTTATCAAATAATCGAAATTTCTCTGAATTGACCGAATATTCATATGGAAAATAGAGAGATTACTAGGATTGGAAATAGTCGATATTTCTTCTATTTCAAGAGTATCACATGAGAAGTTTGTCATGTCAGTAGTTCTCAATCTATTTCAGTTCGCGGACCAGTAAAATTTCAAAACAAATTTCGCGGACCGGCGGGTCTTCAAAATTACCCATAAATGTCATGAACACAAAACTTAATCAAAAGAATGCAATTACGACAAAAGTAGGCGGTGCAAAAGAATAAATTCAATTTAAGGAGAAGCGGTGCTTTTTCGCTGCTGGTAGTAGTGAAACCTAGCTCCAAATACTTCTTATCATACCAGATCCATATCAACTTTGCTGCAAGGTTGTTTCGGGGCATGTTGTAAAGTAGAAGTAGCAATCTCTTCATCTGTCCTGTCAACACTAACTTGGTTTTCACCGCTGGGTTGCTTATAAAAAAAACTGGATAATACTTGAATAATGTTGTTTGTTTTCCTCCATTCTATCCTCCATTCCATCAAATCTTGGTAAATTACAGGACTACTGTCAAATTACGGAACGTGCGATCTGCTAAGTCCTCAATCAGGTATCGTACTGTGTGTAGGGATTTGTTCAACGACTAGCCTAGTGACTCCCGTAGTATTTGTACCTGGAATTATGGTCTAACCCCAACCTGGTACACATACTACGTCATTTTGGTTCCCATACTTCGGAGTTCCGATTGATTTTGTATTAAATGGGTTAAATAAACATGGACGTAAAAACATGACGGAAAAATATTTGGCGGGCCAGCAGCAAGGTTGGCGCGGACCGGCGGTTGAGAACCACTGCTCTAGCGCATATGTATACAGATGTGGTTCCCACAGATGTGGCCCTGCAAAAATTGAAGAATTGCTTTTTTTGGTGTCTTTGTCAGAGTTTCCAGTAAATGTCTAAATATCGACTATATTGGTGCAAATCTATTTGTGCAAGCTATTAGCCATTTCGATCTGTCGGCATCGGCAGGCAGGTAAAGTTTAATATTATAAAACAAAAATTAGAGAGTGAACACGTTTATCAAAAATCAAGTATGTTTGAACTGTTACACCTTTTTACACCACTTAACCTTCCTGTTACACCAATTGCTACGTGTTGCTACGTATGTATATGTTATTAAGAACTACGACTGACAGGCCACATCCCCAATCTTCCCTTATAGATATGTTATCAAGCCTCCCGTCATACTCATTATGATTTTCGTCGTATATCAATGAAGCTGTTATGGCTGAGTCTGGTACATCTCTGCTTCGCATTCCCATTGAAGTTAAACAGTATAAGCCTTTGAATATGAAAGAAGTAATATTCATCAAATATAGGAAAAGGATGGGCCGAATATTCTGCGTGTTCCTTTTCCAGTACTATTTAAGTGCGGAGTAAACGCCAACTGACTTTTTCAGAAGTCAATAAGCACATAATGGGTTGTAAGGCCAATTGTTCGTAGATTGCAGAGTTGTATGATCGATGTATAAATAACAGTTGAGAAAACACACTTCTTGACACAAATATATAGTGATGAAACCAAAATTTCTAACTAACCAAGAACGTAACTAATTTTATTCACCCGCTACAATGAAATTGAAAAGGAGTAAAGTTATTATTGTCGTAATTTCAAACAAAGTTTAATGTAACATTTATTTTAAATATATAAAAAATCACATATTTTTAAAATACTTACTTCTTAGCAAAGCTTCCATTATCTGATTTGCCGTTGTGAGTAATTCTTAAATAAATATGATTACGTGGACGTGTTACCATACGGTACTGAATTCAATTGCGGAATTCATACGGAAATTAAAAAATCAGGAAGGACATGAATAGACGATATACAGAATTATCAATAATCGTCATCGGTCTCGTTTTTTTTCATAACCAAATTCGATTACAATCAAGGTACAAAAATGGGGTTATGTGGCTGAGCTAATCAAATATCTTTTGACTTTAATTGGAACCATTTTTTAACATCGATCCTACGAAATATACACAGATCAGTATTTGACTAAGCTGTCTCAAAAATGTAAATTGAAAACAAAGCAAGTGATTCAAACCGTGTTACGCCCAAATATGTGAAAAATATTCCATCATATTCCAAGATTAGTATACGATTATTTAGATATTATTATCATTAAACAAAGATAGCAATACACAAAGACACCACCTAGAGGAGGTAAGATTTTAGACTGTAGCGCACGTGTATATAGATGTGTCCCTGCCAAGATTGAGGGATCGATTTTCTTGGTGTCTCTGTCAGAGTTTCCAGTAAATGTCTAAATATGAACTAGATTGGTGCGAATCTTAAATAGGTGACGTATGAATAGTTCATTTTTTCAGTTATTCGTGAATTTGTAAGAAATATCGACCACATAATATATATATTAACGAAATTATCACAAAATTGACAGTAAATCAACTATCTACAACAGTGTTTCTTAACCTGGGTTCGATTGAACCCCTGGGGTTTGGTGCTGCTGTACTAAGGGTTCGGCGAAGGTCCTGTGAACTTGTTGGGTATTATGAAGTATTTCTATTTCCGAGCCAATTAAATATGTTAAAGAAAATCATAATTTAAGGCAGATATCCAAATTTCAACATTCAGGCCATTCATAAAATAGCTTATTTATTACCTGTCAATGAGAGGAGATTGGATGTACCTCCGTATGACATCATTTTTATATTCTTTCTGACTTCCAAGTATCTAAGGTTGTTATTACAAACCTCGAGATTTTGAACCTAAATATTTGCGTAAACGACATGTTATTTATAACCTACTAATGAAACGTAACGCAATTTTACGAACAAGTTGATTATAATAAGTGTACATAAATGGATGAAAAAATAAGGGCAGTTTGAATTTCACTAAAAGATAGAATTTCCGGAACAGAATGTTTCGTGGCGGAGCTTTGAGTAAAAATACCATCACCCGTCAACGACCTTATAGCGCTTAGCCGCTTTCACATATCGTATCTCTGTTTCTGTGAAACAATAGGTAAATGCTTTTATACCCATCCGACGGCAAGTTAAAATCTGTGATGTGTATGACTTGAGCCACTTTTGTTTTTGATACGGTATCTCAAGTTCGAGACCACCAATGTTGCAATTTTGCTTTCGTCGTTTTGCGCTTTCCATCGGCACAACTTTTATAACAAAAAAAAAAAATGCCAACGAGTAGGGCTGGGCACTTCGAACCGAATACTCGAATAGTGAGTTATTCGAATTGGTTCAGAGCAAAATTTCGAGTTGCCGCCATCTTGATTATTACTTCTTGTCAATGGCCGAGGTTAATTACGCAATTTTTTTTTTAATATTTTAGCCATATTTTTTCAATGCAGTTCTGACATATGACTATTCTCTGTTGAAAGTTATTGATAAATGAGCGTTTTGGTATTGTGTGTGGACGCTCTGCAATTGGTCCTAATGATGTATTTTATGTTTCCAGTAATTCATTTGCTGACAGAACCAATTACATATCTCCCATTGACTCCCAAGTATTCGAGATTCCATTCGAAACAATTATTCGATTGGATTCTGAAATCATCAGGTAATCGAAAATGCCAAACCCAGCTTTTTCTGGCGACGCCATTGAGAAATAACAATGGTCATTTCGACACGGCGTATTGGTGTCTAAAATTGGACCACAACGTCTTTGCAATTCCGAGGAGTCTTTTTCGTGAATTATGTCATCTAAAAAAAGAACTTGGTCTTGAACTTGGTATCTCTCAGCTGGTCACCGAAAAACAGCAGCAGAAGTGTCACTAATAAATCTAATGAATAAATAAAGTTTACAGTTTGTTGCAATTTATTCTGCTATAACCAATGGCGCAACCAGGGGTTCTTTCGGTGGTTGACACTCTCCTGACAAAGCATGTCCTTCAAATTTAACCCGATAAAACAACCTATGCTCAACAGTAAGGCAACGAATTCATATTCTATCAATTGCAGACGGTCAAATTTTCTATAAATGTGTACAAAATAGGCTTACCCTTAATAAATTCAGCTTGCGCTCTTATTTTCAGAAAATTTGGGGTTCGACAGGAGTTTGCGAAATTGCGTGGGAGTTCGGCAGGCTCACAAAGGTTAAAAACCACTGATCTACAAGAACAAAAAATCATCTGTAATTTCCTTTTCTGCCTTGTGTTATTGTATAGTAGTAGTCAGGCCACAGGATCCTGTGAAAGAAGTAACCCATTGATCAACATTTTCTTTCCTTTGTGTAATCATTCCACCAGCTAGTTCCGGTCTTCCGGAGCCAAGTTGAAGCCATTCGGCCTTTTGATCTGTCGGCAGGCAAGTAAAGTTTAATATTATAAAAAAAAAACTAGAGAGTGAACACTTTTATCAATTTATCAAAAATCAAGTACGTTTGAACGGTTACACCTTCTTTGCTATGTGTTATGTATATAAATGTATATGTTTTTACTAACTAAGTCTGGTAGCTCACATCCCCAATCTCCCCCTTTAGATCTAAGATCAAGCATCCCGTTATACGCATTATGATTCACGTCTTGTCGATACAGCTTTATTAGCTGAATCTCGTATCTCTACTTCTCATTCCCATTTAACGGTATAAGCATATGCTTCGAATATGAACAAAGAAATATCATTAAAATATAAGAAAGATCGCGCCGAATAATCTGCGTGTTCCTTCCCGGTACTATTCAAAACATACTTTAGCGGAGTAAACCCCATCTGACTTCTTCAGAAGAGCTATTTTTATTCACTCGCTACAATAAAATTGGAAGAGTAAATTTATTATTGTTGTAATTTGGAACCAAGTTTACTAAAAAAAAATTTTAAATATATAAAAAATAAAAATATTTTTGAAATACTTACTCCGTAGCAAAGCTTCTATGATCTGATTCGCCGTTGTGAGTGAATCTTAAATAAATATGTGGACCTGTTACCATAAGGTACTGAATTGTGAATTAAATTGCTTCGGTGCCGGAGTCATAGTTTTCATGAGGAAATAAAAATTCAGGAAGGACATGAATAAATTATACAAACTTAAAAAAAACGGGTATTTTATAAAATTAAGGTAATATTTAATGTCATGGCTGAACTGGCCACTTCAGCATAAGATAAACAAGAGGGAATTGATGAAAATATGATGTCAAGTCGTTGATCCAAGAGAATAACTTATATGACCTCTGTTTGACCGAAAGCTTACAATTATACTATTTCGTGGAAGGAGATTGTGCTATTCGTAGTAATTTTAGGTTACCAAAAAATCACGGACGTTTTTTTATTCATATCTCCAGTACGCTTCCTTGATTTGAAAGCACACACAAGGACGAAAAGCGGAAGCAAAATAGGATGAATGTAGTTTGCTGACAAAATGCAAATTTTAAATTAGTTCCACGCTGCAGTGTCGCAAAGATATATCTTGATGGGACTAGTTCCTAGTGTTAAAAAGAACAGAATCCGGTATAATGTCTGATAAGGACAACTACGACAACAGCATTTCGTAAGGAAAAGTTTGTTGTTCGGACGGTTATTGTGAACCAATCGCATTAGATATTCTTCTTTAGTACAGCCACAGCAGCACCAATCTAAATACGCCAGCAATATTACATATGAGAAGGTATCGGCGGTTTGTCCAAGCCTCTAAAGCAGTGATGCCCAACCTTTTATGACTCGTGGCTACCTTCCGGAGACTTTTAGCACTCATGGCCCCTCGTTTATCATTCCAATGCAATTTATAATGTTATTATGATTGGCAGATTTCAAATCTAATCATGTTCAAACAATTCATGCTCAACAAAATAAAAACAACTTGTGAAATAACCTTATCAAGCAATGAAATTAAAAGAACGGCGATTTTTCTTGTGAAAAGAAATGTAAAATTAGTTCTGCGTTTGGCATTGTGGCGCCCCAGCAACCCCTCTGTGACCCCCTAGGCCTAGTGGGCTCTAAAGCCTTTGGCATCAAGCCTGTGAGATTTGTGATATATGTTCTTGCTATTGCATCTAAGATGAAACTCCGAAGACATCCCTGCTATTTGATTCACATCTGAATTTCAAAACCATTTCTAAAGAAGAACATAAAACTACAGATCCGATACAATACATGTTACAATTCTCAAGAATCATACGAATGTGTCAACTTCAAAAACGTGCCCGGAAACAGCTGTCTATGCTAGGCTGGACTACATATATTCTTCAAAATCAACCAACATATATTTTGAACCAAATATCTAAATGCTAAATTAAAAATAGTTGCCATATAGAATATAGTAGACCGTTGTGTTGTCACAGATAAAAATACATATAGACATTTCGTAATCCGAATAAAATAAGATATTCAAATACAAAATTGAAAACGCATTTTCTGGGGAAGGGACGTCATTGCACAGAACATTGTTTTAATTTTACAGTTCAAGAGTGAACTCAATAAAAATAAATGATTATTGGACAAGAAATTCGTTAATAATCATTTGTCATAGAAGAAGACAGAGCTTTAAAATTAACAATGTAAAATTTACAAAAAGTAAATTTTATCATATAAATAGACAATGTGAAGTGTAATGTTACGTTTGGGCTAACTAATTTTTTTTTTCTGGTATTAATAAAATAAGAATATTTTTATGGGTTCTAAAAAATAAAAAAAAATATTGAATATCGTCATTAGAAGGCAGCCTTAATCAGAACATCATTCATTTATAGAGGCTGATAATTAGAAGAATGGTTTGTAATAATATTAGGCATGAATATATTACGTCGAATGAAGTAATAGCAACTGCAATCGTTATTTCCACATTATGTGTACAAATCATAGCACATTCCCCTGATAAATTCGACCCTCATACAGATGTGATCATGCCAAGTTTCAGGGTGAACCCGAATATATCGACAAGTGACTGGTTTTGGAAACATGTTTATCTTTTTAGTTTCCATGTCAGAGTTACCTGTAAATACCTGAATAAAAAATGACTTAAAAGCCGATGTGGTTTGATAACTGCTAAGAATATATATAAGATATGTATCAATTGGCACAAAGCACGGAACGATTGTATTCAATAATGAAGTTGTTCAGATTATAATATCGGCATGGGGTATATATATATATAAAGAAAGTTTTACGTTTTCTTCTCTCTTTGAATTGAAAGTAGTTCTTTCATTAAGATGTGCATGAGATGAGTTATATATACATTGTTCACCCTATCACGATAGTGGTTGACTATGATTTCATGTTTAAGTTCTTATAGTTTCAATCAGAAAAATATAGAAGGATTCGGAAATACATTTTGTAACTGTCAAATATTATCATCATTTTTTTCGTCACAAAAATTACTTTCGCATTTATTTTTCTTAAAATGCCATTTGCATATTGATTTCAGAAACAGTTTTGGCGCATTCTAACTCACAAACCAACAACAATGTACAAAACTCAAGCATGAAAAATGATTAATGAATCACCTTTTGTGCCCCATGCTCTTGGATGGTAGTCAGAGAACTAGTGCCGAGACCACAGGAAATCGTGAAAGACGTCACCCATTGACCTACACTCTCTCTTCCCTGTGTAATTATTCCACCAACTAGTTCCGGTCTTCCAAAGTCTACTTGAAGCCATTCGCCCTTTCGACCTGGCAATACACAAATTAAATTCATCATTGGCAATAACTTTTTTTTATGAATCTATCAAAAATTAAAGTAGCCCATAATTAAATTGTCACATTCTATTTAGTCGATATTGAATGTTTCAAAATGTGTTCTGACTAACTGTGTCTGGACGCCCATGCTGCTACATCTCCTGTTTTTTTTCTGTTATCAAGCCTTCCGTCATACGCATTATGATTTACGTCGTATATCGATGAAGCTGTAATAGCTGAGTCTGGTATATCTCTGCTTCTCATTCCCATAAAACAATATGCACCTGTAGTGATATTTGGGTATATTAGAATAAATAATAACACGATATTAAAATACATGAATAGCATCAATGGAAACTCTGAAAAAAGAAATATCTTGGATCTACCATACGTCACCGCACATTATTCTACAGGTATAAAGGCTAACGGAATATTCATGAATCGTGATGTCCCATAAAATGTTAACACCAAAAGTTACTTTCAGGTTTAAAGGCCTAGTGTATTAGTCAATGAAATCTTGCGCTCAACTCTCTACCACTACTTCGACAACAATATAATCAGTTAGTTTTGAGCAGCTAAGAAATAAAATTGTGTAGAGGCCATAGTCATAGTCAAGTTCATTATTTCCATCCAATAAAAAGAACATAAAAAATCGACAAAAAATAAAATTTATCACACCATTTTGACCAACAAATATATATATATAATTTGGAAGTCTTTGTGACGTTGGATAATTGCGTTCAACTTTAATCTACAAAACTAAATTCGATTTTCTTGATACTTACTCTTTGGTAAAGCCTCAATAATCCGACTTGTCTTTGCAAGCGAATCTAAAATTGTAAACGGGAGTCAGACAATAGTAAATAATAGTATACGAGTACCACGCAACATGATGTCACACTATTTGCAGGTTAAATTAATGGTTAGTGTATTTTCCCTGATGGTCGATACCGTGTTCTTTAATTCAAATCAGTAGCTAAAGGTTACATGGTTGAATTTTAGCCCATTACTATGCTCAAAAGCGACTGAATTCTACGCCATCACATGAACTCACGTGAACAATTTCGTTTGAACCAATAATACCAAGAACCGGTCTATTTTGTGAATTGCAGCTTAGCGCTAACGATAGATATTTTTATGTGCTGTTTTAATTGATACAGCTACTATATATACTAAAAAAAGAGTTGAGCTCAATACAACTAGAACGTTGTTACTGAATCACTATTTTTGTGTAGTCAATGAGGGATATACAAAACAATGAAACGTATTTAATAAATATGATAATTAATTACTTTCAAGTTCTCTAATTCTTTCTTCCAGATTTTCGGCAGTTCCTTGTTCGCCTTTTGCTCCTGTTAAACCTATTGGTCCTTGTGATCCGCGTTTACCAGGTCTGCCTTGACATTGACTGGAATCACAAGTCAGCTGACTCGTGTTTTCATTTGCTACAACATGCGAACAGAATTCATACACTGTTGGCATGTGACCGCTAGCTAGGTGTAGCAAAATAGCAACGCTAAAAGCTAAAGTGATCTTCATATTCGCTAGAAAAAAATAGATGTTCATATATATAACAAGAGAGCTACGCCCAAATATATGGACACGTCTGTTCGCAGTACAGTACGGTTTACCGTACCGTCAGATCACAGTCTACAAATATATTCACACCAAGCGAGGCACACCAAGAATAAAAGTAATAGCCTTCTGGGGAAAAATTTCATCTTCAACCACTGAAAATTTCAAAGCAATTGGTCCAGTATTCGAAGAGAAAAGCGATTTTTTTAAAAATGATGGAGACAAATAATAATAACAATAACAACAAAATTTTGAAACGATCGTTATGCCCACTACGTGTCCAAATATATATTGGATGTGTGCAGTGGCGTGCCTAGATGGGGCGGAAGGGGGCAGCCGCCCCGGGCAGCACGTAATCGGGGGCAGCGGAACCGAGCTGTAGTTTGCGTTATTACACAAAAGATATTCCCGACGAACGAGGGGGAAAAGGCGGTCGTTCAGACATTTGTGGATAGCAAGTAGCGATTGGACATAGAAATAAGTGACTTGTATTTGCTAATAAATGAGTTCGATCTTGTAAATGTGAGTTTGTTGCTTAGGTTGATGATTTATTTAATAAAACAAACGTTTCCATCCTACTTAATTGACCTTTAATTTATTTATTCTCGTACATAACAACATCTATAATTTGTTCATTGCACGAATTATTTTTACGGTTAGGTTTAAGGGGCGGCATTATCAGAAACTCGCCCCGAGCAGCAGAAGAGTTTGGCACGCCCCTGGATGTGTGTCGAATATCAACACTTGGTAATTAGGATTCTAGTTAATGGCATAGTCATAGCTACACAGGTAGTCTTATACGTAATATCTGGCCCAGAACATCAGCTAAATTCATCGCTACTAAGTCATTGGTTCTAAATGTTAATTTTTCCCAGTTGAGGAACACTCTGCTAAGCTGTTGACATGAACGACTAAACGGTTAATGTGAACTGCTTTTATTCGTACTTCAACCAAGACTATTAAATATTTGAACTTCAACCGTCTACGCGTCAAATCCCTTAAGATTTGACTTATGAGCAGGGACATATTTAGCAATAGGCAAACTGGGCTGAAGGTTTCAGTAACATATGCGACAGCTAACCATGATATACTTGTTGTGTTAGTAGAGTTTGTTGTGATCGTAAGTATTTGACTTGACACCCATGGGCATTTGCACCCATCGATAGTTTCACCCATGCAAATTTGAACCAAAGACCATTCGCATTTCTTTTTAACTGAATAACAAAAAGACAGTAGCCTACGATCATGAATGTGCATCGAATTTAATGATGTTTGGTTAATGCATGCTGACACTTAAACCTTACGGAAACTGGCCTATAGCTACAAATGTCTACAAGTACAAATGTTCGTTGCGTGAAAAGTATGCAGGTGTTCCTGGATCCATGTTAAGGATGTGTACGCGGATGCAAGGTAATGAAACCAAATGTTAATAGCACAACCATTTTATCACATATTTATATTCGCTGGGAGTGCAAAAATAAGCATGTATATTGAAAGTAGGTGCATTAGTCCGACATCACCTGACTGGTACAAAAATTTATTTAGTACCTTACTTATATTTGTGCTAAAATAAAATTTTAGCTGTGGCAACATTTGAGATTATTTTATTCAAGCCAGTATTAGAAACGCTTTCTCGTGAATGTAATGATACACATAACTCTTTGTTGGTTGACAATGCCATGTAACTTGTCGCTGGAGATGTGCTTCAATTGTACGATATTAGAAGGATGTGTTCTTATGCTGAATTATTTATGCACTGGGCAATTAAACTGTAGATGTACTATTGTACTATTCGGTGCACACATGCGGCAGTTAAATATGTTCACATTTGTTGATTTGTCACTAAACTCAATCGACACGAGTATTAGTTGTGTGCCACCATGTACTTTTGAACAAAGTGTCTTTATTGCCAGAAATTTGCAAACACACTCATGATCGAATGAACATTTTTAGACAGGTTGCGAGTAAGCTAAAATGAACAAAGTGGAAAGGACATTTTGCTACAAGAGATTACCGTAGAAGCTTAGATAAAAACTTACATTGCGTCTACGAACCGTTATTGGTATAGAATTTTATTATCAAATGCTGATATTTGAAATACGATCAATTTGTCTTATTTTATTTTTTACGAAGCAACTGTGGAGATTACTTTAGCGTTTTGCGTTGCCATTTTACTACAATTAGCCAGCTGTCACATGCCAACAGTGTATGAATTCTGCTCACATGCAATGGCAAATGGAGACGCAGGTCAGCTGACTTGTGATTCGAGTCAATGTCAAGGCAGTCCTGGTAAACGCGGTCCTGAAGGTACAAGAGAATTAACAGGAGAAAAGGGTCAAAAAGGCGAACAAGGAACTGCTGAGATTTAGAAGAAAGAATTAGAGAACTAGAAAGTAAAAAATTATCACATCAATAATTAAGCTTCATTGTTTTGTATATCCCTATTGATAACTCTACAATGAAGATTCAGTAGCAACGCCCAACTTGTATTGAGCGCGACTACTTTCGAGTATATATAATTAGATGGGTGGAAACATATGAAAAATAATCTATTGTTAGCGCTTATATACATAAGCTGCAATCTACGGAAGATACCGATTTTGTAGTCCTAAATTATATATCCTTGTCGGTCTCTAAGCTTTAGTTTATATTCGCTTAAAATTTACCGGGTGGCATAGAGTGGCGCACAGTATTTCATTGATTATACACCAAGCCGTTGACATTAAAAGTAACTTTTGGAGTAGAATTTTGATGGGCATCATGAATATTCCGTTAGGCTTTATATCTGTAGTATAATGTGCGGTAACGTATGGCGGATCCAATATATTATTTGTATTCCGAGATGTTTCCCATTGATGCTATTCATTTATTTCGATATCATGTTAATATTTATTCTGATATAAATCTAACTACAGGTGCCTATTGTTATATGAGAATGAGAAGCAGAGATATATCAGACTCATATATTACAGCTTCATCGATATACGGCGTAGATCATAATGCGTATGACGAAAGGCTTGATAGCAGGGATAAACCAGGAGATGAAGGAGCATGGGCGGTCCGGCACAGTTAGTCATGACATATTTTAAAAGATTCAATATCATTTGAATGGAATGTGATAATTTGATTAATGGCTACTTGATTTTTTTTATAGATCAATAAAACAATTATTGCCAATGATAAATTTAATTTATGTAATGCTAGGTCGAAAGGGTGAATGGCTTAAAGTAGAGTTTCTGCGAGTTTCTTCCCCGGTGCTATTTAACATACTTTAGCGGAGTAAAATCACCCCCCCCCCCCCTGACTTCTACAGAAGTCAATAAGCACACATTAAAATGTAGGGTCAAATGTTCGTAGATTGCAGAGTTGTACAATCGATGTATAAATGACAGATGAGAAAACACACTTGAATTCTTGACACGAATATATAGTCATGAAACCAAAATTACTAACTAAGCAAGAACGATAAAACAAAGACAAGCAACTCTTGGGCGAGGTTGGAAAATACGTCAACTTTTTCGCATAAAACGTTGCGTGAAAATAGTCATACACAAAAAAAGGGGATAACATACACTATCAATAATAAGTGGTTAAAAGTATTGAAATACACAGTAACTATTCTCATTCACTTGCTACAATGAAATTGAAAGAGTGAAGTTATGATTGGGTGTACTAATGGGCGAATTTCGAATTAGTTTCACGCTGCAGTGTCGCAATAATATATCTTGATTAGACAAGTTCCTGAATTAAAAAGAACAGAATTAGTTGTAATGTTAATTGTTTGGACAATTATTGAGAACCAATCACGGATCAACTGACCCGCCCCCCCCCCCACAGAGTACCCAACTGTAGAATCTCCACCCCAACTAAGACCAACTGTAGATTCTTCAGTTGATCCCCAGTCATATTGGGTATTCTTCTTTAGTACAGCCACAACTGGGAAAACTGGGAAATTACCTTATTAAGCAATGAAATTAGAAGAACGGGGAGTTTTCTTGTAAAGAGAAAGATAAAATTAGTTGTGCGTCTGGCATTGTGGCCCCCACCGACCGCTCAGCTGCTCTCAAGCCTTTGGCTTCAAGCCTGGTAGATTTGTGAAATTGGTTGTATATGCATGAGACATTAGCTATATATATATGTGTGTGTGATTAACTGTATATGAGTTGGATGTATAAGTCTATTTGTAGTTGTATATATATGTATAACATGTTACCAATCCTAACTATTGCATCTAAGATGAAACTCCGAAGACAGTTGTGCTATTCGATTTACATCTAATACTTACAAGTAGAACACACAACTACTGATCCGAGTTAATACCTATATGTTACAATGCTCAAGAATCAGCCGAATGTGTGAACTTCAAAAGCATGCTCTTGTCTTTGCTACTACTCGACCACATATATATAATCAACAAACATATATTTTGAAACGAATATCATTTTAATCACTGCAATCTTTCGCATTCTGGGAATGATAAATTAAAAATAATTGATAATAATAGATAAATATAGTACACTTTTGTCCTGTCACCTGATAAAAATACATACAAATATCTCGAAATCCGAATCAGATTTACAAAAACTAAATTACAATATATCAATAGACAGTGTGAATTGTAGTGTGCCGTTTTGGCGAATCAAATTTTTTCTTGGTAATAATAAGACGAGAATAAATTTTGTGAGTTTTAAAAAATATTGAATTATTAGAAGTAAATTTACAATTGTCATTAGAAGGCAGCCTAAATCAGAGTATCACTCATTTATAGATGCTGATAATAGGAAAAATGTTTGTTATAATATACGTCGAATGGAGTAATAACATATTCAATCGTTATTTCCACATTATGTGTACAAATCATAGCACATTCCCTTGATAAATTCGACCCTCATACAGATGTGACCCTGCCAAGTTTCAGGGTGAACCCGAATATATCGACAAGTGATTGGTTTTGGAAACATGTTGATCTTTTTGGTTTCCATGTCAGAGTTACCTGTAAATATCTGAATAAAAAAAAAAACCTAATGTCGATATCGTTGGATAACTGCTAAGAATATACAATATATATATATCAATTGGCACAAAGCATAACACGATTGTGTTCAGTAAAAATATTGTTCAGATTATAATATCGGCATAGGGTACATAAAGTAAGTTTTAGGTCTTTCTTCTCTCTTTGAATTGAAAGTAGTTAATCCATTAATCTGTGCATGCGATGGGGTATATTAATACATTGTTCACCCTATCACGGTAGTGGTTGACTGTGATTTCATGTTTAAGTTCTTACAGAAAAATATAAAAGATATTCTAAAATACATTTTGTAACTGTGAATTATTATCATCATTTTTTCTGTCGCAAAAATTACTCTCGCGTTTGTTTTTCCTAAAATGCCATTTGCACATTGTTTTCAGAAACAGTTTTGACGCATTTTCAGTCACAAACCAACAACAATGTACAGAACTCAAGCGTGAAAAATGATTAATCAACTACCTTTTGTGCTCCATGCTCTTGGATGGTAGTCAGAGAACTAGTGCTGAGACCACAAGAAATCGCGAAAGACGTTACCCATGCCCTAGCATACAGTCTTCCTTGGGTAATTATTCCACCAACTAGTTTCGGTCTTCCGAAGTCTACTTGAAGCCATTCGCCCTTTCGATCTGGCGGTACATAAATTAAATTTATCATTGGCAATAATTTTTTATGAATCTATCAAAATTCGAAGTAGCCTATAATTGAATTGTCACATTCTATTTAATTGATATTGAATGTTTCAAAATATGTTATGACTAACTATGCCGGACCGTCCATGCTGCTACATCTCCTGTTTTTTTTCTGTTATCAAGCCTTCCATCATACGCATTATGATTTCCGTCGTATACCGATGAAGCTGTAATAGCTGAGTCTGGTATATCTCTGCTTCTCATTCCCATGAAACAATATGCACCTGTAGTGAGATTTATATCAGTTAGTTTTGAGCAGATATGAACTAAGAAAGTATAGCTCATAGTCAAGTTTATTTTTTCCATCCAGTAAAAAATATAAAAAATATTTTCTTAATACTTACTCTTTGGTAAAGCCTCAATAATCCGACTTGTCTTTGCAAGCGAACCTAAAATTGTTAACTGGAGTCAAACATTAGTACATAATAGTATACGAGTATCACGCGACATGATGTTAAACATGTCCCATTATTTGCGACTTAAAATAAAAGTTGGGGAATTTTCACTGATGGTCAATACCATGTTTTTCAATACCAAGTCAGTGTCCACAGACATCTGGTTTTCATGATTGAATTTTAGCCCCATTACAGTATTCAAAAGAAACCGAATTCTGCACCCTCATTTAAACTCGCTTAAACAATTTCGTTTACTCAAGGACTATTGAGAATCGGTCTCTTCCGTAGATTGCATCTTAGTGCTAGCGATGCATATATCATGTTTCCATCCAACTAATATATATACTGAAAAGTAGTCGCTTAATACAAATTGGGCGTTGCTACTAAATCTTTGTTTTGGAGTTATCAATAGAGATATACAAAACCATGGAGCTTAATAAATGAGCATGATAATTTTTTACTTTCAAGTTCTCTAATTCTGTCTTCCAGATTCTCGGCAGTTCCTTGTTCGCCTTTTTGACCTTTTGCTCCTGTTAATCCTCTTGGTCCTTGTGATCCGCGTTTACCAGGTCTGCCTTGACATTGGCTGGAATCACAAGTCAGCTGACTCGTGTCCCCATTTGCTACAACATGCGAGCAGAATTCATACACTGTTGGCATGTGACAGCTGGCTAACTGTAGGAAAATAACAACGCTAAACGCTAAAGTAATCTTCATATTTGCTACAAAAGATATATAAATATATATATATTGAAAATATTAAAAAAAAAGATATATATAAATATACATATATCGAATGTGTTTCGAATATCAGCATTTCGTAATTAAATTCTGTTTGTGGATGAACTTAGGATTTTAAATATTGGCATAGTCTTAGCTACACGCAGATAGGCCCTTATACGCAATATCTGGCAGATAACATCAGCTAAGTTCACTAAGTCATTGGTTCCAAATGTTAATTCTTCTCAGTTGAGAAACACTATACTAAGCTCTTGCCATGAATAAATAAACGGATGTGCTAGTGTGAACTGCTTTTATTTTAAACCACGTTTTAGAAGAATTTTATAGTCTATACTTTCACCCGTGGACATTTGCAACCATGGGCATTTGCACCCACATAACCTACATTTGCACGCATGCCTTGGTTGTCATTTGGTTCCATTCCAAAAAGTTGATGACGAATTTGCCATCATCGATCAAGCGTTGCTTGTCTTTGTCACATATACTCGCGTTAAGGTTTTAGGTGTATCCCGTTATTTGGATTCGATCGTACAACTACGCAATATACGAACATTTGGCTTTACAATCTAGCTTGATTGATCTCTGAAGCAGTTCCATTGGGATTTTATTAGCAATCAATTATAGTCCGATCTTAGTGCTGTATCTAGTGCTGAGTGTTATAATAAAACAATATTTTCAGTTTCGTTTTTATAATAAAGTAATAGCAGAAGGAGGAGAATTTTCAGTTTTTCCAATTAATACAAAAGTAATTATATTTGGTCTAATTAAATATATATACCATTAATTATCCGAACTCTGATAACTATTTTCTGCTCAACTATTGTGATTATTATTCTGATAATTTTGATTAGTAATCAGTTTTTGTGATGCAGTAGACCCTTTGTTTATCCAGTAATAAATAAGATAATTAAGTTTGAAAAAGTAGTCTAAACTTCCCGGAAAAAAATTATCTATTCGGAATTTCTCCAGCAACCATGATGACGTAATCGTATTCAAAAACCAAAATCAAATATATTCTTAAAATAATATTTTTATTGTAAACACCGGCAAATAAAATTTGCTTCTTATTTGCTTTAGAATAAAACTAAATAAAAGAAAAATAAATTAAAACGCGATCAATGAAATTTAGCACGTGATACACGGTACAAATGAATCATTTAAAAAGAGAAAATTAAGACAAGCGATCATAGTTTATTCCAAGATTCGATCTAAACCCAAACGTAAGAATAATATAATAAGGAAGTTTAAAGTGCAGTCGCAGGCGTGTTCGTTACAATCCAAACAGTAATTTTTGCAATGCGAAAATTTGCTTGACAATGAACGAACATAACAATATATTAACCCAAAGCAAAGATGAAGTTTCTACTCATTTCACTAGACTTTCACTAACACGACTTTCTGACGATAAAGCACGACCGATTCATAGACGAACCCGAATTGCTTCAGGTTTATATGTAGTTTTGGGGAGACAACAACCATTGGCTGAGTTATCTGAATCGAATCGAACTCGAAATCGTCTATCAACCAATCAACAGTGAGACTACATGCAGTGATTGACTCGACTCAATTCGGCCGTTAGGGATTCTAACCAATCCCTGGTTGCGTGTCCCCAACAGAGCGTATATTGGTCTGAAAAACTCGGCTTTCGAAAACATAACGGAGAAAATATTCTGTGACTGAAATCCATATAGTCTGATATAGTTTGTATATCATAAAATAAGTGTTGAAACTTCATGGCATAAAACACACATATTTCAGTAAAATATTAATAATAAATAATCACTAACATAATTTTCAGAAATATTCTAAGAAAAAAAAGATAGAATAATAAAAATCGATGAAATATCGCAAAATTTAAGGCACCTATATTCTTGATAAATAAACAATTTGATCGAAATTTGAATAACCCTCACGTTTGGGCGATATAGGAATATTTCGTCACCGCTAACAGAAGGACATAACAAAATAATAAAAAGTAAAATTAATGTGTGCTATACTTCATGCATCTCCTTCGAAGTGTGCTGCAGTGACATTCGTTCACGTATTTGCACCAATTTGTTGATATACGAGAAAAAAGGACTTTGGCACATATTTGATAGAGAACGTTCCAGACCATAAACTTTTTTCCTTCTTCTTCGTGTACGTTTTCTGGTGATCGACTTACACACAGTGACTACTTCTAAACTCGGTTATTATCTTGTTGTAAAATCACGGAAGCCTATTTTACAGTTTTCGATCATTAATTCGACAGTTTTCTTGTTATATCATCTCACAGTGACGTAATTATCACAAATTTAGTGAAATTTGAGGTCTGTTGATAGTTGATTAATAAAATATGTTGCATCGACGTTCGAGTGTTGACAGCACCTCGGTATTCAAAGATCACTTGCGGCGCACTAGAGCTTTCCGCGCTTTTTCTGTCTTCAACTTAGTGGTGTGCCCTCATACTTACAATCTATTTGGCACTCGGTGAGTTTTCTCGCTTAATTTACACCGGGGAGTCAGTAATCCGCGGTTGCTCATCCAAAACTTGAATAACTGGAGTCGCCTTGCAGGCAGGTAGGCTATCAAGCAACAGCGCTGTTTCATCGGACTCTTTTACCGGTACTACTTGGAACACAGTCTTTGGTGCTATGACGTTTTGTTCATCAACTCTATTTTCCTTCACCGTAGCTACTTCTGGGGTGATGTGGTTAGAAGCAAGTACACCGTTTGCTACGTTCTTTTCTGTTAAAATCTGTGACGAATTGGTCATGGTAATATTTTTCTCGTTTTGTGTTTGGTTTATCTGCTTTTCAGTGACATCGTCATCGCTTGTTGGTAGAAACACAGAATCTTCCACTTTGTTCTAAAACGACACAACATAGTTACCAAACATAAAAAAGAACAATTTGTGGAAATTTAGAATAATACAATTTAGGATAAAGTTGAAATCTGGCCTTCTCATACGTCTTTGATCGTCTCAGACTACCGGTATGTTCTAACTTTTTCCTATTAAGTACCTCAAAGTCGTAAAACGAGGTACTCAAGCTATCAATTGCCTTAGATTGTGCTTTACTTAGAGCTGAACCAAAATGTCGTGAGTCGTTATCGTTTTTTTTTTACAAATAATAGGTTTTAATTCGGATTTCCCAGCGTTTTCCTGTTTGTTATACAAATGAACGGAAAAAGACTTAAATATATATGTCTTATAATTTACCTCTGTACTTGCATCATCCTTTTTCCTTCTTGACCACACCTTATGTTTCGGGTCAGAGGTCATAGAGAATCTGCTTCCAGTACTGGAAATACTGCTCAGTGTTTTGGTGCTCTCAGTTGATGGACGATCTTCTTCTTCGACAGGGGTATAGCCGGAATCTCTACCATCTGATATGCTGTGGTCCTCGCGTATGCGTTTGCTAAAATATCATTTTACGTACATATTAATCTTGCGCATGAAAATGCTGTTTTTTTAATTTGTTGTGTGAGTTAAGGTTTGGTTTGAATTTAAAACATATATGTTCAAAAACGCCTTTAATTAGCGGGTCAGTTGCGAAATAGCCCTACGCTTGCAAATAGGCCGGTTTGTAACATTCGAAAATGGTTCTAATGACGTCAAAAATTGCGCACCTTTTGGCGGTTACGCTTTCGCGTTAGTCGTGAAGACTGCCGTACCGGTAGTTTACTGTGACAGATTACACAACGTACTACTTCGTTCCGTCTGTGGTGACCATACATTCGAGCATCACTTCTTGTATTTATGATAATTAATGGGCAAACCCAATAATTTATACTTAAAACTATCGCAGGAGCCAAGGAGGCCGCATTCGTTGCAGTGGGCTCATGTCGGCCCTGTATTTTTATATGTACATATGTTATACACTCTGACTTACATAGAACTCGTTGCACTCCGTATTTTTGTATCTTCTGTTGATCCATTTGGTATCATGAGTCTGGGGATCATTAATTCTGCTGGGCTGCATGTGGGTGTCCCCACTGTTTCGTACGTCTGTAATATGAAGTCAGAAAATAAGAACAAAGAGTTCATTTGCAAGTTCAAAATTGGTAGATGATATATACACTAACAGAGAAGACCCGTTCAAATCAGAATCAATATGGTCAAACCATATTTATACTCGGGCCTATTATCAAAAACTACATCATGGATGTAATATCTGCGCCGTTTTCTGTCTTTAAAGCTCATTACTTATCGATTTTAATCGGTAAGTATGTTGATAAGTATTTTTACTTATCGATTTTAATCGGTAAGTATGTTGATAGGTATTTGTCTGTTTGTCTGGCTGTATGTCTGTTTGTCTGTTAGATACACGCGATATCTCACGAAAACGAGATTGAATCTGCTCCAGATTTTTCATGTGCATTCATCATATATCGGACCAGAAGCCTATTGATTTTGGGCGAATTATGTCGTATAATTAGCGTGTTATTATTTTATTATGGTGATGGGACACAATGTGTCACTATGGAGTAAGAGCGCTGTTTTGGGGAATCCCCTAACTTTTGATCGATAAGTCCTCGGTCTCTGACCGATATTCTACTTTAGTTCTTTGGTACGTTATAGCGTCATTGTTCGACCTTTGCCCGATGGTGGCGTGATCGCATGCCAACGATTGACGATTTTTGTTTTGACTGGAATTTAATCATTTTGACACCCTCTGCTATTTAAACTAATTTTCGGGTATAGATATGCATGGGTCACGCGAGAGTATCTAATATTAGGGATTAATGATTATTATACCTCATTTGTGGTAATTGACAATAATTCGACAGATACCAACTGGATGAAGCGTTAGCTATCGGATCTGAATATAACATCTTTAATATTCGGAACCATGTATGACTATCACAAAAGCAAATCCAATGCAAATGTGAAAGTGAGAATAAAACCATTGGAATTTTGTAAAGTTCGAAGTGCGTAAGCAACTCCGAGCTAAATATACACACCCCTCTTGGGTGTGTGCCTTGCGTAAAACAAATTCTTTCTAAACATCACTTCATAAAGGTGCTTGCATAATGCAAAAGCTACAATTACGACGGTAAATGAAGTTTACCCTGGGGAATTTCTGATTGAATTACGTTTCCTATTTTGATTTACAGGTCCATAATTTGAAACGCGCGTCTATCACTTCTATTTTGTAGTCTGTCAAAATGTAAAATGCATTTCAACAAATTGAATGAAATAATAGATTCACATAAGAAATCAGAAGTAAAAAAACTCACATTATCAAACTTCTTGAAATTTACGTTGTAACCGTTTGATTGAGTAAATGTGATAACATTTTCAAATCGATGTCCCCAAAGCATTTCTCCTGGTAAGTAAGATGCACGAGCTTGTGTTGTCATTCCGGTGGCTTCTACCATCCCTTCCAAAATAAGTATGATCTGTGGAAAATAACGATATTTATTTAAGCGGTATTTAGCGACGTTCCGTGGTACTAGGGATAGTTTGTAAGTCATGAGAGATCATGATTACTTCCTGCTTCCGGGACCATACTGCTGACCTGGCAGGTTTGAACCTAAAATTGTGACCGCAAAATTGAAAATCATAATGATTAAAGAAAACAGTGGACTATATGTGGACTTGAAGATGTTTCATTGTTACCGATACGGTAAAGCCTTGGAGCACCGAGTTCCTTTAAAAGATCGGTTGGAAAGCATAACGAAGTGGGTCATGTATGCCTATCTGAAAAAGTGTTCCCCTTTAAAATAAAACGAAACGATAATAAAACAAAACGATTCAAGTGAAATATCGGGTCCTATTATAGGAGTAAGTGAGAATTTAAAAAATAAAATAATAGCCTTCTATCCATCGATTGGTCTATTAGGTACAGAGAAAAAAGGCAAAAAACGACGAATAGATTCACTTCTTGTCCACTAGTAACCAAATCAATCGTATCTCACCTCAAAATCAGCGTCTTTTAACGATTCTTTGTTCATATTGTACAGTGGGCTATCGGCATCAATAGGGTGGCAAATAGTTTGAGGAGTTACGAGAAATAGTCTGTCGGAATCGTTTTTCAAATCAAGATGGAGATCTATTTGTTCCAATGGTATAAATTCACCTTCGAGTGTTGTTCGAGAGTAGATATATTGCATCCTGTAAAAAAACATGACGTCACAATAGTAAAACAAAATGGCGTACGTTGTATTTTCACAGAGCTCAGTCAGTGGCGTTCTGACACGTTAACGTTCCGATAAAGCAGACACTGATACATAAGACAATGATATATTGCAAAGACCGGTATCTACGTGGAATAGCCTTGTATACCCCATTTATTCGAGGGTGAAGCTCTTTCTGTGTGCATGGATTTAAAAACCATTGATTATTTGTTTCACATAGTCAACGGCAAAAATTAGAAATTATACTTAAGACGAGGATAATTGATGTATTTACCTTATAGTTGCTTCCACCAAATGACTTTTCCTCAAGTTCCCGACACGAACCATGAGACACATTTGTCCGTCTCGAACATTAACGCACGCTTTCTTACTAAAAAGTAATGTTTCGGCTCGCTTTTTCGGTCTGCAAAGAAATTTTTTTTAAAATTGTATAAAAAGAATAATGGTTAAAAGCGTTTCACCGGCATTGTCTAACAATTAAATGATAGGGTCTTGAATACAATCATATTTTTTTCATACTGTCTTTCAAATTTTACATATACAAGAATAATAATGTTATAAAATAATATAGTACCGTGAAATTTTGGCCATTATTAAACCAATCATAAAAGCATCGATAACGCATCCGAATACTGATTGTAAAACAACAATAATTATAGCTGACGCACATTCTTCTGTCACCACCCTGAGTCCGTAACCTGGAAAAGAACAGAACTATATTTAAGGAAGGAAATGTAAGAAAATATTTTTACGCCTCCTTCACTCAGAACAATTCTCTGTATAAGTAATCCATTGTTACGTGAGTGAAGCACAAGCAATGAAATTTCCCCAGTTTCCCACACTATAAAAAAGGTTTGGTAAATTTACCGTCATTTTAGGGGGGAAATGGTGCGTTTGTTACACCTTGCTAGTTATGAGATTCGAAGCCGAGATTTTTTCGCCTATGAGGCAATGCACTTAAAATCGATTTGTGGAAAATGTGGTATTTAAGCACTTATCAAAATAACTTAGACCAGTTTTTTTAAACTGGGACCTTGCCCCTCTGGTGAGACACATGACGGTTCTCTGTGCTTTCGTTTGTTGGCTTTTTTATCTTTGGAAGGGTTAATCTTTGGAAGGGGTTAATCTTTGGAAGGGGCCCACACCAAGAGTGAGTTTTAAAATGTATAACCGGAGTAATTATTGCCATTTCGAACAGTTGGGGTTACGTGAAACTAACTACCTTTCCTTGCTCTATGCCTTCGCGCAGGTGGATCCGTATACTTATAACGCAAGGATGATGTAGCAAGAATGAAACTGACTTTTCTATTTAATTCAAGGGTCTTGATTCCCACTAACACAGATGTGTTGAGGTCAGAGGTTACATAAATACAGTTGTGTTAGTGTGCAGCAAGACTCTCGAATCAAATGGAAAAGATTCATATTTGCAGTTCATACAGTGAATAATACTTGGTCTTCGTTGTTCAGCAATTACAATAAACAACAAAAAATTCAAAACATGCTTACCAATAGTGGTCTGAGTTTCCAGTGAAAAAAGAAATGCAGATGTAAAAGGAGCACTGGCTTCAAGATTGTTAATGCAAGCTGTCTCATTTCCGCCTTCTACAAAATCTCCATGTACGTGCGCTATCAACCAGTATAGGAGTCCAAAAAACAGCCAGCTGGAATTAAAATGAACATTCAAAAATAGTACACTGTATAAAATTACAATAATTTTAGTGCGTTTTGTTATTTACATTTGTTCAAAGTGTGAAATATAGTGTGAGGGTTAGAGGTTATTTTTAGATAGCACAGTAAAGTTTCTTTCGTATATGAAAATAACAACTTGAATCCCAAAGAATTTCGGCGCTATGGGGATGATGTATGCCGCAATGGGGATGATTTACGGAGTGACACAAAAACAGAACTCATGTCATTTAGAACATATTCTAGCAAGAACATAACTTTCGTGCAAAGAAGATTATTGAAATTTTTGGTACAATCGTATACAAACAGAAATTTAAATATCTAAGTGTTTAAAAATGTCTCCTTTTTAGAAGTTATTAGGCGAAATATAATGATCCTGTTTTTCGTTAACATTTCAATTGTGGAAGATTTCCATTCCACTTGATTAACAATTCATAAAGATACTCCAGCAAAAATCAAACAAATAAAACTTTGTTCATTTTGTAAAAACCAATTTACCTTACTTTAAAATATTACGAGCGTCGGAACTAACAGTCATTAAAATGTAATATCGATATATTTTTGTTTAGTTAGCGGAGGAATGCGTATTATTTTCTGCAGAAAAATCGATCAAATATACTTGCGTTTAAATGTAAATTAGGAGGATGAATGGAATTGTCTAAAGCCATGGGGCCGGGCAATCAGTCCCATAGTTTCGGAGTGGGTACACTCCAAACCCCGCGGCTTTCCGTTGAGAAACTTTTGAATAGATATGCAAAACGAGTATGCCAAGTCTATTTATTATTCATTGCAATCATTGCGATTTTTAAATACTTTGTTCATGCGCTGTAGAGGTCTATCTCTCAGTTAAAATACAATAACACCGAAATTACATTGATTTCGACTGTTTTTCAGTTTAACCATGAAATTGCTGCACTTACTTAAACCACACAATTTTCCGGGTCAAAGTTTCCGAATGCTCGTATGAAATATTAAACAGTTTCTAAACATCATTAAATGGATATTGGCAAAATTACAATAATACGTATTGTCGCTGGTTTACCACCATAATTATGATAATTATGAACCGAATATTTAAGCGGATAGATGTAAGACAACTTACCGAAGCGCCAAAAATATTTCTAATTTCTTACTTTCTCATGTTTACATGTTGTTTTTCAGCATGATTTACGTCAAACGCACGTAAAGTAATTTACCTTACTGCCTTAGGGAAATAAGAAATGGGTATTCGTAAATTTTGCGCGCGATGTACGTCAACTTTTAATAATAATTATTAGTACGCATAGCATCGCACTCTTTTTGTCCGCCATTTCCCCCCAATTCTAAAAGTGTACCCGCCAATTAAACTCACCTTATGATAAATGCAGTGCTAAATAGAAGTAAATTCCAACGCCATCTCAGGTCCACACATGTTGTAAAAATATCTGCCATAAAACGTTGTGGTTTGTCGCTAAGATGTGCATGGCTGACGTTACAGTGCCCTGATTTCTTGATGAACCTAAAATGACATCACACGTTTATTTACACGTCACTATTAGTGACGTCATCAAAATGAACGCATAGTATTCCACGACCTGGGGCAGGCAGCATATAGTTTAAAAACAAGCCTTGGTAGATAAACTGAACAGCTGGTTACACAATCAATCATGCTTTAATTTGACGGGTGATTAAATCGTTTATTAATTACTGATTTGCCTTTTGACCTGCACAATTATAAATGATAATTAATGATATTGTATTTATAGCATTTGTTCGGAAAGGTCAGCGGACTTAGTGAACTCTACCACTGTAGCCTATGTAGCAATGAGGAACTGATGAGACTTTATAAAATATAACAGACGATTAAAAGGGATACATCTTCATGACTAGCGCGAAGGTGGAACCGCCAGAAAGTGCGCAACTTTTGATGGCGTCATCGCACACAAAAACGAATCCCATAGTATATGAGCATAGTGCCCACAGAAATTTTTTATAGGAATAAAGTTAATGGCCTTCTATAGAAAAATACCACTAAAAATTCAAATTCAAAGCAATTCGTCCAATAGTTGATGAGAAAAGCGACTTTTTCATAACAACAAGAAGAAAATACCATCAATAAACAACAAGAACAACATAATAACAAAATGGTTTACAATCCGTGTCCAATAATAAAAATATATTTAGGTTTACTGTCTGTAATATGTCAATATATGGAGACAATTTATATTCCACGGAAGACAGTATGTTACACATATGACCCAATAAAGGGGGTAATTGCTAGAGCTTCGATAAAGCCACAACCGCAATCTTTTTATTCAAAGAAGGCTGACTGTTTGTTGCAAAATACGCATTTAGTTTATAAAACGTTAAAATGGGGAAGACGAAGAAGACCAAACGGTATCTTATTGATTACAATTATATACGAGGTGAACGCCGTTGAATAATTCGCGCTAGGCGTGTAAAAATGAAGCCGCAATTTTCCAATGCATGCACACAGAAAGAGAATGATCGGAATAGATCAGCCGCAGAAATCAACAAGCTGTAAAGCTAAAATGAGATTCAGAGAAACCGTACCGCAGATTTTCACGAAAACCCATGTACTTGTACATTTTAAATAAACCAATCTGTATAAAGAATATTGTATCACTGACACCTGCTTATCATAGGAAAACACATACCTGTGGATATTTTATATAATATGTATAAAATAAAAATTCAAACAAATGTAACATAATATAATAATATATTATAATATTTGCTGTAGCATATCAGGTCAATCTCATTTTAATATTAGCATCCCACATAATTGCAAGAAATATGATAAAGAGATGAATACGGTACAAGGATATCATAGTGCGACGAATTAACATGCCACATAAGGTAGTTATAACATAATCTTGTAAAATGGAGACTTATGTTTCTCAAATTTTGAACCAGTGCGCATGGATTTGATTATAATGAATCCCTCAAATGAACATTTGGGTGGGGTAGGAGACTACAAGCGGTATTGTAATATCACAGTTTAATGACGTCATATTTTCTACTGTGGCGTCACTGATATTAAAAATTTAAAGGGCAGGCGAAAATATATTTAAATATTTGAAGTGAGAAAAATAAAAACCTGCATTTCTTTTTTCTGTGTAGTAATCGGTTCGAAGAATGACGCATAATTTCATTGGTATATTCATTGCTTCTATATGGAGGAAGACTTTCTTCTTTACTTCTACAACTATCGATGCTTGTACAAGTCATGATCACTGCATTATTACTAAGAAAAAAAAAAAAGTGGTCACGTCACGTAGTCACGTAGATGTAGATGTGAAGCAGAGTTATAGCAAATTTGGGGTTATAAGGAAGTTGGGGTTATCTGCTAGTACTGATAGAGTTCTAGTCTCACTGATGCTACATAATCGATAAATTCCTCGTTATTCTGTATCTGCTAGGATTATGCTACACTATTTCTAAAACGCATTATCTCCTATCTACTTTATATGCCTAATGAAGTAAAAAGTAAGATTGTGCTACTTTATGTACCAAATTCTGAGCTACATTATGGGTTCGAATTTCAAAAAAAAAAAATCAAAACAAGATTATTTCATGTCTTACGCACGTGCGTGTACCAAAGACGCGGAACGTTCTACGCGTCATGTGACTCAAGTAACTTACGTATTGTTTTTTGAGAAAACAACTTTAATTGTAAGTCCAGAGTACACCATGGAAATCAATAGAATGTGGAAAGAAATGATATTAGATGAATAACAAAGTGGTATTTTGTAAAATATATTCATATTTGACGTAATTATCGGAAATTCGAAACCTGCTTTTCCTGCTGAAACGGCACATGAGTCAAGCTATAGTTAAGAACAAAAAAAGTTTCATACCAATCATTCCAAACGGGCTCATAGACAACCCATTTTGAATGTAAACAAAGAATAGTATATGAGCAAGACGGCAAATCGAAGGATTTTATAATTTGGTTATAACATGAATTCTATATTCGATTTTAGAGTAGTGCTCTGCACGCATGGATTTGATGTGCGGATTCGGCGACCCGAACAGTTTTTCGACACGTCGGATAGAAAATAAAAATTGATATACAAACATGAACTATTGGCGAGAAATATCCGATTTCGTATGTTTCATTCTGTCATGTAGTAAATACAAATATGATAAAACCGATTTAGCAAGCGCACACACGCGCGATAATTTTTTTTTATCTTCCTTGTCTGTATGGGGAATGGTCTAATTGTTAGTTCATAGTGCGTCCTCCTAGTGCGTTGTTTAACTTTCATTTGCACAGCAATACCCAGTACAAATACAGTTTGTAGAGCGTAAAAGGAATGAGTAACATGGAAATCCCACCAGAGTATACCATTCAGCCCATAGGTACGATATATATAACCATTATATGTGTATCTTGACCTCAGGTAATCTCATTATGTTCTAATGAGTTTCAATTTCTGTCTCATAATTATGGTTTCCGACTTCCGGTTGTCAAAGGTCAAGTCGTTAAAGCTAATTCACGATTCTGACCTCGACCAGTCAAAGTTTATATGTGCAATTAAACACACGAGATAGAAGAATAAATCAGTTAACGGCGTTCATCTCGTGGACGTGCTTATTAAATACCATATTCAATATCTTGTTACGAGAAATACTTGATGAGAAACGCAATTTGCATTTATAATTCATACCTGTCATTATCTTCCTGGTGAATGCACTTTTCTTTTCTTTCTATTCCTGGATCGGTGATTTGTACGTATGCATCTCCTTCGCCCGATTCGATTCTAGAATTAAATAAGTTAGAACGTAGTAAACATGGTAGCATGGTAATAGGTTGGTAACTTTGCAACAATAAATGTTTTACTCGACTATATTCACCATATTATGAATAAAAAGTCAGTAATTAACATCAAAATTGAATAAAGGCGGTTTCAGGTATTCAGAAAATTAAAACTGATTTTATTTTTGGACAAATTTTCATATTTTCGCAGTGCACTCGTAAATAATATTGTATTTTACGACAAAAATTAAACAAAATATTTTTTTTTATATCGTTCAAAATAGAAATTCATTATGCAAATAAGAATAGTAAACAAAAATATGAGTTTTTTTTTTAATGAAATTACCGATAGCCATGCGTAATTCAGTAAATTCATAAACATATATTCACGCCACCAATAAATATACTATTTTATTTTCTACACCTTTCTAAAAATTCGTCCAACAAACCTACTCCCTCAGACTAATATTTTATACAAAAACTGTTAGCAGGTTATAGAACCATTTCACACAAATAAATAGGCTGAATTTAAGTATATAGTATCAATATGTACAGTCACAACAACGGCTGTGAAACGACACCAGGCCCAAATTTACTAATTACTACTTTACATTAATATAATAACAAGAACATTTTAATGATGTATCTGTTTCTAACGACTAATTTGCTCAAAATTTATAACTTTCGTTTCGAACTTTCTCATCCGTGTTTGGAGACAATCAATCGTATCTCATCTATCAAACAAACTCATGTCGTGTCTCCATATATTTACACTTTTTATTCGTGTTAATCTTCTATTTGTTATTCACCACGATATGTTTACAAGACATTTAGAGAAATAATGAAATAACAAGAATTAATTAAATATTATTTGATCTTAATTGGTGTGTTGTTACAGGTCAGATCTTGTCCACCTTTGACCGGTGGTCAAGTAGACAAGTTTGCAGCAATTAGGCGCCATTTTGTTATGTATCACCACCTAAAATAGCTTCATTGTCTAAAATTTAGACTCTAAATTGACATTAGTTCTTCAGAATTTCAGGCAGTATTCATGTGAAATGCCTTTTTGTGCGAATTTTTGTAACAAAAGAAATAGTGTACGCTGGTCAGGATTTTTTTGTAGCGTTGCTTCCATATAATTTCACTATCAATATTATCACGTTAAATTTCGCGATGTAAAAGTAATTTTCTCCCAACAGTACAAAAATTTTTTTTTCTGTTAATTGTTTTATCGATACATTATATAAGTAGACTTGCTTTTTCGATTTTTGTTCAAGAGACCCGATTAGAATCGATTTTTTATTTGAACAAAGAGATTTTCTCCCAAAGTAAGAGCGACTTTTCAACTGCATTGAAATCCCTAGCGTGCAATTATTTGTGTATGCTTTCACGCGGAAGTAACTGCACATTATGGTACAAAGTTTAAAAGTGGAAATTACATGAAAGCGCGAACGCGAATTTATTATTGCACAAAATACATGTGACCTGTCAGTTATTATGATAGTTGCATGTGGAAAGGCAGCTATTTGGGAATTCAGGAATCAAATAATATTTGAAGATTTGGATAATTTCCAATCAGTTATGAGAATAATTTTTAAATGTAAAATTAGAGGGATGCTGAAAAATATGGCATCAAATATGAAAAATAGCTTTTTGGAGGATGGAAGAATTGAAAACTTGTTAGAAAAGTCGGTAATGTCATAGCTTTTGATAGTACATTTTTAAGATTGACGAGTATTGATAATATTGACTGTTTTTATAAATAAAAAAAAAAATATTAAAAAAAAAAAAAAAAAAAAAAAAAAACGCGAATTTACACTTGGTGTTAAAATTAAGAGGGTAAAACATGAAGAATATCACAAACACAACGATTAACGTATACCAATATTGTTTTCAATTCAATTATTTTTGAATTCGAATATTTGATCACATTTAGAAAAATCCGGACGTCGGATTTTTTTATTTATACTCACTAACGAATGGGAGCCCAAATAGTTGGCTTCTCCCCTCATTTGCATGTGTATATTTGTAATCTCCTATTTCAAGCACAAAAGTTTTGAGCTAATTCTTAGAATTTCAAAATACTGATTTAAGTTGATAATTCCTTTGAAATACATTCATAATAGATAATGCTTGATTTTTATGTTAACAAAGTCAATTACCATGAAATAGAAGTAAATTTTCAATCTTTCTTTCCCATTCCATATAAATTATTATTGATAATAATATTAGGCTTATGATGGAAACATTAAAATGATGACAGATGATGATGTGGTCAGTTTTATCATGGGGGTAAAGGACAGTGATTGGGTTGCGAACAAAACAAGATGAATGACGTACTTTGTTGTTGATGGGTCTGTCAATAAATGACCAAAAATCAATTCAATGTGCGCGGGTATGAACTAAGAATCGCGGTCCCGTCGGGAGGAATCTTTCAATTGATTCTATTTTGGGAAATGCAGTCGGAACTATTACAAAGTATTACAAAAGTTTAAATTTAAACGATTATATATGAATTGTATCTTGTTTAGAAGTTGCCTTGAAAAAAAACTTGTTATCTTTAAATGACAGTCCAATACGGACAGAGAATTACGACTGGGACCACATAACCATCCCTACACTAAAACTGTTGTGTAGCATAAGAAGCTAACAGAATACAGGCTTCGGACAGGTTTCATCATTGCTATATATGGATAAAATAGGGCACTTCATTTTGGAACTAAAAGAAAACTTAAAGAAACTGAAGGAAAACAGAATTCTTGAATAGAATGAAACCTAGTTTTTGTCGTGTTTGTTGGAAAGCAATATTTTACAGACAATGACTAACTGACACAATTTCATTAATATTGATGTTAATAGAATAAAGTAATTCTACGTTCCATAAACGACCTAAGTTGTGATTGCGAAAAGGTCTGTTTTTTGGCAATTCGAAATTCAGTGCATAACTGTAATTGAAATGAATTTAAACTGTTTTGAGTTCGATAAAATTGAATACTCAAATCAAAGTATTGATTTATCAATACTTTATCAAAACACAAAATTTTCATTTAACATGAAAATGTTACATTTACTTCTGAAGTTAATACCTACTGTACATCCGCTACCGGGTT
The DNA here is from genome assembly GCF_964204865.1 of Styela clava. Classification (NCBI taxonomy): domain Eukaryota; kingdom Metazoa; phylum Chordata; class Ascidiacea; order Stolidobranchia; family Styelidae; genus Styela; species Styela clava. The sequence continues at coordinate 14,808,428 of NC_135259.1, forward strand.
CAAACTATCATGTTCAGAGTTCAAAGATCAAGTGTGATTAATTAGTAAAGTATATGTTAAAGATAAGCTATGAACAGTGATGAATTGTGATGATTTAAATATAATTGATTCATAAAATGAAGTTGGAGTTGATGAAGTAAAAATTAATCAATATTTTGACTCACGGTGAATCGATTTAATATGGTGAATCTTATGATGTATTAAAATCTGTTTAATCTTTTTGTGCCCACAATTTGATGACAATTTAATTAAAAATATATCTACATTAATCAATCAATGACATACGTCGAAGGAGAGTCATAATTTAGGAATAGAAGAAGTATGGATAAAATCGAGTTTTAACTTACGGAGAATTCCTGAACATATTCTAAATGACCAACAGAATGAATACAGGCTACACACAACTCCAATCGAGTCAAATTAGTCCGCATGAATTAGCCATAATAGGAATATATTTACAATTGCTCAAAGAAATGGCAAGAATCCAATGCAAAAGCATAAACGGTTGAAAAATTGCGAGCTGCTTTGAGCAACCTATATTAGGTCATTACTGCAACACAACTAGCCAAATGTACTAATTTATCCGCCGTGATAAATTATCACTACAATCTACCACATTTAATTTTCACACATTGATAATATTGATAAATACCTTGTATACTTGCAGTTTCTGCAGATAGATCCCATATGAAAGCAAAAATTATATATAAGTATATTACAAATCACTCCTGGAGAACACAGTGGAAAAATTTTACGAAAACTACAAACTACCAGTAGTTTTATGCCTCTAACATTTTACATCATAATTTTTACATAATATCGATCGAAAAAAGTTTATCATTGGTAACGAATAGGGGAAATCCCAGAAACGAATATTTTTCCAAATATATATTCAACTGTATAATAGATCAGAACTCATATACCTAAATATTCTAACTGAAATTTATTTCTCATAAGCTTAGCTTGAATAATCGAGAAACTGTCGTCGGTTTGATAGTATTTTTTCCAAACTGTAAACGGCAGCCATTTGGCTGTTCATGATTTCGCTTCAAAATTCAACAAAGCCTCGGATTGGCGCATTAACCTTAAGCATAGGCCTGTTATAGCTCTGTTACTATATACAATGCTCTTCCAACTCAAACACAATTCAGTCTTTGCACTGAATGACGTAATAGGAAATGACAGTTCGCGTTACACGTCGTTTTCAAAAACAGAAAATGATTATGCAACCATACCATTCCTCCGGGATAAAACGAAAGTCGTTTGAAAACTAGACTAGATCATTGTGCGTCCAAAGTTCGCCTACGCATTGAACGCAAAATTGTTACTTGCTAAATCATAACAATACGAGAACACACAAAAGTATTACTAATACATTATTTATTAAAAAACAAAATTCTTTCCATTTGGACCTCCTGTATTTCAAAATATGCCACTGAAAGACTCAAAAATTAACGATAAACAAAGGCATAGGGTTAATTGTATACGGTCACTACAAATTCAAAATGTTGTCCCAATATTAGCGCTGGTTGTTGTTCTATCGTTTATGGTCACAGTTTCGGACTATACTATACTACTTAACGGTCGTATTTCAAGGTTTACTAGGCTTAACACGGTAGAAATGGAGGCCACATATAATAACGCGGAAGTTGGATTTCTGTCTTCCTTACTATACCACGCGCAAACTACATTAAACTAGTATCAACCGGTTCGCGACCTATTCATATATCATCATATGGTAATGTGTTAATAATAGTTATAATCGTGTCATGGCCCGTGATTGACACGTCGGATTAGTCACGCGTAAAATCACGTGATGTATACTTAATTGTTTGTTTGTTTTATTTAATAGTCACGATCATAAATATTATTAGGTTAGGACTTTGATTTTGTGCGGTACATAAACAAAATATTATAAACATTATATATTGTGTATTCAGTCGCGACACGTTGCAACATTGCCAATTGTCTTGGCGTTGAAACCTTTTTATATTTGGTTGGTACGGATGGAAAATATGTACGGGAATTTGCCAAAAGCCGTATCTCATATGTTAAAGCTACAAGAAATAAAATTACCAAATAAAATGTTTCAATTTAAAGGAAGAACATAATTAAAAAATTATAAAATTTTATAAAATATAATGAGTCTAACCTTCCGCTTACAGTGTCCATGATATTCATGCCTCTGCCGACACGAGTCGATGTTTCATATTGTGTCGAGTCCATATGTATGTGTATAACGTTTCTCGTTGCTTATTTCACGTTTTTTTTCTCAATCCAATTTTCCCGCGTGTAATTTGATCTTATCCGTTTCTTATTCAACGTTTCAATACAATTCTCTCATGGCCTACAGAGTACGGGGAATACAGACTAGCGACGCAGATGATTAATGCCGGTAGCTCGTCGTCGAGTGCTCTTATATCCGAGCAACGATGATGAGGATATTGTAAGGTCGTTCACTTCAGATATTTAAAGTCATAAAAATACAAGTTGTCTGTGTATACAGTATTGTATTTAGTTAATTAATTCTAAATCTGTAAAAGTAATAAATATATATGACTGTATGAGTTGAACACTGAAGACAATTTTTGTATGTCATGCAAAAATGATTTCCTACGCCTACGAAAAGGCTGGATGTTTACAGGGATAAGTTTATTTCGATTTTCCCTATATAGGCGTAACAACAAACATAAAACAAAAGAAAAACCAGGAAAATAAACAAATCTTGAATTGAAGCCCAATACCTACAAGCACACGACTGTTACAGGTACTTAAAAAGAAGTACTACACAACTCTCGGTGATCGGACTTTGGGCTTATGATAATACATAAAAGTAGCCAGTCGATCAGGTCAATAGTAATATTATTAATATAATAACAATGAGAGCGTTCAATTTTCAACTTGAATTTCAAGACAAATCTTGGTGTCGCTGTTTAAACAGCTCCAAAATACATTTCTTCGACGTTTTAGCGGTGCGACAAAGAATTAACTCCCACGAATAAAGAAATTTTATCTTACTGTGAGAAGAGTGGAGCAATATTACGAGAAATTCCTTAGTTATTTAAAATAGATTATACTCGATAGCAAGTTGCGACATGTTCGGCATATCGATAAATTATGTCATTGAGCAGAGATAAATCTCCGGCCAATACTGGTTAGAGAAAATGTATACGGTACTCCATTATTTTTATCGTATTACCAAATTTTCTGGGGATTATTAAATAATCTGGTAATCAAACTGGTAAATTTCCATCGCCACGTGACAATAAAATATAAACATATATGGACGTAAAATGGCCGACCGGTCTCCACTCTTGAAATTTGAAATACTTCCTCAACGATTTGATGGAAATGGCTTTTCCGCACTATCGTACAGAAGTCAAGTATATATAGCTAGGAATACAAAATTGAAATATCAAGATCGACTATGTATGAGGGATCGATACTTGATAAGCAACTGTTGAAGTTATCTAAATTTAGATGAAGCGAAGTATAAAGCAATTATTGCATCGTCAATCGCAATGGGGTAACATTTTCCTGAATTTAACAATCAAAGCGAACTAGACTCCTATCGCGCTTTCCAAAGAAGACAATTCTCATTATTTAAACTAACTGAGTCCTATGAACTGCAGATAATAATACTAAATTATACTGAGGAGAGAGAACTCCACGGCATAGCGCACAATGACCTCTGTATTCGTAATGAGCGTATCTTTTATACGTGTGTATAAGTGAATTGTTCCGCCGTTATCACATATTACATTGACTAATACATTTGTTAGGTTAGACAAGGTCAGTCGAGTTTGCCGATAATTTAAAAAAAATATTTACTTCAAATTTTCGATTCTTCTATGACAAATTTTGACAAATACTGACTGTTTGGAAGTCCAGTAAACAAGATGACTAAAGGTATAAAAAAAAAAGACCGAAGAAGAGAGTTTAGAATCGACAACGCAGTGGCATTTTTTCGTCGTTGTTATTATAGTTTGTAAAATTTTTTTACGATGAATGTGCATTTAAAATACGCATTTAGAAAATATTTATTTTCAAATTTTTTCTCAATAAATTACAAATTGTTGATTATTTCAAAAACATATTCCATTTGTGATATAAAAAGTTCGATAATTAATTTTAGTTATAATCCATTCCCAGCAAGTGATTTTTATTTTTTATCAAGATAATTTATTTATCCAATCAAATTCTAGTGTTAATTTAAAAACCATTGAAATGCGATAAAACAACCCAATAAAACATCAAACGGATACAAAACGATAACTTGCCCAAGTTAAAACTATCGCTTTAACTACTTTCGTCAATTGCAACAAAAGTCAGTAACATTTACGACCATTACACGGTAATAAAATTTGGATCCATCAAAGAACTTCAAACAAACAATTAACTAAAACTAAACAAAATAAGGCGGTTTTACGTTGTTTATTATGCTGTAAAAATATGAAATGATTATACAATGTGTCAAATGACTGATAACTGAACTTTGTTATAAACTAAGTGTGCGAACTTGTGCGTTGCCTGTACCTTTAGTATAAGAACTCGCCCTTGAGGATTCGTATCCAATTTATACGCTTAGAACGAATCTCACATTTTTCACTGTTTGTACACAAAAGGAACATCGGAGCGTGTCCTATATTTAAATTACTACGAATGATACCACCAACTAACTACCCCTTTATACTATGAAAAACCAACATTCGTCTCCAACACATGTAGATTAACAGTACCGAACAAAATATTTAGAAACCGTCGGATGTATGTTTCACAAACAGACAAACGCCAATCTCTAAAGTAATGACATTACCTTATATTACGTCTATCTTACTGTAAAACATTTTTAACATTTTTCATACGGAATATAGTTCTGTACGTACGTCTGATTTCAAATAACCTGTTGAATAATGACACAAAACTAATAAAACCACCCATTCTTCAAATAATTCACAAAAAATTCCTTTTCGCTGTATTATAATAAATATTATATGAAGAAAAACATATATTGTGATTCTGCTGTTAACAGATAGACCCATTTATATTATTCGAAATCAAGTTTGGAATTCTGAAATACGAATCCCTTGATGCGTTTGCATCCCCTACCTATTCACAACACCAACTACCTCCATATCCGACGTAAAATCTATCATTTACATAGAATCAGAAAACATACCGGTAGGCTAGTAAATGGGATAAAATCGTGTCATGTTATCTAATATCGATAAACAAATCCTAGTATCTACAAATATAGATTATAAAAATCATTAAACCGGATTAATTAATCATGTATTAAGCCTCATTCCAATATTTAACAGAATTAAATATGCCCGAATATTCTCTAATTCAGTATGTTGAATAATCTGCATTGACATGATTAATCGCTATCACTGAATACCAAGGGTGGAAAGAAGCGGTGAGTCGTGAAATATAATAAATCAAATTTTATATTTATAAATTTATATACCGTTCCCATTTGTTTTTAAATAGCTGACTATACTGGTGTTTCAAATATATATAACCTTTTCCCAATCACATACAAATAATAAATAGTATATATTTCTTTCCTAATCTAGGAACGTTCTGTGACAATTGTGTCCCAATTTTATGAAATTAAGGTACCCATGATCAAAAATAAACAAAAGTAGTGCTGTGCCCTCATCCTAGCCTAGACTATGAATGGGCATATAAAACCTGTTGTTTTCATTATCGATAAAATCTGGCAACCGGTAGTCGTCTATGCACCAAGCAATCTTGAACGCAGACAATTCCTCAGGGGCATCGTTGTCTTGTTATCTGGTCTTAAATGAGTTCTCCCAGTTACGAGATTAGAAGTAAGGCGGTTCTCATTGATCGCAACAATATTTCTTATTAAAGATGAGATAATTACGGCAAATATTTTTATATCGTACCAGAACATGTAAGAACAATACGTATACAGTATCCTTCTATAAAAACAAACATAGCACCAGTTAAATCGGTCACGTGATTCCCATTTTTTTTTTTGTGGATACAATCGATTTTTATTTCAAATCTGGCAGGTTCAGCTTTATCAAAAATGACAATTGCACCCGTCTGACTTCACCGTGAATAAGTTAATCCACGACGGGAAGATGATATTATGACATGAGCAATAAGCTAAATGGACATTTAGTTTAGCATTCATCGTTCAATTTCCGTATTGTTTTTCCCAAGGTAAAAATAAATTGAAAAGCTAATTTTAGATGTCTTTTGTCAAATAGTAAAACGAAATGCTATAGAGTTTCTCTGAAAAATAATGGAATTGAACAATACAAATAAGGCACTCATAGCAGTTGAAATTACGAATCGTCCATTTATTAGTTTTGAAAATTTTGGAAGCCGTTTCCATCTATTATGAATGTTTAGGTTTGTTAGCCAAGGAAATATAACAGAACCGCGAGTTTAAATCAGTGGTTATATATTTAGCTGAGGGTACCGTTTCTCAGAGGCAAGAATTTAAAAAATGTTTTTGCTAATTTTGCCAACGTACCGCGGTCCAGTTTACAGGCAAATAATTCCCCAATGGCATTATCGCCATCGTAACAAAATTCACTTTCTCAAATGCGTCCTCTTTTATTACATTTGCATAAGAAGACATCTTAGTTAAGGCCGCACATGAAATAAAGTTCAAAATAGTCCTTTCTGATGTCGGTAACAACCCCGGTCTATATTCACATAGTTAAATTAAAATAATGTTAGTTAAGACCCCACGTATCTTGGCGGCGGACGAATACCGCGTATACAGAATATTTAATCTTCAACCGATTGATTATATATTCTGGGAGAATCGCTCAACAAACTAAATTAAACTTGACTCCAGTAATTCGGCAACAGTGTTTCTAATCTAGTTTTGATCACTTTTTCAGCTGCTAGTGCTAAAATAAAGTTCTTAATCGAGTATACAAAGACATTTCTCACAGTTGTGGTTTTCCACTATTAAATTAGGAACGAAAGTCACGTGATAGGGGGAAATCATCGATGTTTTGAATTTGCTATTAGATGAGTTACAAGCGACGACGTTATACCTACATGTCGACCCATGAAAATTGTATGGTTAATAGAAAAAATGAGGTTTTATAAGAAAGTTGTGTTGACATAAAAATTGCCGCCAAGTGGTAGCCATCATACACACATTAAAGGTATGCAAACTACTGCTAATATGGTATATGAGCCGAGAATTCTTTGGCAAATTAGAGTAACAGAAAAACTCAAACGGGCGAGGGCATTGCTGTATTTATAAAACAAACTAACCGCCGTTGTGAAAATGAATTCAAGCTTTCCTGCTTACAGAGTTCACCGACAATATTCCTGAATTCTTTCGTCGTTCACGACAGCGAGTCAACATTCAATGTCCTAAATGAGAATCGAGATATTGAGGAAGTTCGGTTGTATAAATCCGAGACCTTCCATTGGATCTATTTAGATTCAACGTCTTCTTTCATTCAATGCCAGTATCGACTGTCAGCAAGTTGCGGTTATGCTAATAACATTAGTCAACTTCTATTAAAGACTTAGCGTATATAAATAAATACTAATGTCCCTGTAGACTGCTGCGTTATTAAACATTTACATCCTATTTTACCGATTTCTACTGCTGATAGGTACTGACTATTGTGGGTACTGACTAATTCTTAATTTCACCATGTGGAATTGTATACTAAATATGAGGGATTTGCAAACAGCAAACAGAATATGAGCAACAATAGCGTTATTAACAGACAGAAACAAACTTTCGTATTCATCTAGTCATCACCTTCTGACACTGCCCGAATCATTCTATATAACTGAAAATCTCTATGCATCTGTGATTAGCAATAATACCATATCAGACATGGACTGGTAACCGGACGAAAGAACGAGGTTCGCCATGTTAAGCCTTCTTATTTGTTTTCCTCTCCCCGGAACAAATATGGAAAATTCTATTATGGCAATGCCCTTACCCAGATAAAAATGGATCATTTGTGCCATACACACAAATGATTTACATTTCGTTTTCGATTTTTTCAACAATTGATGAGAACCGCATCCCTCTTTCATCGGCTCTTTTCATCTGTATAATTCTAAAGTTTGGCAAATGACGCCATGCTATTTCTATCTACAATAAACTCCTGTCAACGCTTAATAATGTTCATTAGCTGTTTTACATAACCTATACTGGCCTCGAGAGAGATGACTTCGACAATATAAATGCATCGGAAACGATGATGCTATAACTGTATTTCCGCAATGCGGTGCGTTTGTTTAACCTAACCCTGTGCGCACTGAATTTCAGCTTGAATAAAATTCGCTCAAGGGCGTGACAAACTTTGTACATTTAGCTGGATACTAGCTTGACTTGAAACATTAAATAATTATGATTTCATATATGCGGGCGAGCTATTATTTGTTATGATTGAGCGGTTTCAGCTTTCCGTTTAGCATTCCGTAAAGGTATTGCAATGCGGTAATGGGTTAATCAGCGTGCGCATCTGCAAACTGCGATGGTGGCGAGGGCGACGCTTTAGCGTGCATTGTTAATTATTTTGTGAAGGTTTACGTAGACGCAATTGCACAAAGACAATGAGTTCCAAACTCGGTGAGATATAAATTATAAAAAAAATTAAAAAAAATCGGTGATATTTGGAATAACAATAATCCATATACCATAGCTATGGCACTGTTAGGGCGCCATCCCCGACTGAGCTCCAATCCGCAGATATGCACTTGACTTTACAAATATTTTAAACACAACTTAGTAAGCAATATTGCTAAATCTATCACCATCCGCTCGAAATAAAATAGCACCCATTTCGCAAGTGAAGACAAATGTAGTGAAATATACTTAAATCTATCACAAGTATGAAAAAGTCAGAGTTTCTGTTATTAACGCACTATAATAATTACGACTAGACAGAATGTATCCGAAATTAATCACCGTGAATGATAACAGCTCTTTACATCTGATAATATTGCACGCCTTAAAAAACCATGAACTTCTGATAAAATGTTTGTTTCTCAACTACCGGCTGCCGGTGCGTTTTTAGCTAACGATGTGTGATATAGAATAATGCGGCAGATCTACTAAAAATTCCGAATTACGGCTAATCCAAATATGCACATCAAAATTGCTGTTTATAGGTAATTTTATCATGTTGACTGTGGATTCATGAATTTGGCCTGTAATGATTATACTTAATATAGCAATATTCAACGATAAAATTAGGTCGATTTCTAGAGAACCAACTATTCGGATATAAATGCAGTCGGATTATCAAACACGTTGATAACGTTCACACAATGATAATAATTTAACACCTTCGAGTGCGACATGGAATTATTAATAATAAAATGATGTGGAGTCAAAAGCGCTAGCGCACATGAGATCAAAAGTTCAATACACACGTAATTGTCGGGTCAGTAGCCAACTCATTTTGAGTTTACTTCAGATAGAGGCATTTGTTCAAAACGCGAAATATTTATGACACTGATAAAGTGTATATTCAGCATGGACGAACATACACTCTTCTTCTGTCTTGCCGCCAGTGCCCGAGTTTTTTTGATCGTGCACCGTTTTGCTTTCAGTTTCAACTCATCTTGTTTCCTATTTGTACTTTCTTGCCTCGCCTCAGCATGTCATGTTTCAACTAAAAATATCATCTTTGATAGTACGAGCAAGCATCAATAATTCCTCTTATCACAAGTAGAAGTAACTTAGTAGTAAACTTTTAATTACAATCCAGAAATCGAAATTTTGTGGAATTAAATTTCAAATTTCAGATACAAAAGTTTGGGTAAATTCTTCGAAACGTAACGACTACTGACCATAAAAATTATGTCCCAGTTCCCAAATTTATGAGCTATATCTGTAAACTGTTCCGGATGTAAGATATTAAGATGCTTCAGCTACATTTGAAGCATACTTGAAACTATACGTCATTATTTCAGCGCACCAGTTATGGATGATAAAATAATGAGTAGGTTAATCAGATTGCCTGATCGCATAAACTGACAAAATGTTGAATATCAAATGTTTTTTATATCGATACTATAGGTTCACTAATGTTTTATCATTTCTGGGATACTGACATCACAACCTGGCAAAAAAAAACAATACCCCCATAAGCAGTGATAAAATATGAACTTTTCGGACATAAATACACCCTAAGTAACCTTTCCTTTCTTTACGGTGTTTGTTAGTTACATATTGCTTAAGATTATGAAAGTTGTTTGTCCCTAAATATAGACCTCCCAACTTGTAAAATAAGGCGGGCTGGATCTTATCTTTTGTGTATTATGCAATATTAAATTTCGTGTCAAAAGGATATTCTATACCAGCGTCTGACCGAACAAAAGAGGTGTGTTGAATTACAATCCTAATAATCGTCCTTCATAAACAACTATTGTCCTCTTGTAAAAGGGGATCGGTACTTCCATTTTATATTAAACAGGACTTTAATTAAAGTTTGTATTGTAATTATTCTTTTGCAAACGAAGGATTGCCGCCCGTAGCTTTTGTGGGCGTTATTAAATTTGGACGAGTCTTACATTACCAATTCTTTTGTGCTAAACAGTCAATATAAGTGAATAGTCCCGTAATTTTCCTGGTTTTAAAATAATAAAATTTCCTTAGAATGCAATGTCTTTTTAGCGAACTACGTTTGATATAGTCTTTGACTCCGAGGACACCTTGGAAGTTTAGTGCGCCTTCCCTCCACACTGATGCAAATGGATTCTTCAGAATATATAGTGAATATAGGTTCTCTACAGACCAGCCAGACTAAATAAGTCTCCATAACTATAACAACCACTTAAATACCTTTGGAACGACCTCCTGGGGTCATGAGTCGACTGTTTTTGAAAAGCGGATACATAAGAAATGATTCATTTTAATTGCGTTCTAAATCCCAGTTTTTAATACCGGTAGCGGTTTTAGTCGACAAACACACAAGACGGTTGCCACTTTTATGATGCTGGAGTTCCATTTATGGTCAAAGCTCACATTCAGAGAGTTTGCGTTAGGAATTACATCATTCACAAGCAAACATAAATATACTATAAACTTGCCTTATCCCAGATATAATCCATAAATGAACGTGTGTGGAACAGTCTCAACTAAGAGCAAATAAATGATTTTCCCCTAGATAGGCCGCGGGGTTGTATTAAATCAGACAAACATATGTTTGTCGCATAACTGCGATATAGAATAATGCGGTTGTGCAATTTAATACCTTTACGTAATTTGGATTACTCTCTAGAACAAACATACATATATATTAAGAGATATTACTTATTTTCAAAGTTTTCGGGATGGAATTGAGTCTAGTCTAGTTTATGAACTGTTTAATACAGGCTTACTTACGGTCCGAAAGTTTACTTGAGACTCGTTCGTCATTTCACCTAATTATCAGTTATTAAAATATTTAATATATAAACTGTGAACTTTTCAACGTAAAAATTTCTCTCTAAAATTTTAATATAAAGGAATGTATTGGGAAATTCCGTCGACGCCAGGAGTCAATAGCGTATATTCCCGTACAGCTGACGGCATTACACGAAAACAACGTGTAACAGAAGTTAGGTAATACCCGCGTCGTACTATGTGAGCCCACCCAAACTAATAATAATTTAAATGAATCAGATTGCTTTTAGATGTAAAAAGTATATTTGCGGAATGACGAACTGACGACTTTCCTGTTTTTCTTTTTAAATGTTATTTCCTCCGATATTAAAGTGCGAATATAATTATAATCTTCATTACACTTGACGGTCTGTAATTCCCAACTCATTTATTAGAAATGATAATTTTTTTATTTAAATTTTTTTATTTTAACTGCTTTTCAATCTACTCATCTATATTATTTATGACTCACTATGCCCCTTGCAAAAATGCATAAAATCCTTCATGTTCAGGATTTATTAAGACTTTAGCAATCCATGCGTAAAACACTGAAGACTAGACTATTCTAAATTGCCCAAATTTAACATTTTCACTTCCAGGAATATAAGTTGACTTAGCCATGAGTTGGTGGTGTAAATTGAGTTCAAAAGTTGAAAGTAGAAAAGGTTTGAAAGTTGTATTCACAAATATGCATATTCATTCTCGCAAACTTACGAAACCCAGTGTGTACGTTAAAAGTAGAAAAGGTTTGAAAGCTGTATTCACAAATATGCATATTCATTCTCGCAAACTTACGAAACCCAGTGTGTACGTTAAAAGTAGAAAAGGTTTGAAAGCTGTATTCACAAATATGCATATTCATTCTAGCAAACTTACGAAATCCAGTGTGTACGTTAAAAGTAGAAAAGGTTTGAAAGCTGTATTCACAAATATGCATATTCATTTTAGCAAACTTACGAAACCCAGTGTGTACGTTAAAAGTAGAAAAGGTTTGAATGCTGTATTCACAAATATGCATATTCATTTTAGCAAACTTACGAAACCCAGTGTGTACGTTAAAAGTAGAAAAGGTTTGAAAGTTGTATTCACAAATATGCATATTCTTTCTAGCAAACTTACGAAATCCAGTGTGTACGTTAAAAGTAGAAAAGGTTTGAAAGCCGTATTCACAAATATGCATATTCATTCTAGCAAACTTACGAAATCCAGGGTGTACGTTAAAAGTAGAAAAGGTTTGAAAGCCGTATTCACAAATATGCATATTCATTTTAGCAAACTTACGAAATCGAAAAGGTTTGAAAGTTGTATTCACAAATATGCATATTCATTCTAGCAAACTTACGAAATCCAGTGTGTACGTTAAAAGTAGAAAAGGTTTGAAAGTTGTATTCACAAATATGCATATTCATTCTAGCAAACTTACGAAATCCAGTGTGTACGTTAAAAGTAGAAAAGGTTTGAAAGTTGTATTCACAAATATGCATATTCATTCTAGCAAACTTACGAAATCCAGTGTGTACGTTAAAAGTAGAAAAGGTTTGAAAGTTGTATTCACAAATATGCATATTCATTCTCGCAAACTTACAAAATCCAGTGTGTGCGTTAAAAGTAGAAAAGGTTTGAAAGCTGTATTCACAAATATGCATATTCATTCTCGCAAACTTACAAAATCCAGTGTGTGCGTTAAAAGTAGAAAAGGTTTGAAAGCTGTATTCACAAATATGCATATTCATTCTCGCAAACTTACGAAACCCAGTGTGTACGTTAAAAGTAGAAAAGGTTTGAAAGCTGTATTCACAAATATGCATATTCATTCTCGCAAACTTACGAAACCCAGTGTGTACGTTAAAAGTAGAAAAGGTTTGAAAGCTGTATTCACAAATATGCATATTCATTCTCGCAAACTTACGAAACCCAGTGTGTACGTTAAAAGTAGAAAAGGTTTGAAAGCTGTATTCACAAATATGCATATTCATTCTCGCAAACTTACAAAATCCAGTGTGTGCGTTAAAAGTAGAAAAGGTTTGAAAGCTGTATTCACAAATATGCATATTCATTCTAGCAAACTTACGATCGATACCCAGTGTGTACGTTGAAAGTAGAAAAGGTTTGAAAGCTGTATTCAATGAGTATTTTCTGGAATTAATATTCAGTTAATAAAATTTTAATATATGAACTGAGTATTTTTCAACATAAAAATTAGTTTCTAAAATTTTAATAAAATGGGGATGTTTTGGGAAATTCCGTCGAAGTCGGGAGTCATTAGCGCACATTTCCCGCACAGATGACGGCATTACACGAAAACGACGTGTAACAGAAGTTAGATAATACCCGCGTCTTACTCTGTGAGCTTACTCTAACAGATTATAAATTAAATGAATTAGAAAACGTAAACTATTTGTTTGTTTTATAGAGAAAAATCATAAATACCTCAATAGTTACCATTTTCTATTTAGAAGTGAACTCAAAAACTTGCTCGAGTACAGTTGGTGTTTTCATAATTATTTATCAAAATGTGCGAATATAAGTATAAATAGGTTCCATTACATTTGAACCCACGTACATTTGAACCCATGACAATTGCACCTGTATGCTATTGCACCTATGGATTTTTTTTTGTTTCACGGATAGTTAAACCCATACTAACCCTAACCCATGGGTTTTAGCACCCGCATATAGATTGAACCCGTGGATATACACATGGGTTCAAATGTACGTGGGTTCAAATGTACGGTCACCGTATAAATATCATTAAATTTGATAAATGATAATTATTACATTTTATGAACTGCTTTTCAATCTATCCATCTATACTATTTATGACTCACTTATGCCCCTTGCAAAAATGCATAACATCCTTCTTGTTCAGATTTACTAAGGTTGTAGCAAGCAATCCATGCGTAAAACACTTGACTACTCTTAATTAACTAAACTTAACATTTTCACTTTCAGGAATATAACCACCAGTTGGTGGTGTAAGTTGAGTTTAAAAGTTGAATGTAGAAAAGGTTTGAAAGCTGTTTTCACAAATATGTCTATTCATTCTAGCAAACTTACGCAAACCAGTGTGTACGTACCAAACAACGAAATGCTTGTGGGTATGGGTAAACACGTAACGAAACCCACTCTCAATTGAGCATGGGCCTCTGATTGAAAAACATTTTAATAAGTTCTAAGATAGATCGTGCAAGATAATATCATCCACTTTTTTTTTGAAAACACGCCGTGACGTCAGTTCGGTCAAAGTTCGTTCGATAAACTGGGTGGACTTACCACCAATACAAATAAAATTGCAAAAAATAAAGATAAATTATTGGGTGTGGAAGCGTACCAAGCTTGGTCAAACTAGTCCATATTTACCGCATTAATAAAAATGGTATGGTATGTTTGATAGAAAGAAAAATACGCCTACAAGTTTTTAAGACTGTGCAAATATGCTCGCTGGCTTCATTGACATGAATCACATTCTCCATATGTAATTGATTATATTGTGTTATCTAAAGGTAATAAAAAGAAATTCCTTTATCTTTAGCTTATGTATGTAAGAGTGATTATTTACTAAATGTCATACATTATCACAAATTAGGTTAAATATTACCAAAGAGCCATATAATTACGACTGACTGCATTTATGATCTGGCTTTCGGGCAAATCTGTCTTACTCACATAAAACGCCTCGATCTATAAGTATATTCAGCTACTAACTGATGGGAGTAGTTTTCTTCCAAACTTTTAATCTATAAATGAGCTCTCATTACCGCTTCATACATAAAGGTTAGGCTTAAAACTCTCGCCTATGCGCATCTAATATCGAGCGACACTTTGAAAGTGATTTTAAGATGAGCGCATGACTAAATATAGAATTTCATAATCTTAGGAAGGTTTTCAAGTAAATATGAAAAAGTGCCTGTTCAGTGTTTTGTGTTTTGTGGTAAATAAATACGGTGACCGGTGGTTCCAGATTTTTCACGAAATATCGCAATACGGGTCGGGTCGGATTAAGAGCTAAAACACCAAAAAAATTTTCGGTGCATCTACCGTGTTACCCCGAAAATAAGACAGTGTCTTATTTCAATTTTCTCTCGAAAAATAACACTCGGGCTTATTTTGGGTATTTTTCATATACAAAATTACAAGCAAATAGACAATTACGAGATTTTCAAATATACAAATTATGAAAACCGATATCCATTTACTTATAAATAACACGGTTTTATTTAAAATACCTGCTAAGCATAGATTATTGATTCTTTAATTAAAAGAGTAGGAAATATTTCTTGCTATCGACTAGGTCAAAAAAAATTTGCGCTATCGACTAGGTCTTATTTTAATGGGGAGGACTTATTTAAAATCAATTTTAAAATTCATGTTGGGTCTTATTTTCCGGGAAACACGGTATGTGATGAATGAAAGTCTCCATCGATGACATTTTCAGTAGAAACTGGCTAGCCGATGGATCATAAATTTCCCCGTATGCAGCAAAACAATCTACATATGCATTTGCTCCGACATTCGGATATTTTGTACAAAGCCCTTTCCACTAATGCAAAAATGTGAGATTTGGGAAAAACAGTCCCGACACGGTTTCAAAATAAGAAATCAGTAATTATCCAGTTGGGGGTAACGTTAGCGTTAGGAATGATTTGAAAATTCGAGTTTCCAGCGTAATCGGCTCAAGCCCTAGGTGGATAATTGATAATTTCATTTTCACTATTGGCGGGGGTGTTATTTTGGCGGTTGCTTTGTACAAAAGATCCCGACATCATCTTGTAGTTTGGTCATTTTTGAATGTTATGAATTTGATAAAATAAAAACCAAGTTGACATATATAGATACCAAAACACAAAATCTTCACGGCGTGGGGAGACTAGACTGCCTTTAAATATAAATTAAACCAAGTGATATCCTGTATACTGTATAGGTCAAAGTTTGCAAATTTTTCCAGCGAAATAAATTCGTATTTCCTTCGCTGTGGCCAATTACTTATTTAGCAACGTCCATTAACAACACCTTCCGCCTTGTAAAGCCGATAAAATGGCGGAAAAGCATCGTGTTGACAATGACACCTTTCAATTGGGAAAATAGAGGGAAACTCGGCATTTAAATAAAAATCATAAATAAAATATAGTAACACTATCAATAGAAAGTATCAGCCGGTCAAAACAAATACCGTACGTTCGCATTGTCATGTAGTCATGCATGCAATAGTCTGCCGATAACAACTACACGAAAACAGGATTATAATTGAGCAGTGAATATTGCTTCAAAACAATACTGTGACGTACCAATAATATCTCACTTTTCTCACCACAAAAGGTCGAACGTATCTGTGACAAAAATATGACACATAAAAAAATACCGATGCTTAGATATATGGACACTAATTACTAACCGCGGTATCGGTAGTCAGTCCACATCGGTACCGACAAGACCACAGCTGAACAGACGGGTTCAATATTCGTAGAAATGGAAGAGCTGGGGTGAAATATTGAAGTTTATGATTAAAAGCGGCTACAGCAATCTTTTAAATACTGAAATTCCAGAATGATTGATTAATTAGTTAGATGTAAAGGTTTTTTTAATAACAAATGTCACCCCAACGACAATTAATCAAAACTATACCCATATGTACACTAGGTGTCCAATGATGATTAAGAAGTATATTTTACCTGAATGTATGTTTACTGATATTTGCTTGCGAGTAGCGCTCGGTACGTCGAAGAATATAGTGTATCTTACAACAACTATAAATCCGACTCATCGACGATATATTTATTTCAGCTAAATTTGAATAAAAGTGGTATTTAGTACTTACTTAATTAAAATACACATCCCGAAAGTTTCATCACCACGTAAAGTATGTACTGATACAATAAAACTTCTTGCGTGTTACGAGTACTCACCTGCACGCAGTCTATAGTTGAGTCAATTAAGTTTGCTGAGCGTTCACACTATATTTATAGCAAAATTTACAAGTCAAACAAAATTAATATTGCTCTTATGATTCACTGTTGAACGTTACTTGCTTTTGAACAAGCAGTAAAATTGCCGCATTTAATATCATAGTTCAAATAAGGTGGTTCATCGTGATTTAATGGCCAACTTGTTTTGAATAGCTGAACTATATTTTCTGACACTCTAGTATATCTTTTCGACACCAGCAAATATTAACTGTGGTTGAAGTATCTTTCTGCATCTATAGACTTGTGCAAACGCTGTTGAATATCAATCATTTTGAATACCAAAGTCATAAATACTTTAGTTTACGAAGATGCTTATTTTGTTTGAACACTTCATTTTTAGGAAATTTAGACTGTTTACGTCCATGTTCCTCAACTCTTTTTTTTTTATAAAAATTATAGTTTTGGTTTATCCAAATATATTTTTCAATTTTATTGCATGAGGCCCAAATTTTATTTTATTTTGTAATGTAAATTAGGTGATTTCAATACAATGCAAAGATAAGACAGATAATGACAAATATTAAATAATTCAGACCAAATACGTTTACCATTTAATTCCATATGTCAGTATGCCCATGTGGTATGTCCATTTGAGCATGGAGTTCCATGTGATCCAGTAACCCTTGAGACATATAATTTCCATCAGTTAAATAATATACAATATCATACAATACAATGTTCCTCAACTCAGAGCTCTCTATATTCGGTCAAGCCAAAACAATTTCTGAATAGACGCTGATTCAATCTCACGCATGGATGGTCTTGCGTGAGAAGATCATTGGGGTGATAACACCTAATGGAGAAGATGGCTCGGCGATTCATGTCCGCAGAATGGTTCACGTACCTGTCTCGTTACCATAGATACAAATTGCATTGATAGAAATTTAATTTAACTGATTAGCAAGCCGTGTTATTGTCATTGCTCTATTGTTATCGACATAAACTCCTCAAATTGTAAGCAATGCCTATAACGTTACTCACTAAAAGAGGCTTCGAATAATACACATTCCATTGCGAGTAACGTATATTCACTTCAAATATTTGCACAGGGTTTTATTTCAATCATAACTCAAAAACAGGTTCACAAAGTGTGAAGTTTTATGTGATTTTCCCAAGTCCTGTACAAAACCAATATTTACAAAACTCGTAGAATAAATAGTAGAAGAAATATTGCAGACTCGACGTGAGTGAGTAAAACTTTCACAAATAAGAGAAATGACCACGAATGGCTTCTTAAAATTCGGACCCCAACAATAACAAAGTGCAGTTTGAATGCACAGAAAACTACTGGTACATTTTCGATAGAGACCAAATTCCTTAAATAAAATTGATTCAAATTCAGCAATAGGAATCAAATATAATGATAGCAACAGCAATGCATACCTATGTTATCTTGCTTTTTTATACAAACAGATTTTCTATTCGAAGTAAGTTTCATTCAGTCACTCAAAATTTCACAAAGTGACAAGCAGACTACGTTTAGCAATGTTCTGGCATGTTAATTCAGTTAGAGAAATGTTCCTGACTAACCTCACTCGACCCACACGCTAAGCCGAACTATGCACCATACAAACAATACCATAATAAATGAGTTCTGCTGTTTTAGCATTGCAAAATAAATTTAACAGTTCAAACGTCCGGTATATGGTCCATATTGAAGAACGTGTTGTCAGCACACTTTATCCATGGTACAACGAAGATTTCAGTGTTACATTATTTCACAAGGTATGCGTATCGACAATTCTGTCCCCTAGGTTGCGTGATATAAACATCCATTTTCCGGACGTGCAGAATAGTCGTGACGAAATCACACGTGACGTGTAGATTGCATCAGGAATTGCCAAGACGTGGTATAAGATATGTAATATTATCCGATGGAGAGCGCGGAGGTAGGCAGGCAAAAGCACACTGATGCCTTACTGTTTATTTAGGAAGATGCAAGATGGTCGCAAATATGAAATGAATCATAGTCCGGCAAAAGAGTTAAGTGTCGGACTTGACAAGTGTTAAGTGTCTGTAATTTCCTCCATATGCTTAGGTCTACTATGATGATAATTTATACATTGAATAATCAATTATCTTCAGATTTGTCAGTCAAAATGACAGCTAAACAAATCACCGTGCATCCTGACAAGATAGGGCCTACAGCATATTAGCAACAACTTACAGTTTTCAGTCAAATTCAATCTTAAAAAGTGAGTGCGTGAATAGCTTTGCACGGGGATGTAATCTGAGCAAACCATTGCAGCACCTTACGCCCTCGAAACTATAACTCCAATGCCATATTAAGACAGATCTGTAATCAATTATGGGAAAAAAGAAAGTATTTGTAAAATGCTTCTTAAAAACACAAAAAATGTCAAGCTTATCATCATATTTAAAATTGATTGCTATAAACAATTCGAGTGGGCAAATTAAATTTGGACGGAAAAGCACCATGCCTCATTTGAAATGCAATACTACAATACATGATTGGAAACAGAATAGAATTCATTCAATAATTCTATATACCGGTTTATATGAATACATTCAGATTAATGATGGTATTATCCTTGAAAAAGCATGTTCACAGTATGACAACATTGCAGAAAGGTATTCTACCATGTTTGATAAAGGTAAACGTGGCTTGACAGCTAAATCAATAGCATCAAGTTATTGCGTGAAGATGGATTGAAAAATGATTTAATTTTTCAAAATTAAGTGTCTATACAGTATAGATTGTATAATATATTTTATGTTCTCAAACAATAAAAAATGGCGGAAAGATACGAAACGTGATGGAAAACTTGACTTGTCACACGAAGCATACGTAACTCTTTGTGTGACGCCATAATGCAGTTTATGAACTTCAAAAGGATGGCATAGAGGATTTCCCAAGTTATGTAAAATACAAATTATGACGTCGTAACTTTTCAATATTCAAATCCTTCAACCAATATGCAAATAGGATTCAAAATGTTAAGGAAAGGTTCTCTTTTATATCAACATCTGAAAAACAAGTTCCCTCATTTCAGAAAAATGTGCCGAACTAAAAAAAAACAAGATCGGGTGCGCCGATTATCACGACAAACAAGAACCTAGCTATTTAAAGCCAGATGTTTCAAAATCCAGTTGATTTTTTTTTCTATCGGATTACTCAATAACTCATGTCAAGTCCCATATCAAAACCTTGCCTAACTCACTCTAACTAACAAGAGACATGATGTATGTGTTATTGAACTTGAGCCATAAAAATATTCCTGCCTCTTTCTAGGCTCAAGATACTGAATTAGTGGGGCTCATCAGATTATTATAGAAGTCACAGACTCGAACTACGTCTAGTCGATTTAAATAATAACTTTCTGTGCTAGAATAAAGAGTGTCTCAACTTAGAAGATACTGTAGATGTAGAATGTAGACTATATAAAACTTTCCATACTGTGCTACTATATGCATGACTGTTCCTGTAGACACTTGCTCTGATCACATAGCAAATAAAATAGAAAAACAAACAACACAGTAAAAATGAACTTTTACTTAAATCCTAATAGTGTGACGCTGTATTATTCCATAACCATGTTCACTTGTGGCACATTATGTATAAAATAGGACCAAATACACATAATGCAGTGACACATCACAATGAAACGACCAGCATTTTATGGATAGTTAATTCTATTCTCGAGGGCCATTGAACTTAGCATATGCACATTGGTAGTAAAGATTTCCAGAGCGCTATAGGTAAATTATACACTATGCTATAATAAACCGTGATGACTTTACCAGACGCAAAGGATATTCGAGGATATTTTCTGAAAATAGGGTATTTTATAATATTTATGCGTTTCCCCTCGAATGATTTTCTCAAAGTCTGAAACATCGGTACTAGTTTTTCTAGAACTATGAAGATAATGTACCATATAATTTATCCGTTTTTATTTTTATCAAATCTGGAATTTTTGCTACATAATCAAATTTTTACCCTAAAATTAACAAAATTTCCTTCCAGGTCTGTTTTCATCACCTTACTCAATATTAAACGACTGCGAAGTGGCACACAATGCACAAAAACAACAGTACTACCCCAAATTCAAACAATGACTACTAATTCGAGATTGATCGATCACGGACCGCGGGTTAAAGTGACTGTGATATCAAATTTACACCTAGATCATGTTTGGTTGGTTTTACAGATATGCGAAGTTGATTTAATGAGGCCGATTTATATTGTAAAAATCATATTGTCGATATATTCTAATCTGATCGGTTAAATACACAACATTTAATTTTTTATTTTACTATGATAGGATAAAATAATATCTATGAAAATATAGTTCCAGGTGTTCATATTTATATCCGGAATACCATATGATGATAATCCGAATTTATTGTTGTCATTGCCTCATTAATAAAGGATGAAGATGGTTGAAAAAAAATTATGCATCAATTCAAATTGAAGCCTTTCTTGCCCGAATTATATCAAGTTTAATACTACGTAAAGTATGGAAACACCCATAATGTTGTTGTTTTTATGAGCAACCGAATATTTTTGAGTTATTCGACAAGAAATGGACCTATGGATCGTTTTGTTATTATGTTGTTGTCTTGTTGGTATTTTTCTTCTCGTTCCAACCGTATGAAACGCTTTTCTCATCAACTACTGGACCAATTGCTTCGACATTTTCAGTGGTGAAAGATGGTATTTTTCGCTAGAAGCCTAATCAGTTTATTTATTTCAAAACATTCTGTGGGCTTTATGTGATTCGTTTTTCATTTCGAAATTTTGTGTTATGACCTCATGTAAATTAATACAAATTTTTTGTAGCGGTTCTTCGCCCTCTCTCGTGATGGGCGAATGTCGTAAATATTTTGACGGTACCGGTACTGCAAAAAGTAAGGTAGACTGCGGCTTTGCTTTGGTAGTATTCATGTCCCTATATTTGAACATCGCTCTTTTGTAAAAAATAAAAATCAAATGGGAGGGAAAACTATATTATTTGGACAAATAATCCTAGCAGCCATAGTACACAAAAATATAGATACAATATATATATATATATAGTATCAATGGTATGCGACAGAAGAAACACTCACTTCTATGGAAATCTGTTTTTGGCAAATTTGATAAAAAGACGGAAAACGAAATTTTTCACGAATCCTAAAATCGACTATCATTTCATTATTACGCAATTTCAATATCTTCTGTGAGATTAACAAAGTATTGTTTACATTTGACACATCTTACAGCATTACTTGCTGCACGTTTTATGGTCACGGTATTTTGCGACTCAATCACCTTGTGTGATGTGATATATATATATATATTATAATCCATCCGTGATAAAGCTTTGAGATTAAATATTTTCTTTAAGTCACGAGATATCAGAATAAACAATCTAAAAAACATTCTATTTAATTTTGATGGGAAGTTGCATAAACACATCACAAACAACGTCTAGGTTAAAAGGTTTGGTTTGGTTTATGAATATAAAAGAGATAATGAGCAAAACCAGACATGGGAAGATTGGAAAAATCGAACATCAATTTTTGACTTTGAATCCGGCTTCAGGCTTCAAGTTGATAAAAAATGTCAAGTCCGACTTCAATTCCAAATTCGTTGGGAAATTAATTTTTGAGAATGAAAATTTTGTCGTGTGCAAGCGCCATCTTCTAGCAGTAGATACGCGTGTAGAGTAAGCTTGAACTGTATGGTTTATGACTGACATAGTGTACACTTATATTTTGATTTTCTGTCATTCGGTCGGCTGATTTTTCCCAATATTGACCGTATTTAAAAACAAAAACAATGTTTTGACTGTAATTTTCTGTCATTCGGCCGGCTGATTTCTCTCATTATTGACCGTATTTAAAAACCATTAAAACAGTCTTATCCTGTTTTCCCACGAAGTTGTAATTAGGGATGCGACGAATCCAAAAAGGTTCGGCTCGGCCGAATCCCGAGTATTTGTGCTGGACTCGTGTCCGAGTCCCGAGTCCAATACTTTTACATAGCTACGAAACAAATACCTAAAGTGATGCTGTTGTTCTCGTATATTGGCCGTAAATTAAACATTCTGTATGGAAAGACTATGTAATTTAAAAATGTTGCACTTAAACACTATTGCTTTGGAGACAATCATTCTCTGAGCGACTAGTTTAAATAAGAATAAATAGGTCATAATTCCCCGTCGAAGGAATACTTTGTTACGTAACTCTGATCGACCGCCGCGTCGACTGCTGAAGACGCCGCGCTCGTGTCCTGTCACGATAAATACGGGCCATAACCCACACGTTTGGAACAAATTTTTTATGGGAAATTTTTACTCATATGTTATCTTTTTTAGTCAGCGCTGATACAGACGCCCACTCCGTGATAATTGAGATATTAATAAAGAATTGCCAACTGTGGAAGCATCGAATAAATGTATCTTATAAATATATCGTAACAAAATAGCTAGCTATTCTTCGTTTGAAAACCATCAATAGCTGTTGTCGAATCCGTGGAAAATAAGAATGTGTAATTGTTGATTTTGATTCAATGAAAGAGACGCAAAAGGCGAAATGTGTTATATGCTGGGTTACGGCTGTATGACACAATCATTTTCATTAATACAAATACGGCGCTTTGAAAAGCAAAATCAAATTTATTAACATTAATTTAGAAGTGAGAGTTACGAGTAAGAATTCACATACGACTCTCACTAACAGACAGAAACGATAAATGTGAGAATTATTATGGTTTTCTTTCTGCGCCTATCGTTATCTTAACAATTCCCAATTTTGCATAAAGCGCGCCAACACCTTTTCACATATAGAAAGGTCAAACCAGATTAAGTGAGGCAGGTAAATTATGTATTATATGGAAATATTGTTTCGACTAGGTAGAAATACCATAACTCGAAACAGCACGCAATGGTAAATTTCCGGAGTTTTTATTTATTATCTAATATTAAAATAACACAGCCACGATAGGTATTGTTCGCTTAAAATAGGGACCGTAATTTACAAACTGTGATATGGAAGATCAAATCCAGAAGATGAGGCCAGAATAAAATTAATATATTTATGAATTCACTAATTAATAGATGTCTTTAATATCTTCGCCGATTTGTACTCACACTTCTGCCTGAAATATAAAAACGAAACTTCGATGTCCGGCGTTGCGTGAGAACTGATAGTGAAAAAGGGTGCTTTAAAAATATAGTTTACCAACCATAATTAGGATGTCGGTCGCCGAAACGATCGCGGTGACAAAAAAAAACAATTCACGATTGTGATAAAATTACGGATAAGAAGTAAAGACGCCGCATTGTTATCGAGTCTCCAGTCTTCTAGTAATTTTCTACTATCGGTAAATTAAAAGAAATACGGTAGTCGAATTATTCGATCAGGAAAAATTCGATTTTGCCCGTCACTAATCGCGGTGTATGTAAATAATTATTGAATAAAAATAAAAAGTCGGCCCGATTAACATCCAATTACCACGCGTAATAGCTTCCAAATTTATGCACATTTAATCGATGCGACTTGCGAGATTGTTTTTGTACATATATACGATTGTAACGCCACTGACATCTGCGAGTTGTACTTTTCTCTTAAAAGAACCGTAATTTTCACTATTTTATCGTTTTATTTCTAACATTTGTTTCTCTCCGGAAATAGTTAGATCATTTATGGAACGATAAAAGGCGAACAGCGCGACATGGTTACCGCTGATTACGGATTAATCACTGTTAGAAGATTAGCAAGTATATGCTTGAAATAGGACGTGGTAAACATTCACTAAACGACGTCTGGCACTGGAAGGCAAGCTACACGCGCAACACTGGAATTTATTCAGCTGACTTTTGCTGACATTTTTTTGTTCTTACGGCGTCGTGAATTTTTAGTTTTGGCGCCTAGTTTTAATTTCACCGTAGAGAAAATAGACTGGACAGTCTCGTGGCAAAACAGAACGAAAAAGTTGAATTTTTCGTCGAATCCGCCACCAGTCTGCGCTTGACTATCGCGTGACGTATGATATCCCGGACTCGGGTAAAATCATCAAAGACTCGGGCCGAATCCGAGTATCAAATTACGAGAGATTCGGCCACGAATCCGAGCACGAGTCCGAATCTTGTCGCATCCCTAGTTGTAATAATACATTTCAATGGTACATTTCTTTATAAAGAAAAACGAATCCGACAGGTCGAAGAATTTTAATTTTGAAATATTTATTAATATGATCTCTATAATTTCAACATTCACTCGTTGTACAGGGATTAAAGAGATTTCATCGACAACTCAAGGCTAGACAGGCAGGTAGTCTACGTTTCTTTTGTGTTATGAGCTAAGCTGGGAAAAAGAGACAATATTCAGGTCTTCCTAATGTAGTCCCTTATATATCGGTGACTGTCTAGCTCAAGCCTTGCCTTGATTACGAGGTTGAAGCGTGAAAACATTTGTTAAATACAGGAATTACAGTTCAAAAATGCAATGTCTTTTTCTGATTTGTACAATCTTACGAGTCAAATACTTGCACATTTACAAATAGTTATAGTATACAGAAAATTGAAAAATGTTTCAAACCCTATTTTCTTTTTCTAAACAGTAAAAATTTGTGATAGTGATTTCACTATCTGAACAGAAAACTCGTAAGATGAGCTTTAAACATCACATCAAATCCATAGAATTTACTATTTTCTTAAATAGTAAACAGATTGTAAAATGTCTAGACAAGATCGTGACAAATCCTGCTTTTTCTTCGCTCCTACCAAGCATGACACAGACATATTTTTACAAATTATCTTTCATTCATACTTTATAGATATGAAGGAACAAAACGTCTCTCTTGCCACCTTTAACCTGTGTTTATCAAGGTCACCCTGCTTTCAAATTATCGCTAATCGACCACGAAGACCACCTACATGTTACATACACAGTCTAATCTCTTCACTCGTGCTTAAGTATTTGTGAGGGAGTTGTTGAATTCGGACTAAACAAACTGAACAGGTTTCGACGTTTGAATTTCCTATTTAAAAATTGTGAAAGTTCAGTAAATTTAACCGATAATAAAAGGTAAATTTTACATTTAATTGATCATTACTATACAGAATATGAAATCAGTTTTATCCCACTTCTGAGCACTTCAAAACCAACTACGGACCCGTCTCTTGATTGGTGATATTTTTTACTTCAACTTGTATTAAAAAAACTATTCAAACGACAAAAAATTTGACATTGGCAAAGTATTAAAAAAAATATATCGTCTTCAAGAAAAAAATGAGACACAATGAGACACAAATTTGTATCCCTCAAACAGATTAATCAATGTTGTACATATATATGAATATACTGATAAAAAATTATATTTGGTCGCAAGTAGTACAAATACCTACAAAATATTTCAAGGCTTACGTACGCATTGCGTACGCAAATTTAACGTTGCTGGATTGACAGATCTTATACGCTTACCGGTACATATATATAATAACTTAAAATCAATCTTGACCTACCTCGACTTAAATATTCAAATGCTAAAGTCTTATTCACCACACCTAAACACCTTCAAATCGATTAAAATTAAATCTTACGAGATAGAAATTCGGTAGAAGATCTTCTGGTTGCAAAATACTTCCTCTCGTCAATAACATATCGACGACCCTGTCAAAAGCACGTGTAACCCGAACGACGACGATTATCTGGTTCACTGGGATACCAGACATTCGTATCGTTTCGTCGGACGAGTCTGATCCTGCCTTCGCTAACTATATGACAGTTTTAGTGATTTACTGCCAACTTGAAACATAATAATCAATTTTTATTCATAAAAAGGCGATTTCTCAATCCGAGATCAAATTCATAAACGTTCAAACTAAAAAAACTGTAGAAAGATTGAATACTTTCATTGGCTTTAAGATTTTTCTGACCTTTTCTACGCGACCCTAAAAATTACAAAGGACCCAATTTAACTCTTATTCTTGCAATGTCACACACCCCTTGCTTCTTGATGAAAAGCAGCGGATTGTTATGAATATTTGTGGCCACAGAACCTTGCGTTTATAGCAAAAACATAAACTACCGGCATTTAACATGACTATCGTCCATATCAAAATACACACTTAATTGCACACAATAGCAAATGATTTATTCACCTAGGCCTTTGATATATGACGAAAAACGTCACTCGCGTGTCAACGATATTCGCGGTTCAACTCTGGCCCATGACTGAAATTTCTTAATTTTTAGAGTTTTGTTTAAATAGTATCAGAGAACTTCCGCCTTTCTATTAATGACATCATAGTATAGGACGATGCGCGTGAGCAAGGTTGGTCACCAGTATTCGACGCTCACATAAAGAGATGAATAAATAGCTGCATACGCGGTTAGCATGCACGAGCTATTTCTATAAAAATTGAAAAAAAAACGAAGGCCTCTCAATGCTACAATTCAAAATTTAGTAAAATAAGGGAAATCAGGACCGTGCCCGAACAACCAACCCCACGACACACAGAAAATAAAATGCACACGCAAAACTTTGTTCGACTGGTACAAAACGACTCGAATAAACTACATGCTAACGCGAGACAGTTTATTATATGAACCATAAAAATACAGGTGAAAAAATACTTCCGTATTCGATTAGCTTATCCGCTTATCATAATATACAATGCTGAATAATCTACTTCGTGTGGTGTCAGATTATATTCTTATGTTTATTAGTTTATTACGAATCTGGCTAATATTAAACTTTCTGTGGTTCAAGTTTTAATTATAACAAACAAGACTTGCGCCCGTCGGTTTCTACAATCTTTAGAAATTTTACACGTGTTAACTAACACCTTGGTTATTCTCCATTGCAGAACAAATTTTGAAACTAAATATAATTTTGCATTTGATCTAAAACAAATATTGATAATATTTATATAGGGTAACATTCGCTATTTTTCCTTTGAATTTACCCCAAAAACCAATGTAGGTAATGAATAGTGAGTGACAATCGCAGTTCTCTTATATCGGAATATTTTATGATATGATTCGAGCCTAAAAAGGTTCCTAAAGGATTCGTCCATAGGAAAACTAGACAGGGATTTCACAAACAAGGACACGAAAGCCAAAACGAAATAGAAGAGGTATGCAATCTGTCACAGTATAGACTACCGGTACCGCAGTCTTCACGACTATCGCGAATACGGAACTGCACAAAGATCGCAAATTTTGAATGACGTTGTGATACACAAAAACAAACCCAACAAAGCCCACAGATATTGTTTAAGTAAATATAATTATTATCCTTTCAGCGTAAAATACCATCTTTAACCACTGAAAAATTTTAAAGCAATTGGTCCAGTAATTAAAAAAATAAAAAGCGATTTTTTTATAAGAACAAGAAGAAAAATACCAACAAGAACAATATATTAACAAAACGATCTATAGGACTTGAACGATCTCGATTTGATCTTGTTTTCACAAATGTATCAAGGATCGGCACGTGCTTTTGCTACATTCAAGTTGATATTGCTATTTTACCCCTAACCAGTCAATCGTATTTCATATAAAGTAATCTTAAATCTCTAAATACGTTTAATAGTACCTGTTTGTCAACTTTCAAAATTGAGGTAGATTCGTTATATCAAAAAATACCATGTAGCCTACCTATGTATATTTCGCCATGAAATTTGGCTGCAGGCGTAGAGCATAATGTCAAACTATTTATGAAATGGTATCTTCTTAAATATCGTCGAGACAATACGTACGAGATGATATTTATTGTGTTTTTCTCAATTCTTATCAAATGTCGGATTTGAAGATTTTTTGTTGTGGTGTAAATGATCGATTTATCTATTTTCTGTGACAAGGGAACATATACTTCTATCTCTATGATCCGTAATTTAGCATGTGTTGTACTTGTATAACATGCCATTATTCTATTAGCATTTTCTATCACGTGACAACTGTATAAATCGATATCCAAAATTCGAAAAAGGCGAAGAACCATCATCACCAAGATTATAATATGAACAAATCTTGCACCATGCCTAGAACAGTGCTGGTATGTTAGGCACAAGTCCATATGGTGTCGTTTTAAATTTTCGCAAGAGGTATTTGCTGATAACCTAGAATCGAAATAAAATCGGTAGAGTATTTTCTGTTTTATTGCATATACAAAAGCCCCGATTTGACGTATTTTCTGAAGTTAAACGGCTTCCAAAATCGGGTAGGTCAATTGCCGAGAAGATTCTAGACGATTCAAAATCCCATTTGCTCACTGTTTAACTGGGTCTGTTTGACTGTTAGCAGGTGATAAAGTCCGACACAGCTCATAAAAATCAATACTCTAAAAACTTATTCTACAAAACTAAGATCATCTGAGAGACACCACTGAATGAGCTTCAAATTAAACACAATTTTAGTATATGCAATGTAAAACAGAAAAAAACGAAAAATCAAATTTTCTTTAATATTTATAGCGTTTAAACTGAAAATACCAAACGTCTGTTGTATGAAAACGTGATGTTTTTCGGCAGTCAATCATATACAATGCGGTAGTCCACCAATTTTATGCTAAGTTGCCATATTCATTAGATTAAATTTTCGTCAGAAAACTGTAAACATATCTTGTAATATCTTACGTCGAACAATGCAGGTAGAAGTGAATTAAGATATCGCCTTTTCCATACTACTTAGAATCCATTCCGATTAATATTTATGTAGCAATTCTTATTCTAATTATACAATCAGATTGTAATGCAGTACGGAAATACCTCGCCCATTTTTGACCCCCCAAGGTGCGCTGAAGTTACCTTTTGAAGATACCTTCCGTTTATTGCGCTTATTTGACCCAAAAAAATCAAGTAAACGTTTCATATCATTCTGCTTCAACAAATTTTGTTCAATATTTTGAAAATTTCGTTGTTTCAATTTTTGAGAAGAAAAAGACTGATTATAATTACGTTGCCTAAACGTTCTTGGGATTTCACATGAGTATGCGAAAAATCTAGTTCTTGCATATATATCTTTAACACGCGACGCGTAATAATCTATAACGCAATTTCTCAATAATATTATAAGAAACGAACATAAAACGACCCTAAATAAACGATGTTAAACACATGTCAACATTGTTTCACATTACTGTCTTAAAATATCTGAGATTAACGAGATTTCCGTGTAGCGGTGGTCTTGTTTATAAGCCTATTTAACATGCGAGGTATACATATTCCATCAAATATAATATGCGCTAATTGAAGTGATAATACACAGAAAAAATTACATATACACTGCAAGAAAACATGTGAAAATTCCCGAGTTTCAAAGTTATTTTCACAATAACTTTAAAATATACTTACACTATTCTGGTAGGTATATAACAACCGCTTGTATATACCATGAACAGTGATGCCTCCCGCTATGGGAGGTTAAAGCGCTGAATTCTATCTATACATTATATCACAGGTATGGAACAGTGTGACTATTCTAATTACTAACTGTGTATCCAGCCTTTATTAATAATTAAAAATAGTACATTAATCTTAATCACAGTAATGCAGACAATATATAAAAACAAAGCTTGGCGTAAACCCAATTACTTAAAAGTTATTAAAACTTCAGCCTCAGTGGAAATATTTTTTATAAAAAAAGAAAATCGCCATTTTTAATCCATTATTATTAAACTATAAATATTAAACAGAATCCATCTACTCCCGAATTCCGTGACAAGATGATGTTGTTGCATCAACAATTAATTTTGTAATATTATATACATTGTCTCTTTATCAAGGAGCAAATTTAATCAAATCCACGAATCAGCGGGCACGACTATGTAAGGTGAAGTGAACGCAGTAGGGTGAAAGTTACCAAATACTAACAAACACTAATAGTATAAGCCGCAGTAAGTAGCTAAGAAGCAATGGTCGCGAAGCCGTTTCCAAGCCAGGGGACACATTCCAAAAAGCTATCGGAGTAACAATTTAGTTAGTGGAAATATCCGTTTTCAAGCGATAACTTCCATTAAATGCACAAATTTCATTTCCAATAACTTCAAGACATTGATCGAAATGTAAGAGTAGGAAAGTCATAATGTGAAAAAAAATATGAATCAGTATCGTTTTCCCGATCTATGCTTGTCTTGGTCATGTGGCAATGGCTACACATGCCGGAACAACGGCGCTCCAGAAGTATGTGTACCAATATGTAAGTAACTAATTTTGTTCGCCTACTTTACATAAATGGGCAGGGGGTATTTAACTTGGCTAACACAGACAGACCCCGAACTCGTAATACGAACTAAAATAAGTAAAATCGGAATAAAATTACTCCCTGGTCCTATTCATAACCTGGTACACACACTACGGCTATACCAAAACAAAATCTGCAATAAATTTCTGTACCAACAAATATTAACCACATAAATTAATCTAATGCTATTCAAATTTAGAGGGAGTATGATTTAAAATTAGCTAAAAAATAACCTAGGCGGTCATCGGAATTTCACCTACCTCCAGTTTTATATTTAAAAATCCCTCGTCCATACGCGTAAACAATTCCTCGATAAGAGATTTCAGTCTGTATTTCTAAATAAATCTTCACATAATGAACGCATTTACACCACGTGATCTAATATTCCATTTTGAGTAACGTTACGTTGAGCTTTGTTCATCTTACACAGCAAAAATCGCAATTGCAACTTCTTTTGAGTCACACATTTTCCTCATACGTGCCGTACCTCACGAATCAACGTCTCAAGTAGGGTTTTTGTTGTCTTCTGGATATCTAACCACATTAGAAACGTAAACAGTTTACTAAATCTTGTTGGCAAAATAGGTGAATTTGAATAGATTTTCATGTGACTAAGTTGTAATGGAACAATCGTTACTATCCAGCTGCATTTCGACAAATAGCGTGAAATTCCAGTATACACACCACGTTTTTTTAACAATTCAATCAAGTCACGACACTAATTAAGCTATCAGTTTGTTTACAAATTTACCCATTAATTTTCTATTCCCACGTCTAAATTTCAACAGATGAAACAAATCGTGCCTTTTTGGAGATGTTGGTTTCCCCGACGAAAAAGGTTCAACGACCCCTCGTTCGTTGCCGTTTTTTTGTATTTTTGTTACAAGATTAAACCATCATGCCATCTGTGCTACGTATGGAACAAATACAGTCGTGAAATCGTTACGTATTATAATAATATTATTATTGATATAAAAAAAAATGAGAATTTAATAGATATCAAGAAGGCTTCCGGAGATGAATGACTCTCATTGGTCAAAAATATCCATAGAGTGATTTTCATACTTCGCGACAAAGACATTACAAGAAAGCATTTTAAGAAAAGGAATTCAACTATATGAGAAGGAGCTTTAAAGCAAATGCAGTTAGTGGATATAAATCAAATTGAATTGTTCATTTGCATCACCGATATACAACAACAGCAACCAATCGGAGTCATTGATGCGTATTGTCGGTAACACTAATATAAAAAGTGCTGGTACTACTATTGATTCTCAGAATAAAATAGCGTCAAGTAGTGTAACAAACATCAAATATCACCAATATAACTAGTAGGAAATATTTTTAGTCAACATAAGATGATCCTCCTAAAATATCGATGTTGATAGCTGATATGACTGGAACACTGACCCTGCAACGACGAGGTTGCTAGAAAGAGGAAGACTTGGAATGGTATATTTTTATTTCAGGATCCTATTTTGATTGATAACCGGGTGAGAGACCGTGAATTTTCCCGAGTTTATCTTCCCCCAATACGAAACGTGTCTTATTCGGTGACCGTACATCCGTATATCCGCGGGTTTAATCTATATGCGGGTGCTAAAACCCACGGGTTAGGGTTAGTATGGGTTCAATTATTCGTAAAACAAAAAAAATGTACAGTAGTATGCAGGTGCAATTGACGTGGGTTCAAATGTACGTGGGTTCAAATGTACGGGAACCGTCTTATTCTGACCACCGAGACTGCTTACCTAACTTGGCTTAAGGCAGTGCCATCTCACGAAGCATAATTCAGTTTTTTGCGCAACAGACGTGAAATCCAAGACAATCCAAATGGACAAACAAGTCAAAGGTCAACACCGTTGACGTCATACCGGATTGGCGGCGTCCGCAAATTACGGAAGTAAAAATATGAAGAAAGTTCAATAAAAAGGCTAATAACAAATATAACAGGAATGGGGATGTTTCAGTAGTTTTGCTTTAATTAAAGCTAATAATAATCCTCAACGAGAATAATATAACAATCTTTCCTTTTTAAAAAAATTGTAGTATTGACCTATGAGTTGCAAAGGCTGCTAGTTAATCACCCATCACAATTACATCATACCCTAAACAAAAGGATTAGTCGCACAATTCTCGCAAGATGAAAATTATATAAAAAGATCTAATTTTTATCAAAATAAAATTTCACTGATTGGGTTAACATTTTTATTCAGTTATGATCTCTATGTCTACTATCTTGTGCTTATGCGCTGGTACCATTGAAATGTTCTTCTAGAATAGATTTTATCAGAAATAAAAATGATCAATTATATAATTTTGAATTCTAAATTAAAGATTGGTTTAAAAACAATACCATATGTTCGGTACGGGTAACAAAGAACAAAATACGAGGTTGTCTCAATCTAAGCTACTTAAGATGATTAAACTTCCGACTTGAAAACACTTATTTACAAATAACAGAAAAGACGTAATTTTTAATAATAAATTAACATCGTCAGATAAGTCCATTTTCAAAAAAACAATCTTAGAAGTTGCCGAAAATCACAAAAACAGGCTGAGATGTTCCGATGTTATCTCACTTCTCAATGTCATTATGAAATCAAGTTCAATTGAAAAGCAAAATAATCTAAACAAAGTCGTACAAAACAAGTCGAATTACGAGCGACAAATATAGTTATATACACATGTTGTTGAAAGTACGAAGAATTATCAATGAGAAAAAAATGCGATTATTAATTCCTCTTTAGCTTATGTTGGAACTAATTCAGCAACAATACATAATCCTCCATTTAGGAACGCCTCGTGATTTCAATTTCCAAATAACCTGGAATATATAAATTTTATCTAATTTAAGAA
This sequence comes from Styela clava, assembly GCF_964204865.1. Classification (NCBI taxonomy): domain Eukaryota; kingdom Metazoa; phylum Chordata; class Ascidiacea; order Stolidobranchia; family Styelidae; genus Styela; species Styela clava. Next base: position 14,842,847 of record NC_135259.1, read on the forward strand.
TCTTTTGTGGCAATGTAAAAATGCAGATAGTTCGTTTGAGAATCTTGTATAACAGCGCCTTACGTAATCTAAAGACGAGAAAAACTAACACAAACCGGAATAAACCAGTTTACTCCGATAAAATCGAATACTTCCACACAACATTGAAATCAAAGTATCATAAACTGCCACGAATAAAACCAAAATGTAATTTGGAAATATGATAACATCGAACGAAATCTAAACAAAATAATAACGGGGGAAATCGGAGAAATTTCATTTTGCATAGTATATCACAGCAAAGATAAGAAGTTAAAAAAGAGTTACGTACCAAAAGGTCCGATGATTAACTGCACTACCGGTAGCCTAGGCTCTATGTAACAAGAGCAATTCTCAAATATATGGACACGAAGCAAAAGCAAAGTAGCATCAAATCTGTTGCAGTACCGGTAGTTTAACTCTGAATGACAAAACGATCCATAGGTCCATTTCGTATCCAATTACACGTAAGTCCTTGTCTGATAATTCAACAGATTCAAATGCAAATTTCAAATCAAACTGCAAAAATTTTGGCGAAATATCGGTCCCCATTAGACTCGGAATAAATTTGGGGGTCACAGCGATGTTCAAATACTGAATATTAGAAACTGATTGGTCCATTGATTAACCCAAAACAATAACAAATATTTGATCAAAATGATACATAGGTAGGCTATACGCACCTTCATGTTAAATAAAGATGGAAAGGGGGAATACCACCTGAAATTGAATTTTTGGACATGAAGTGGATTGTTGGGTAATTTTGTTGGTACGCTGTTGCAAGTATTCTTTTGGTGCCTAATTTTCGGTTATCTTGAAAATAATACGAAATTTATAATAATCTTCATAGAAGCATCTGCATTTACTAAATTTACCTTGTTTTTCTGAATCGGCGTTGTAGGTGTCGCTGCTTGGAGACCTTTAGAGGTCACTGGCGACAGTCATGCAATTGAAGTTAGTTATAACTTTTTATGATATTCGCCATATTTTTCATGATGGTCTATATTGTGTTGACAAATAAATGATGGTTGATTGAACTACCGGACCAATTGCTTTTAAAATATTCATTAAATGAAGATTGTTGTTGTCACTAGAAAACTGTTACTTTCATTTATTTTGAAAATTTCTTTGGAATCCATGGGATTCGTTTTTCGATTTGAAGAAGAAAATTGCGCACCATGTGGCAATTCTGCGATTATAGTCAGCGCCAGCGGTGCTTCAGATCTGGTGCTTTGCGAATTCGGGAGTTTTGATAAAGTGGACGACCGGTACAGTATGGTGTTATACTACAGTCGTGCCTCAAATTATTTAGTAATACTATAATAATACCACGTCGAAACTCGATGCATGAATCATCATCGGCAGGACAGTTCGGGTACCGGTACGGGCATTGATAAGTTACGGTAGCTGTTGCACAGTTCTAGCCTCGTTCAGGATATGATTTTTTGAAGAATTATGAATACAAATTTGCGTGCTAGCCTTCATGTCCATATATTTGAACATTGTGTGAAAATCATGGAATTACTTAGTTTGAGTTTGCACTTTGCAGTATGCAAAAAATATATAAGTTTGATGTGTGAGGTTGATATATGATTTATAACAGTGGGTTTCAAACGTTTTAAGCCCCCCCTCTTTAGAATTTTCGTCTAAAATTTTAGAAGTCTCGCGCCCCACTTCGATATAATTAGCTAACAATAAGCTAGAAACAACGGATAGTAAGGCGAAAGTATGTTTTATTCAAAAACACGTTGAAAATATATGGATGGAACGTAAATAATAAAATAAATCAAAAGGGTATGATCAAATCTAACAATTTTTTATTATTTTCAATTAGCTTCAGCCCGCCTTTATAAAATTGTCTACGCCCACCTACCACTGATTTATAATATATATACGAAAATTTCTTCTTTTTGTCGATGTGATGAGAGCATATGGCACGCTCCAGTATATTCAACTATCTTGTGTTACAATATCTTACGCAATCTTGAGGCAGTGAAAACCGACACGAACCGGACTAAACCAGTTTACTGTGATATAATCGAATACTTGCCCGCAACATTGAAATAAAAGTATTATGAACTATCACGAATAAAACGAAAATATCATTTGGAAATAGGATAACATCGAACGGACAAGATCTGATCTAAACAAATACCAGTGGTTCGCCTAAGTTCCGCGAAACATGCCATATTACTCTTGCAGGTCACTGCCGTGTTTTCCCGTAAATAAAATCTAGTTTTTTTTTCGAATATAACAATAGGACCTATTTTAGATGTGTATAGTGTCTATTATTTTTATTTATCAAAAACAAAATTACAAAGTAGAGAATTACGTGATTTTCAAATATACATAAACCGATATTAATTTACTTATAAATAACGTTTTTATTTAAAAAAAAAATGCTAAACACGGATTATTTCAAAAATGACCATATTATCATCCTCGGGAATGCCTTGCAAGGCACTAGATTTATAAATTTCATAAATGGAGATGAAAATTTATTTATCATTTAACTGACTTTAATTGCTATCGACTAGTAGGTAAAAAAAATAAATAAATAAAATCGCGCTATCGACTAGCTAGGTGGTCTTATTTTAGGGGGAGGGCTTATATTAAAATCATTTTAAAAAATCAGGCTAGTTCTTATTTTAGAGGAAACACGGTAGGACTTGAAATTTTCGCTAGTCGCAAGTAAGAGTAAATGTGATTGAGTAGTGGTGGGGCTTCGAGCGTCAATAATATTTCCATGTTTTTAGCTTACTTGAGTATGTAACGTACGTTGACCTTGGCAAGCTTCTCTCCGTGAGTGTTTGCATTAGGCCATCAATCAATTATTCTTTCTTCTGTACCACAGAACATGATGATACTTTTACAATGTTTACACAAAAATAAAATTCAGATAAGTCAATAAGGAGAGCGAGCATAGTCTGAAATGAAGTTAAAACGTACATCAATACGCGTTCACGTAACCTAAATGAAAAACACTCGAAGAGCGAAACGTATAAACACGAATGCTAATCATTATCAATATTTTTGTGTATAGGTGCAAAGAAAATCGTCGAGTACTGTCATTAAAGCAAACAGTGTCATTTACATTAATTCTATATTTCATAAAAATGTACATTCTAGACACAAATTTCAAAACCTGTAAATGAATAACACATTAGCCTATAACATATTGCAATAAACCGATATTCGTGATATGAGAATAATTTCTCGTGGGCGGGAGTTCTCAAGGAGTTCAGAAATCCTCCGCACGTGACTAACCCCAATTATGCTTTTCGTTCTAAAATTTTTTTGATTAAGAATTGTCCGAGGGGCCTGGAATTTTACTGGACAATCGTCACAACACCTAAAACTTAACTCACGTCTCACCGCTATGACAAGAAATTTAGGTTGGAATAAAAAATCCCTTAGCGACTGCCAGTCTTTCTTGAATACATATAGTAATAAAGTACGCGCAAAATAGGTAAATTTATTCTGTTACTCTTCTGGAATCATTGAAAATATAAAGAAAAAAATAGCTTCTGGGACGATACCACATACATTCCTTATATCATAAATGCGCAACACAACAGCTAAAAATAGAAAATCAGTAAGGCACAATGTCGATACTGCCTGCTAAGATCAGGATAAGATTTTCATGTTTATACCGGAGAATGGAAAAACCAACAAGACGGTTTAATCACAGCCTCTCGTCTGGCATCAGATCAGTTAACCAGTTATTTATTTCAAATTCAACGGCTTTTTATTGAAGCCTCTAGTTTTCCAGGTAGAGACTACAATACAAGAAGTAACATAGTCTAGCAGTAATGAAAGATTGCAGGATACCGTACCTAGTAAAAATTGGTCTTAAATGGTTGGCGGTGAGACAAAAATATCATATACTAAGGAAAATATATATAATAAATAAAGTCACAAAAATATATGCAATATTGCACAAAGATATATTTCTTAAATGAGAATAATATTAAGAAATAAAATAATTATTTCTTTATAACTTGAAAAATACTTGGCGTCTGATATATTAAAATTAAACTCCATCAAAAGGCATAATCAGTAAAATAAGTTCAAAGAGAAATACAGTAATAAGCAAAGTAGATGAAAAGAAATCATCCAAGGGACATTTAACAGACCGAAAGAATCGTTTTTAAAAGCAAGTCCCACGGAGCAAGATGTGAAAAAAAGGTCTGGGAAGCTATATTAAACCCAAACAATTTAGAATCCTGCAAGTCCAAATCTTCTAGTTTGAGCGGTTAGTAATATAGAGCCTTCTGCGAAGATGATGGAGTGCAAATCGATTCATATGTAATGTATTTTTGTTATTTGTATTTCTAGAAGTCCATTCTGTTACGTGAGTACCATTCAAACACTATATGATACATGGCAGTTTTAGCTACTCAAATACAATAAATCAGTAGTAATAGGAATTAAAAGTCATTTGGAAATGAAACTAGTTACAGATATTGAAAAAGATGTGTTTTATTATTTCTTTTTTATGCCACTTTTCACTGTTTAGTGGGAAAAAGTAAATCATCCCTAAAAGCAATTTATCTATACAAATTTATTAATTTGAAATATATTTCATCGGCGAAGGTTAGGCCAAAATTACAAGGACCGGTATTTTTTGCAGATAAATAAGCAATATCGTTGCATGTACATGTATTTTATATTATGAACTACTATTAAAGAGGCATGATGCAGAAATGATGTAAAATTGAAAAAATAGCAAGGTGACGTGAAACTGAAGTATTCAGGAAGTAGTCAAATACATCATGACTGATCATCATTTCACTCATGGGAGTTGAAAATTCATTATTATCTCTTAGTCACGGATTCAAATATTTAAGAACATGAAGGCACATACAAACATGACTGAGAATAAAATCGATATATCAAATACTTCAAAGTTTTCATGAAATATGAACATGTCTTGAAAAATAGCTTCCAACGTCCATCCAAGACCACTTGCTTTCTAACCAAGATGTTCCGTTTTTCCCAGTGTGGTGTTGTGATGACATAATATGATTTGCCGTCACGAAGGCAATGCAAACTATCGCCCAAATAAACATGGCTATTATCCATCCTCTTCGTTTGAATGGTGATCTGGAAATAGATAAAATGATAAATTTTAGAAATGTTCAATATATAAATTTAATACCTTAAAAGCCACAATTCTGAATAACATTAGGTATAAAGAAACCATTACTGTTACCCAGCTAAAACTAAATAACAACAAAAAATTTTAAACTCATTCAGTGGTAGTTAACAATTTTTACCTCTAATTTTTAAAGGGCTTAGGGTTCGGTATAAATAGAAGTCTAAAAATGCATTGTCGGGAATAGATAGACATAATATACCTAATAGTATTTGGCAAATGCAGATAACAATGAATTAAAATGATACATCTAGTTCACTATCCCGTAATTTCGAATTAGTCTAACATTAACACACAGAATAGAGATACAAATGAAATACCCATAGAACATTTATAGTGGTCTTCTGTTTTTTTTTCTATCTCTGTAATAAATCAGATACCAAAGATATCGGCAGACTCACCTATTTGTATTCTTTGAAGCTACACTCACTCCTAATACTCTGTTTGCATCCTGCCTTGCGAGCAATACTAAGAAAGCAGGTATAATATATTGCACACCACTTCCTGCATATGATCCCGTGTATCCAACTAATGCAGTCAAATCATTGGTGACAAAAGCTACAGCTACTGGAGGCACAATAGTAAGTATTGGAAAGAATATTTTGTCAATAACGAAAGGATATGGCCTTGATCTGTTGCAATTGAACATTGCCTGTAACAACAACAAAAAATAGTGTATTTCATGAACGTGTGTAACACTGCAGTTTAGTTCACAAATGATATACGACTGAATTAGGAATAGAATAAAAAACAGCATAAGCAGGGATTCTGATATTATTATCAGCCGGTGGGGGGTTGCAGGTTTGGAGTAAACGTGATTGAATATTTGACCGGTGTAAAGCAAGAAAACTAGCCAATTCAAAAATTACTAGAAAAAAAAACTTTTTTCAATTCAATTGCATTCACACCATCATAAATAGTACCAACCAACCTTCAAATTATTTCTCAAAGTAACAGCAATAATAGGAAAACTAGTTCCGAGAGTAAATACTGGAAATAATCCAAGAAAATAACGAAGAAATGTCTTGTCAGTAACATCACATGAATCCTGGAAAAATATTGAATAAATATTCAAACTCAATATATCAAAATTTGCCAAAACAATGTCATTCACGCTAAAGTAAAGTAAAGACGTCTCATCTATCAGCAAAATTATGCATAAGAGTTTTTTGGCGGCATAAATTAGTCCCCTGCAAAAAAGACCAACGGGGTGGCTGATAATGAATATTAAAATAACGTAGGTCTTAGAAGTGATCCCTGATGTTCTCTCAAAAATTGAGACAATCAAGATATAGGCTACACTAAAGTTAGATAGCATAGTAGTAAACATTAACCACAATCACACTTTTGCAGCCTTATCTTATTTTATCCTATTTCAGAGTCACCAGTTGGCCCAATCACACATAGTTGTGAAATATCACAAGAGCCAACTAAAGACAGCCATCATGGGAAATACCTATCATTATACTATAGTTCATAGACGCCTTCCTAAATCAATCCAAAGTATTAAAGCCAAAAATATGCCGGAAAATACTAGTTTCGAACGAACAAACGATTAAAAGATTGGTTTATTATGATATTTTCTCACCTGAAAGTTCAAAGTATACATATCCATAAGATTTTCATTATCAAATGCATAAATCGCAGTTAGACAAAGCAGCAGGTAAAACATCAAAATAACTGAGTAATCAGCAGCTAATAGTTTTGATAGAAAACCTTTGTTTCGGATTGGAGTGATGAGTGAAGGCAGGGAATGTTGGCACATGAACGAATATACACAAACTCCAAATAATACTGGAATTCCATCAAATTCAAAAGGTTTTGGGTGGCCTTGACCTTTGCCCTCTGATATTTTGATTATGGTTAATGATATCATACTGATGAATGCTGCAATAAAGGTAAACGAGTTCTGTATGATAATAAATATTAAAAAGGGAGGGATTCTGTACAAGATTTTCAAAAATATGTGACATCTTCGAGACTAAATTTTAAAATTGATAATAATTAAATAAGAACTAAAATCTGTACAAAACTATAATTCAGGAAATTTTCTAAATCTGACGAGTCTGAGTCAGATGTAAATTTATTCAATAAGCATGGAGGAGTATTTTCACAAAGAATAATCATGATTACATTAGCATAATGTTCATTTGGGGCTCCCGAAGTATGCAAACCAAGATGGCAGACATCGGAATGTAATATGTGTACTAGGTTAGAGTTAGGCCATAATTTTAGGTATAAATACTACGGGAGGCTCTTGGCTAGTCTTCGAACTGATAATAGGACTAAAATATAGAAAATTGGAAAAAAAATTATCGCCTAATCCTAACCTGTTACCCATGTTACGTTCCGATGTTCGCCATCTTGGTTCGCATACTTCGGGAGCACCATTCATTTTTTTAGAAGAAATTGGTACTTTTAACAATTTTATATACCACTTGAAAATATCCCTAGCCTACTGAAGTACAAGATATCAAAATATAACTGGACAATCACTATTGCGTCCCATATTTTCCAGTAATATGAGGCGGACTGATATGTCCTTGAAAAAAGCAACAAAGACCACGAACAAGCATCATAATATTAGTATACTCCCTCTAAAAAAGCATTAAAAAATCTACTCACCAACCCATCTAAGAACCGAAGTACTGAGTTGAAGATATTTTGTTTTCTGAACATTGAAAAATGTAAACGGTCCAAGGACTAACACGAATCCACCCTGAGTGAAAATTTACAAATATTACATGAAGAAAACAGTTCAATTGAATCATGAAATGGAAAAAACAGTTTAAATTCGAAGAATAAAACAAACTGTATACTATCACTTTTTCAAAAACGCTGCATATTTGAATAGCAATTTGTATTAAGATATGGGATAGAAATGTTCGAACTTGTCAAGCTAATCTCAAACATGCCGCTGAAGACCGTGATAAAAGACGTTATCTGAAGCGGAGCGAAGCATATATGCTATCTTTTATTACTATTGCCCAAAATGTATTGTAATGTAAACAATCTTAATAAAACACTGGCTGGAGGTGAGGCAAAAGAAGTAACTTTGATTAAATAATGATATTTACCAAAAATATCCTGTAAGCATCTCCCCTTGATATATTAGGAGCCCAACATATATCACTATCTTTAGGTTCTGTGTGTGTTGCATTTAACAAACTGCAGGATAAATTGCCACTGAAAATAAAACATCATCTTTTAAGAGTTTGCAAGAATTAGGATTACCAAAACAAAATAAATTAGTACCCTATACTGTATATTGAAAACCCTTTTCAAGTATTGGATCATAAAGAAAACTAACTATTCATTCTTTATACATCCTTTAAAAGATAAATCATAACATGCAATCAAATAGCAATTCTCATATTTATTCCATACGGCAAACCTAAGCTTTCCTCAGATATCAGTCTGAGTTGACTATGGCAATAGCTAGCTAGTTAATAGATATAGATGCAAATTCTCTTATACATATTTACTTCCTTTAGCATATCTAGCAGAATTCCGCCTGTTAATTAACTCTAATTTACTCCACATAGTAGTAGGGATTGTCCCTATTGTTTAGGACAATGAGTCAACCTTTCAGGTAATTAAGATGTCATTTTGATTGTTACTTATCGATTTTAATCGGTAAGTATGTTGATAGGTATTTGTCTGTTAGATGCATGCGATATCTCACAAAAGCGAGATTGAATCTGCTCCAGATTTTGCATGTGCATTCATCATTTGTCGGACCAGAAGTCTATTGATTTTGAATGAATTATGTCGTATAATTAGCAAGTTATTAATTAATCAGTGATGGGACAAAAGGTGTCACTATGGAGTATGAGCGCTGTTTAGGGGGATCCCCTAACTTTCGATCGATCTTCGAGTCTTCGGTCTCTGACCGATATTATCGTTATTAGAGAGTTGGTCAAAATTGACGGGACATAATATTTCAACGATAATTTTCTAATATCACAATACCTCGACATGAATATTTTAAGAATCAACATATTTCTAGTGATTGCAAGCACAAAAATTGTGACTGTTGATGTTTTGACATGGGTTGTTCACTTCACACAAGCTAGCTGTTTGTGCATTGTAATGTCATAGGCATAGATAATAAATTGGACTCGGGTATAGGCTTTGCAACACAGAGGGATTGGAATTATTCACACATACCAAATTAAACACTCGTTTTGGGAGCCGCATACCATTCAAAATTGACACTTATTTGTAGGCCACACAATATAACCCACAGGCTGCACATGCTTGTATTAAACCACCAGCAAAGTAAAGACGAAAATAGCAATTTAAACGAAGTACTATTTATCTTTATAAAATTTGTTATCAGTAATATGGCTGATTACACAATACAATTGAACAATGCCACTCAAGTTAACTCGATAGCTCACACAGAATAAATATTTACCAAGCGATATCTCGCAATGTCTTTGGAACGGCCGCTGCATATATTGCTAGATCACCATATAAATATATTGATATACAGAGGTAGAATAAGATACGTCCCACTGAAACAAATAAAAACGAGTGTGTAACAACATACATTGAACTGACAAAAAAAAAATTTAGCGAATTTAATTTAATAGTATGCACAATATGCAAAAAGCGAATACCTCTATTGAAAAACATATCAGCCATTTGTCCCATTTCAATTCTTTCATCAATTTTGAAATAATCTTCCTGAAGGCTTGACCTTGGAGTGTTTTTATTGTATTTTCCTGTGAAAGTAACAACAAATAAATAAAGTGTAACAAAGATATAAAACAAAAAAAGAGTCATACTAGACATTGTGACCTCATCTTGTACAGCTAGCAATACAAAGTTGAATAACATTAGCCGTAAATAGAAAACGAGTTGGCTGGCGACGCCATTATAAAACATATCAAGCCAGAGATAATTAGGCTTAAGAAGGCTTGTGCAAAAAAATAGGTCGACCAAGAAAAAATCAAAATGAGCTTAGTCTCCCAATAAATTGAAAATCAGGTTAAAAATTGGGAACAGAAAATAGTCTCAATAGTTACGAAAAATACGATAGATAACATATCACAAACAAAATTACATAATATTATTACATGATTTTACTACTTCCGTATGCGATTGCAAAAACTTAAATTTTGCAAATCTCTTGCATCTGTCTGTTATTCTGAAACACCCCGATTCAAAGCAGGGTTATGCCCCCTTCCCCCCTCAAAAATGAAAACATCAAAAGAGCAAAAACCTTGATAATTACGTTCTAAATGAGTCGTATCCAGCAAAGGTCTGGTTTCACTGAAATTATCATTCCCATTGTTTGTATTTGTGCTTTCATTCGGTGGAAATATTACGTTGTCATCTGCATTGTCATTCTCTGTGAAGTAAGGATCTGATGATGAAGTATCACCATCATTCTGAAATGATATATATTGTAATAGTGATTACTATATAAGTTACATAGATGTGAGAATAGGGATTCATAAAATTTGGAACCAGGGTAGTGGTGTCGCAAAAAAATATTTGACTCCGACTTACGCTTCAAACTCATAAATTTTAATACCGAAAACTTTGGCCATGACTCTGGAAAATCAAAATTTTGACTATGACTCCAGACTCTGGTTCTACAGCCCTATTTAGATTCTAACTGAATAAAGTCTGATTTGGAAATGTGCTCTTTGTGCTTGCAGTAATAGTGAGCTTTAGTTGACCAAATACCATAAAACAATGGGTTTGGCAATGGCAACAATGTTCATTCATACATTCCAATTTATAAATTCACTTTCGACCTATATCTACATTACCGTAATTATTTTCTTGATATGGTTATTGAATGGATGAAAATTAACTAAAATAACCCTAAATAGGAGTTGAGAGCTAACATTAGTTGAAAAAGTAAGTTTGCAAATTAATCGTTACTCCAACAACATATTACAGGCATGACAGATTAGAATATAAGATATATTTATTAAAACTTAAAGATTAAAAAAGCAGAAAACAACTAAAATAATATTCTATGTCAAGTTATGCAGATGTATGCAGACCGGTAAGTGCAAATCAACATAAAATGCTAGCTGTTAGTGTTGATTTTATAAAGGTAAATTGACTCATACAACATCAAACAAAACATATGCAAATATAGTTGATAAATTAGCCAATCAAAATTCGTCTTATTAGAGGTTGGTCTACTGTAATTATTATTTAAAAACAAACACACGTAAGAGAAAAATTTCAAATTATGTATCATGGCTGAACTAATCCAATTCCATAATAGAAAAATTTTACTTTCAACATTATTTTTTTGAATAAAATATTTGAAGAATTAAACAGGTTTAGTTTGATTATTGAACAATCTGGAAATTTTGCTTTTTGGCTAGTTAGATATTTAATCTGTTAATGCTATTGCTAACATATATGCAGGCTTCTAGAATTTACTGTAATTTCATCGCAAGAAAATTATATCATCGACAGTTTCACTATATGGTAATTACAACATCACTAATTTTGGCATTTTGGTAATACACAAAACATATCACCACAAAACATAGCCCGAGTAATCAAATGATGAATAAGTTAAAAATCGATAATAGTGGTTTATTACTCAAGAACTGTTTTGTATCTACCGTAAATGTTTCAAACTTGAATCATGCCATGAAATTTCTAAACTATCAGATGATTTATGATGATCAGATGACCATGTATTTTCCTTGCGATGAAATGCGAGTCCCTGACACTACAGAGGAGAGTAAAAACATAAATAACCAGAATTATCAACATACAACAACAGCTTTTGATCATGCAGATTACTCTCAATTCTCATTCCGTGCAAATAATTATAGAAATTAGAGAACACACTCTACTAACCAATACATATGGTCTCGCTATCGAGTTGCGTAATCGACGATTTGTCTAAATGGTTATGTAATATTATTCATAATGAATTAATTATGAATAAAGAAACTGAAATCTTAACTTTGAATTTTAGCATCTCATAAAATTAAACCATGTTATTTACAATACATTGAAAAGTAATTTAATTATATAAAAAGAAAAAGTGTTTCATTTAGTTTGTAATGACTTAAACATAGATGAATAATCATCAATAATACAATTGACAATAACAATTAATTGACTGAGTTAAGTTAAATTTACCACAACATGCAAAAACACTGTCAAAATGTCAAAGTTTACAACGATTCAATATGATGTAAACATGCGAAAGTCAACTCTTTAATATAAGAACAAATGTATCTGTGCAAAGAATATTTTATCATTGTTGTGGTAACATGAAAAAATAATTTGTGTTCAATCTACTAAAATTATTTATTTAAATAAAAAACATTTGGTGGCAATTTTGTCATTCCATTTACTATGGTAAATGTTCAATCACTAAAAAGTGAAACCATGCGTCATTGTCCTATCGATTAATGACAATACCAAAGTTTCAATACCATTTTCACGTACCTTTTTATCGTGTCGTAGCTTTGCATTCGCAATTGCCATTACTTCAATAACAAATGTTGTTGACATATAACTGAAATAAAATATAAATTTGCTTGTTATTATTTTAATAACTTTCCAGTAAGTTGGACATAAATAAGCTAATCATGGAAGCACACTTGAACCAACGGGGTAAAGAAAGTTCATAAGATGGCTCAATCATATATGGCGAACCAAGGCCTCTCATCTGGTTACCAGTCCTTGTCGGGTATGGGATTAGCCAATAATTTGTTTTAGGAAACATGAATTTGATGGCGGAGGAGCACTGACTGACCAGGGATCACATGAACCACACTACGGTGGCGAGGAGTCAAGCAATCCCCGAGTTTAGTTTAGATCGAAGTTCATTCATTAGGATCAATAACCATTTTCAAACAGCTTCAAACATTTTGTGTTATCCAATAAGGCTATTTTAGAAGTGAAGTAGTTGAAATGAGACTATAATTTCTTCATTTAATAAATCTTCATTTAATAAATCTCGTTTGGGTTTCCTGATACAATTGAACTTCGCAATTTTTCTTGAATGATTAAATGATTTTTTTCCTTAATACCCAATGAAACTTACCTCATAAATGCAAGAAACAGTATAAGAACGATTCCAGCTGCCCATCCAGCTGAGGCAAAAGCTTTGGGCATAGTTAGAGCTCCCGTGCCAACAATGAGATTAAAAACATAAATGAATCCCATCTGAAAACATAAAATGGAATTTCAAATTTGTATCTTATGCACCAAAAATCTGAATCGTAATTCAGTAATTGCGATTTGATAAAGAACAGAGTAAAGAGTCCACAGGTCTAGCAAAGTAAAAATGGTGGGTGCTCAAACAAAAGGTGACATAAAATTGATGTTAATCGAAAAAACTGAAATTTGGTCCGTATTTTCATATCACATTTTTTGCTGGATGACATAGGTACGGTACCGGTACAGCCATAACAAATACTGGCAGACTGGGAAAAGGCCATTTGACAAAAGTAAAATCTAATTTCTGTATTTACAACCATGTTCCAGTTCCAAAGCATGATTGCGAGTTCTATGTTAAATCTATTGCTGTATCGGTACCGTAGCAAAGTAATTGAATTACTCGGCAAACATGGCAAATGCTGAAATCAAAGGCCACTTATGTGCAACTTATTTCGTTATTATTAAAAACAAACGCAACACTGAAAAAGAAAATATCTTACCATTGGCGAATACATAGCTCCCACATTCGCTGATTCTGGCATCCTGCTTTCTCAAAAGGTCCACCAATGTGAAGCAAAGTAGCTAGTAGTATAAAGATAAGAATTAAAATCAGAATTGACTAACCTACAGTTAAGCCGTTCGCCCGTTCATCGCTACCATGCCGGTCTTACCACTTACTGAATACAGCGCAGAACAGAGGGCAACAGCGACTCCAACTGCATTCGACTCCAATCCAAACTAGAGATGTACCGATGTATCGGTATCGGGTATCGGTATCGGCAATATCGGTCATTTTTTCGGTATCGGCCATGTATCGGTATCGGTTAGATTAAGGCCGATATTTCCGATATATTTACCTTTTTGATATGGTCCAGAATGTTTTAAAAGATAAGTTGGAATACTACTTTTTAATTTATTTTTTGTCTGGACAGATCGTGAGCTATGAGCCATACATGTCCCTACCCCCGCGAGAGAATAGGATTCACGTATTTTTAGCTATTTTCGCTGTCAAATTTTTATATTGACATTTTTAATATTACATAGTAATTATGAAGATATATATCAACACGGCACATAACAAAAAGCAATTAGGCGCCCAGTTTTAAATCATACAGTGGAATTGGAGTCCTTATTAACGGCACATGGACTTTTGGCACGGGTATAAATTCTGACTGTTTGTCGTCAAGTACGAGTGTCATTTGGTCCGACGACATCGATAAACTAAATTCCGACACAATTATCCCTCTACGCAGATATTAATTTTGTTTAACTACACAATTTCTTTATAGATATATTGACATGATCGCCTAGCCCCAGAGGGCCTAGAATCCTAGACTGTCTCAAAATAGATGATGGCAATTGTATAATAATATAAAATAGTAAAGTAAAAAAACATCCTCGACGTATATATGTAGGCCTTCTTTTGGTCGGTGCCGATTGATATTCTTTCATGTTGGCTTTGACTTATTGCGTCGACGATTACGATTAGCCACGAAATAAAATATTTGAAAAATGCTTTTAATTTGAACGTAGGACGGCGGCTCTAGAATGTGTGGGTGATATTCGATATTCTTTTAAACACGAATAACGATATTCGAAGGTCGCGATATTAACATTAAATTCAAATTGGACATCCCGGCTTATGAGTTTTCTAATTGAACACCGAGATTACTAGCGTTACTGTACAGTGTATCTTAATCAGTTAAAGCAAACACCAAACATTAATTTCATATTATGTGATATATCTTTATTTCAATCTGAAATAATGTGTACTATGAACAACGCTCAAAGACCATTGTTTTAACCCGTCTGCCCTACACAGCACACCTAATTAAGTAATATTTACATAGTATCGGTATCGGAATATCGGTAATATCGGCCTTTCTGTAGTATCGGTATATCGGTATCGGCTTTTTTAGCTGGTATCGGATCGGTATCGGTATCGGCGACAAAAGTGGTATCGGTACATCTCTAATCCAAACCAGACAGCCGTCAGTTGATAAAAGCGGGACAAACGGGGGAAATAAGATTCTGGTAATAATATTTAGAGTGGGAGTGGTGACTCTTCTACGGCCAATGGGCCGGGGCCACGGCCCATCGAAATGGGCCTCGGTCCATCAAGTTGTGTAATGGGATGAAATAATAAAGACTAATAAATATGTGGATCCTACCTGAATCCTACCCACTCCCCGAACTTATAATAGAACTATAATGTGGAAAATCTGAACAAACTTTTGTCCGAAATGGGCCTCGGTCCATCAAGTTGTGTAATGGGATGAAATAATAAAGACTAATAAATATGTAAATCCTACCTGAATCCTACCCACTCCCCGAACTTATAATAGAACTATAATGTGGAAAATCTGAACAAACTTTTGTCCTAACCCTAACCTGGTACACATACTTCAGGTGTATCCTTTTCTGTAGCTTAGTATTTTGCTTTATTTTTGTGTAAAGGCTTATTGTAAGAAAAAGGTTTGGTGGCAACCCGCGATTTTTTTTTTGGTTCGAATATTGACAATTTTGTAAGAATTGAAAACTTTGGTAAGATAATTGAATTTTTTCTGGTGGGCCGCGGCCCATAGCCCCGGCCCATGGGTCACCACCCCTATATAATATTTATTGGACACGTAGTGAACATAGCGATCGTTCCAATATTATGTTGTGGTTGTTGTTCTTGTTCTTGTTTTTTGACACGTTTTTAAAAAGTCACCTTTCTCTTTGATCACTGGACCAATTGCATTGAAATTTTCAGTGGCTAAAGATGAAATTTTTCTCCAGAAGGCTATTGCTTTTATTTATTTCAAATATTTCTGTTAGCTCTGTGAGATTTGTTTTTGTTTGCTATGACGTCACTAAACGTTTGCGAACTTCGGACGCCATTTTGTGTCCAACGGACCATCTTGCAATTTCAAGTCACGCTGTCACAAGACAGGATAATTCTAAAGATAGATTTGTTCTGGTACCAAAACACGAGTGGAAGTGGTGACTCCTCTTCGGCCCATGGGCCGGGGCCACGGCCCATCAAATTGGGCCTAGGCCCATCAGGCTATGGGCCGCGGCCCATCAAGTTATGTAAAGGAACTATTCACTTGGCTAACACAGACAGTCCCCAAACTCATAATATAAAAAATCTGAACAAAATTTTGCCCTAACCCTAACCTGGTACACATACTACAGGAGTTTATTTTTTGGTTCGAATATTGACAATTTTGTAAAAATTGAAAATTTTGGTAAGATAATTGAATTTTTCCTGACGGGGCCGCGGCCCATAGCTTGATGGGCCACGGCCCATGTGGCCCAATTAGTTGGGCCGTGGCCCCGGCCCATGGGTCGTAGTGGAGTCACCACCCCTGTAGCAAAACACAGCGCGGTGACACTGAACTAACTCGTAGCTGTCAAAAGCTTGAAAATCCATACAAATATCAGAGATAAAAAGATGAAACTTGGCAGGTGGGTAGAGTTGTGTTTCTTTTAACCATATTTGAAGGATTCGGGTTTCTACATTTGAAGGAGGGGGAATAGGGGGGTGCGCATTTCCGATACGTCGATAATATCTTTGTCAACCAATTTGCGACCACCGTGTTTTTGTCTGTTTGATAAACGAGTTTTG
Source organism: Styela clava (assembly GCF_964204865.1). Lineage (NCBI taxonomy): Eukaryota > Metazoa > Chordata > Ascidiacea > Stolidobranchia > Styelidae > Styela > Styela clava. Next base: position 14,859,799 of record NC_135259.1, read on the forward strand.
TTCGAAATAACCGTGTTCTTGAAAAATATATGACGGTCAGAAATGCAATTAGAAGCCCAATGTTTCCACGCTGTCACAAGACAGAAACTTCTAAAGATAGAGTAGTATGGTGGCCCATCGTTGTCACGTGTAAAATTTAAAAAAAAAATGAAAAAAAAAATGAAAAAGCGAAAATAAAAAAAAAAAAATTTAATAAAAAAATTAAAATTAAAAAAAAATTAAAAAAAAAAAAAAAAAAAATTGGATAAAAAGAAAATAAAAAGGTTGACAACGATGGTCCGCCTCGTGGCCCATCGTTGTCACGCGTTTTTATTTTTGGAAAATTTGATGCTGCTTGGGACCAACGTTGTCAGGCTTAATCCTACACGCACAAATGTGTTTCCTGGGTTCCTAACTCACTACTGATTTTCATGAGCAATATCCAATAAATTCAACATAAAAATGTTCTTTAAATTCTCCATGCTACAAGTTCAACCACAAGCAATATATTTATAATAATGATAAGAGAATATAGTATTGGATACGAAAATTTGTTTTTACGTGTAGAAGATAATTTAATTGGAAAATGCTGCTTAACTGCTCAGACACTCGTGCGATGCCGGTACGGTACCGTCTGACCGTACCGGTACCCATGCAATCACTCGTGAAAGAATGGGAGATACGGATAGTCTCGTAGAATATAGTCTACTGAAACACTCTCTGCGCCTGCCCCATACCGTACCGATCCAGACAAATGATAAATCGCCCGTGCTCAACCATTTATTTCAATCCATACCTCGACTCACTATATTCTACTAGGATCGAGGTATGGATTGAAATAAATGGTTGAGCACGGGCGATTTATCATTTGTCTGGATCGGTACGTTACGGCTGTACGGTATGGGGCAGGCGCAGAGAGTGTTTCAGTAGTCTATATTCTACGAGACTATCCGTATCTCCCATTCTTTCATGAGTGATTGTATGGCTACCGGTACGGTCAGACGCAAAGCGGCATCGCGAGTGTCCAGCCAACTGAGTAGTTAAGCAGCATTCTCCAATTAAATTACCTTATACACGTAAAAACAAATTTTCCGAATTTTCGTGTTCAATTCTATATTCTCTTATCATTATTATAAATATATTACTTCTTGTTGAACTTGTAGCATGGAGAATTTATAGAACATTTTCATATTGCTCAAGAAAATCAGTAGTGAGTTTGAAACCCAGGGAACACATTTGTGCGCGTAGGATTATGCCTGACAACGTTGGTCCCAAGCAGAAGCAAATTTTCTAAAAATAAAAACGCGTGACAACGATGGGCCACGAGGCGGACCATCGTTGTCAACCTTTTTATTTTATTTTTATTTAATTTTTTTTTTTATAATTTTTTTTTTTTTTTAATTTTTTTTTTGATTTTTATTTCATTTTTATTTATTTTTTTTTTTTTAATTTTAATTTTTTTTTTTTTTATTTTTATGTTTTTTTACAACAATTTTTTTATTTTCGGTTTTTTATTTTCAATTTTACGCGTGACAACGATGGGCCACCATAGAGTAGTTCTGGTACCGTAACACGGCGCGGTGACACTGAACTAACTCGTAGCTGTCAAAAGCTTGAAAATCCATACAAATATAAGAGATAAAAAGATGATACTTGACAGGTGGGTAGAGTTGTGTTTCTTATAACCATCTTTGAAAGTTACTTCTCTTCTCCGGGATAAATATGCCAATCCTATCTTAATACGTCGATAATATCGTGTTTTGTCTGTTTGATGGCTGTATGGCTGCGTATGCGTAGTCTTGATGCAGCAGAAACGATGTTCAAGGCTTGAAATCCGTGGTCGCACACTGTTCATTCGGTCGCAAATACGTCTTCCAAGTGTCGTACTTTGGGGGTTTGTATAGCTTTAACCCTTGGTTGTAGAAAGTTAATTCGAGGTTTAGCGTGTAGAATAAATGCCAATGCACCCACGGTGGAAAAATTAACGGGTTAGAAATATTGGTTTTTGTTTAAGAGCGGTTGGAATGAAATCGTCTACAGACTGGCTACATCGCCCTAGGCCTGGTGAGTTGTCCGTGTAGTCGAATTGTCCATCAGCCCTAAACGGCTATGACAGTCACTGTATCGAAATTTGTACCCCGATTCGGGTGGTGTTGAGTTGACGCATGTTATTTAGTAACGTTTTTATGTGAAATATTTGACTGTGGTTCGGTACCTGATCCGATAATACGGTACATAATTGACTCATATCACGAGATATTTCAACTGATGTTTCAATTGTCACAGAACCTAAAATATCTATGACAGTCTCTGTACCGTCACGGTACCCCGATACAGGTACTGGTAAGTCACCGCCGGTATGTTAGTCGTTGGTCACCGCATATGATTTTTGGGGAATTGTTCTGCGTGTCCATACATTTGAGCATTGCTCTCTTGTGAATAGGTATAGAATATTTTAGAACATTCTTACTAACAATATAGGAATTTTTGCCGTTAGACAAGCCGATCAAAACGTGCGATATTGAAACTACAGAAGCAAGCTGCACAAAAAAATATTTAGGTCTCTTTTAGATATCAGCATGAACATGTAATGTAATTTTAAACAAAAATGATCTTCGCAAAATGATTCTATAACCTTAAAGGGATGTAATGGTGAAATCCATTGGCAGAGGCGTGGCGAACGTCTCTGCCGCACAAGACAAGTATCAGATGATACCCCTTTCTTTACCCATCCCAACAAGAATAATTCGGGAGTTAAACAAATTATAGCTAGGCAAATATTCTGGAAATGTAAAACAATTGAAATTGGAAAATAAATACATCGATAAAGATATTAATATGGATTAAATAATTTTTACTATATTTTACGTTTCTATGAGACATTGAATAATTACTTACTTTATCCCGATTTGTAAGATTGACATTGCCTTGATTCGCTGTTCCTGGTAAAATCTGAATGATAAGGGTAAGTTAAAAAATGCAGAAATTTTGGTGCTCCCGAATTATGTGTACCGGGTTAGGATTAAGCCATAATTGTTTCGATTTCCCTTGTTTTGGTTCTACCACGAGCTCGGGGACTGTCAGTGTTAGACAGTGAATACCCTCCTGTCCATAGGTTTTAGTCTCTTTACACAAATCGATGTAAAATAGGCGAACAAAACTAGCTATTTCTTCATTGGTACTCACACTTCAGGAACGCCAAAATATTTTTACAAGAAAAATAGCTATTCAGATATCTGTGGCTATTTGACCAAGTGCGCTGTCATGGGTGATGGACAGACGACTCCTCTCTTCCCAGTGAGTTATTGATGAAACATGATTCTTATTGTAGAAAATAAATCAGCGAACCGGCTGAGTGACGTTCTTCTTAGAAAAGCGAAAACCGTATGCGACCCACCAATCCACCATTTACAATACATCGATCTGTCGTCACTAGACATCAGCTGTAACAATGTCTTCGGCCCTCGCAAAGCGCTGTAATCGGATTGAAAATTATAAGATCCTTACCTTTCAAATGAGATGATAAACTTTAGTTTAGATGTCAGAACATTTCACACCAACTACCTACATTTTTTATTTACATCGATCAATCGTCACTCGACATCAGCTTTAACATTATCTTCTGCCTTCTTCGTGCGCTACCTAATCGCATCAGAATAAATTATTATTTATAAATTTTCAAACTCTAGCTTAGTCTAAAAGAGAACGAACCTGAAGAATGAGAATAAATTAGCTGACGTACTTGTAACCCTACCTTACCTGCCTTAAAACTTTGCATATACCTGAAACACACAAGCGCAGAGAATACCTCGTGCTACCAGGCCCTGGATTGAGTTATTTTTCGAAGGCCAAAAGAGATGAAATAGGGGCAATATCAAGAAGGAGTTGTTATTTATAATAAAGAAAAAAAAAACTGCAATCTTTTTCTCCTTCTAATTAGTGACCAAGGATTGTTTTTCACATAGCGTCATAGTATTCTCATGTTAATAATGGCAAAACAACTAGAATATTTCTGAAACAGAGCAGTAAAAATAAATATAAGAAATTGCTAATGCAAAGGTTTCTCAAATTTAGTAGTAATCAGATTGTGCGGATGCAAACTGAAGGAGCTACGTTACTATATTGAATCTACGCAGCCGTCGTTAAACCTTCATATTTCAATGTTAATACATGTCACTACAAAAATAAAATAGCTGTAAACCTTACACTGAGTTGGAGCTGGACATTTGAATAAATTAAGCAAATTCCAGATTCATCAGCCTCCAGCTCTGTGTAAAAAGCCCACCCCAATCCCACAGCAAATTTAAAAACAGAATTCAGAATAATTTGAAATCAATAAGGTAATCAAGCAATCTTACATATTTCGTCAAAAACATGTAATTTTGGTAAATATATTCACATAATCAGGTTCGTTCCAGTATTTAAAAAAAAACTGATAACGACAACCTTACTCAAATTGTTACGTCAAACACATTAGAAGTTATTGAGGTAAGAAACTACACAAAATCTCCTGGGCACATGAGGAAAAATAAATCTTCTTAGAACAAAGCAGCACAAAATAAATATAAACGTTCACTAATGAAAAAGTGTTTAGGATTTTCAGGAAATCAGATTGTACGGTGTAAAATGAAGGAATTACATTACTATATCGAGATTATATAGAGGTTAAATTTGAACCTTTTCATTTCGAAAGGTAACACGAATCAATAGTTGATACGGGAAAAAAATTGCTATGAACCATACACGAAGCTGGATATTTTAATGGATCGAATCCAGCTCTACGTATAAAGCCCACCCCACGAAAGACGAATAGTTTTGCTTGGAAATAAAATTAAAAAAAAAAGATACGAATTTAATTTTCACATAATAATAATGCTATAATGAAAAAAAGAATTCTCAGAAAAAAAACTGTTTGCTTCAATACATTTTGAGCAGATAATACCACGCTTCTGTAAGCATTTCAACGTTCAGTTCACATATTATTTATCCCGTTAATCTAGTGTTTCTTCAAGGCTATACATATTTCATTACCACGGTGTAACACGTGTGGCAAGATAGTTCATTACAGGTTCATTTAGAATCACTGTTAATGGTTTAAATCTGACATGGGCAAGCTACGGCCCGCGGGCCGAATCCGGCAGGTTGGACAATTCAATCTGGCCCGCCCGATGCTTCCACAACCACATTTTGAGCGTAGAAAATAGCTCAAGAGAAATTTGAGAGATTACCGATAAAATTTAGTTTTGACACGAGGCTTATTGTTGTCCCCTTTTGCTTTCGTGACATGTAAATATTGTTAATAAAATGCAACTTTTACGTCGCACTTGGCCCGCGGGCAAAAAACCTTGCCCATCCCTGGTTTAAATGCACCGAGTTATGCAAATGAGTTATGAAGTCTCGATAGTCTGACCCAAGAGCTTCAGAATTGGTCCGAGATGGCACTGATCATACATTCCAGAGTTAAATATGGTAATAGTCTTACCAGAGATCGGAATTAATGCAGTAGTGAAGAACCGGATTTAGATTGTGACGGTCATGTCGACGCTTCCAAAACAGCCCACCTATAAAAAAAAAAAGAATATAAATAATACATAAATTTTATATAGTTAGATAACAATATACCTTACACACAATGCCCAATATGGAAGTAACTATTATTGTTTGCCTATTTTACATCAATTTGTGTAAGGGAACTGAAACATATGGACGGGGGTGTATTCACCTGGCTAACACTGACAGTCCCCGAGCTCGTAATAGTCATAGAACTAAAACAAAGAAAATCGGAATAAGAGTATGGCCTAACCCTGGGCTGGTACACATACTTTGGGAGTACCCATTAAACAGCAAAATACAATAATATACCAAGGAGTTCTGTGACATGTGGGTAATGTTCTTTACCCGATTATGCAAGAATATTTTGTTCAAATACCGAAATAGGCCATTTTTTACCTGGTATGTCTTCGCAAAACATTAATTCGTTGAATTGACCTTAATTCCAGGTCCGCAACGCTTCCGCCACTCCTGTCAAATAAGAAAAATTCAGGTTTAACAAAGCATTGTATTACTAACTAGGAAAACAAGATGAAAGGTTTAAATATTTTACCTACTTTAGTCTTTGCTAAACGATAATTGGATGATTTGAATTCAACTCCAGTTTCACAACGCTTCTGGCTTCTCTCTAAAGTTGAATAACACAATCAGCTTTAACAAACTACCTACGGCGAATGATTGTTGCTTACATCTACTAAAGTACTCTAATCGATATAATATAGTGACATGACTTCGAGAATTTACGATAAAAAGTTTCTGATTCATCTTATATACATTCTTGGTTATGTTGTCTAAAAAGTATTAAATATTTGCTTGCCAATGTGTTCCCATGAAGTAGTGTTCCCTTTTATTGAATTTTGAATGATCGAAATCACTCATGCCATGATGTTGATGGTCATTTTTTTATAGTGCAAATCTATACATAAAAAAATATTGCAAAATTTTTTTTTTGTGGTTATAAATTATGTAGAGACGACAACATGTCGAAAACAAAATTAACCAACCTTTTCAAACATTCGATGCACTCTATACTTTTCTGCAACCAGTTCAAGTTCAGAATGCGAATGGTTTTATCAGGCGACCAACAGTGCTACTTGGGCTCCAATACCAATTCATATCAAGTAAATCAACAGTTTCATCGGCCATAATTTGGCTCGGTCACGAAAATGTCAACTTGGAATAAGGTCAGTAGGTCAGCAGTGACGCTCTGTGTTCATCAACAATACAAATACAATTCCATTGCAAATAAACCAACGTTTTCATCAAAGATTCGTCCTCAGTTATCACACGGACCACTCGAGAAATATTTCAGCTAAATCTAAATAGAAATTCACGTTTTATCAGACGACCAGCGGTGCCACCTGTGGTTCATCAACAATTCAACGATCCTTTCATTGTAGGTATATATGATATCAACGATTTCATCATATACCGTGAACGCAACTCAAAAAGAATTAGTTAACATTTGAAAATTCATTAGTCAACAAAAATGGTTACACCAGGCCCCAGGAAAAATGGTTAGACACAGCCTGTAATAAACCGGTTAGACCCGGCCTGTATAAAAATAAAAACGGTTAGACCAGCCTGTAAAAACGCTTAGATTAGACCAAGCCTGTAAAAAAAAACGGTTAGACCCGGTCTGTAAAAAAACGGTTAAAACCAGCCTGTAAAAAAAACGGTTAGACCCAACCTGCAAAAAATAAACGGTTATTCTCAGCTTGCAGAACAATAATAGCAGATAAATCAACAGTTTCATCGCCTACACTTTGTTTCAGTCATGCAAATGTCAACTCGGAATAAGGTCAGCAGTGATGCTCGTGTTCATCAACAATTCAAGTACAATTTCATTGCAAATAAATCAATGGTTTCATCAACAATTTTTCCCCATTCATCAACGTGACTCACTCGAAGAAGTTTTTTGACCTAAATCAAAATTCAAGTACCAACATAAGTTTTAACAGATGACCAGAGGTGCCACCTGTGAGGACTGATCAGAGGTGCTACAACAATTGAACGGTCTTTTTATTGCAGATATGTCAACGATTTCATCATATACACTCAACTCAACTCGAAATAAAATGGTCAACGATCTGAAATTCATCAGTCAACAACAATCGTTAGACCTGGTACCTGCAAGAAAACATGTTTGGACGCAGCCAACAAAAAATGGTAAAATGGTTAGACGCGGCCCCTGCAAAAAAATAGTTAGACCCAGTCTGCAAAGATGGTTAGACGCGGTCCCTGCAAAAAAAAGTTAGACACAGCCAGCAAAAAATGGTTAGACGCGGTCCCTGCAAAAAATAGTTAGACACAGCCAGCGAAAAATGGTCAGACGCGGTCCCTGCAAATAATAGTTAGACACAGCCAGCAAAAAATGGTAAAACGGTTACACGCGGCCCCTGCAAAAATAGTTAGACACAGCCAGCAAAAAATGGTGAAATTATGAGACGCGGCCCCTGCAAAAAATAGTTAGACCCAGCCTGTAAAAAGGGTAAGTCCCAGTTTGCAAAAACTGTTACACCCAACCTGCAAAAAACGGTTAGATGCCGATTTCAAGACAAAAATAACATATATAACCATTAAAATGAACATGGTTAGGTTGAAACGAGGGACCATGTCTCGTTCGCTACTGTTGACTTTATATAAAAATCCTCCCATTTCAAATACCATGCATCCGCAGTTCATCAAATTACATCAGAACCATCAACAATATTAACTTAAACATAAAATCTGCAAAAGAATCGTATAAAATCGCAGCATAAACGAAGATCAATTATCAACAAACCATCTTGAGCGGTCACACAACCTTAATGTCCAGTTTCACCTGCAATATCATGTTTCAACTCTCCACATGGGTGCAACATAGAAAGGTACCTGAAATATATAAATTTTGTTTGCATATAGGAATGAAAATTTCCACCATTGCGTTTATTCATTCTCCACGATCTGAGTCTTCATCGTTACCAACTCATTATACAACATGCATTATATTTTATGTTAAACATCGATTTTGTCGGAATCATGCTAGCGCTCATTAAACCCATAAGGCAGCTTTCTTGTATATTCTTCCGTCTACCGCGCTCCAACATTCGTGAGATTGCAACATCGAGCTTACTTGAATAATGATCTTCCCTTAAAATATAGTAAAAGTGGCCAAGAATTATAAACGTACACAACAGAAAGGGAAGGATCACAAATACGTTTAACCCCTTCTGCGTTTGCTATACTTTTGGTAGCTTTATGTTTAATCTGTTTAATTAAATAGAAAGCAATTAAGCGCCAGATATGATATTGTAAAAGGGATAGATGATTCAGATTTTTCTACAGTGTTTGGAATCAATGAATGGATTACTTTTAAATTATAATTTTATTACGCAATAGTGGAATAAATTCACAAATTCCGTCAACTTTTCAAATAATATTGCTATATTAGTACCAATTAAAGTTCTCCCTAAGCCCAATTTCGGAATGCCATATTATTGACAAAAAATTAAGTTACGATTCGGAAAAAATTATTGAAAATAACTAATGTTTATTCATCTTCTTTGGATGGTACCTGAAAATATAAAAACAAGTGTTAGTTGACGAAATGGTAGTCCATACAGAAAAAAAATCAGGAAATGGGGTACACTAAAATATAATCCAGAAAACGGAAATGTAGTAAATAAAAAGTGTCGTACAGTTGTTTGCACGTCACTGTATGTAAAAAATGTCTTGCATTTGATTGCACGGCAGTAGGGTGTATGTGAATATGATAAAAACCAAGTCGGATATGATAGATGTGTAACGTAGCGGGGTTTTCAGAGGATGGCGTTCGACGGTGATATACTGTGTAGAAAAGACCGTTTACTCCCTCGCTAAACGACAGCTTAATTGACTTTTGAATACTGGCAAATACTCGACTATTCTGTTGCCCCAGTCCACAGGTTCACACGATCAACAGTCAAAAAATATTCACGGTGCACTTTTGTATTCAACGCCAACCCAGCCATCAAGGTCAGAGAACAGAAAAGAACAGTCTGCCCGATGCAACAGACAAGACTTAAAAAGAACAAATAATCAAAAACACGTGGCAACACAACACATGCGCAACGCATAAGCACCACACAGTGAAATGAACGTAAGACTACGTATTACGTTACAGATGTCTTGCATTTTACTGCACGACATCAGTGTTAGAACATGGTTTTGTCGCTAGGACAATAAACCATGCAACATAAAAGCTATGCACAAGTGTAAAAATACAGCCCATAAGTAGATTGGAAGAGAAAGAGTTTCAATGCCCAGACAAGATGTCTGGAACCGTTACATCATTCATTCTCCTACTGCGTCCCTAACACTGTGAAAAGTAAATTATCAAACCCAGCTTGAAGTCACAAGAGAGGACAACAGTGCGAGTGATAATTACTCTTCACCCTTATAACTATCTATCCAGCCGTCCCAACCACCGAACTCAACATCCCAGCGAAAGGAATTTTTGACCCTAGTTTGACGAAATCTATTTTATCGCCGACCTGATCTAAAATTACAATGATCGAAGGGTCCCCATATATATTCTAGCTTTTTTAACCCAATCTGTATTTATCATGCGCGCGGGCGATTTCACTCCGCTACATTGAGTGAATCCTGGCTAAATGGTGCAAGCACCAGAGGTTCAAGCTATCCAGTTTGAAGCGCGGGCGTCAGCTCCCCTGCAATCATAAACACGAACCCAAATATTGCAACTTATGAGTTTGTTTATGACTGCCGTACTATACTTTTTATATATAAACTGAAAGCTGACCGGCCTAAAAACCTTAAGTTGCTTGAGACCTAGAGGCAACATCCAAGAAGAATAGCAGACAACTTTGCATGGACGCATAGTGGACATAATCGTAATAATAAGTTAAATTTCATTTTGAAAACGTCGTTTTCTAGTGGTTTGTTAGCCAAATTTCACAATACAATTAAGTGCGTCACAATGCTTAATTCATCAACTACTTTTTGCCTTAGTCCAACTACCTTACCAGAAGCTTAGTGCTACTTGGCTTGGCAATATTGAATCGAAATTCAACGTACAGAAATCCGGTTCAATATTAAACCCAGACTTCGCCTCTTTGAGCGCAGTAGTGGCCAATAGTATTCAAATAAATCCGAATGTCGGAAATATTCGAACAAATGATTCAAAATAAATGATTTGAAACTTTTTCAAACAATTTTTAGAGAAATTTAACAGTTATTGCCATTTATTGCACCCGAGAAGATCTATTGTACCTTCCGAGGTCTTTCGTCTGCTTCGTCTCACAATTTGTGAGACCCTGTACTATATGGCCTAATATGCAAAGGGGAAAAGCTCAAGTCTCATTCAAATATGTGCTCCATGTGACCGATTTAATTTAGGAGACTTTGAAGCTTAATCCCCAGAATAAAGAATAAAACCTAGCGCCCTATCTAACTAACAATACATAATTCAGTGCAGTGTTAAGCCTAAGCGAAACCCTTCTTTAATTTGGTCGGTCAAAGGAGCAAATTTTGTTTAACTTCAAAGATCGCATTGCTAATTATGATAACAGAAAGGTTTCGGCATTGGTAAAAAAAAACATGGTTAGTTTGCCCTATTTTATATATTATTCGTATCAAATCGACCACGTATTAAATATTGCTGTGGATCGATAAATGAGAATGATACCAAAAAAAGTTCAATCAGCAATTTATGCTGATAAATTTATATATATATATATATATATCATGTACACGCCCATGAATAGTAAATCATCATTAAAAATTATTCAATTCTTTTCACCCGCCGGACTGAGTTGTTCTTCGGTAGACAATCCTAATAAGAGCCATCTAAACACCTAGGTTAGATTCGTCTGTCGAACCCTATCTAGTCATTCCTTGCTGACTAATTAATAAATCGACAGACGAAATTGGTAGTACCACACAAGTGAAGAATCCTCTAGCGAAGCGAAGAATTCTATCTTCCATATTCGCGCCCTTTGCTTTTCTCCCGATGGCTCGGATTCTACATCAAGTGTTCGTACAACGAACATGAACAACACGTTCAGCTGGCCTGGAATATAAAAAAATAGAACACTGAGTTCTTCTGCTCAAGGTAAAAATTCAAGGCAATCGAACAGTTTTTTTCAGTTCATGACCCCTTCTTTCGGCACTCATGGGTTGCAGTGGTATTTATAGTACTAGTTTGATTAGCAGATTTTCAAATCCCATCATGTGCAAACAAGAACACAGCGTGAAATAACTTTAACAAGCAATGACACTAAAATGAATGAGGAGGTTTCTAGTAAAGTGAAAAGTAAAAGCAGTTTTGCGCCTAGCATTGTACGCCCCCCTCCCCATCTGTTCTGTGCTCAATCTTGGTTAAGAACCGCTGACCTATAAGTACCAAATTAATAAGCATTTTATCCAACGTTTTAGAAACTTTATTGCATTGAATGATTAGTCAAAGAAGTTAGATATTTATTGTTGTATCTCACCTTAGTTGGTTGATGTCGTGGACGGTCTTCTCAAGCACTCGATGATTGGGATATTTTCTCAAACCTATAAATGGCAATAGAATGATAATTTGTGCGTTTTTATTTCAATGCAATGCATTTGTAAAAAAATAAAATCTTTCCACGCTCTTGGTATTTTTCTAATCAAATTCTGCTACTCCTGTGGTAGGTGTACCTGTTTGGGATTAGCTATAAGTTTATTCCGATTTACCTAATTTTAATTTTATTACGAGTCCGGGGGCTGTCTGTGTTGCCCTCTGTCCATAAGTTTCAGTCCCTATACGTAACTTGATGTAAACCAGAAGAACAATATAAAATAGTTACCTCGACGTTGGTACGTACACTTCTGAATCTGGAGCGCCGTTTTTTTTTATCACCAAACAATATCTGCATAAGCAGCAATCAGTAGGCTAAAACGACAACCAAATACAGTTTTAATAAATACCTTTCCAAGTCGATGACGTATTTAATATCTTCGGGTGGAATGAACATGCGGCAGAGGAATTGCAAATCAGTTTTCAGGTTGCCGTACAAACTGTGGATCTTTCTCGGCTCCTGTGAAACATTGAGAGCTTAGTTATACTGCAGTTATTGATAATATAAGTTCAGTTGGCCAGAGATGAAAAAGATGAGAACACTGAGTGTGATATTTGGGAATTCATACTTGTTTTTCAGGGTAAAAATATAAGCGAAAAAGTGTCGGTGAAAGAAACACAAAACGACAAGCGAAATTATAAGTTCAGTTGACCTCAGATAAAAACAAATAGGAAAACTAAATATGAAATTCGGAATTTTATATTTGCTTTTAAGCGTAAAATTATATTCTAACAACTGCTCTGCCCTGCCTAGCAAGATTCGAAAACGAATGAGCAAGGGCAGTTATGAACCCCAACGACTCGTCAACGTGTTTGGAATCTTCGGAACATTCAGTCAGTCAGTCCATGATGACGTAAAGATGCACGACATGATTTGCAAATCAGTTTTCAAAATCGCCGTACTAAACTGTAGATATTTTTCGTTTTCTATATAACATTTAACAATTTTGTTATTACCGAGTTTTTATTAATCGTTTAACAATCAACTACTTTGATTGTAGCGCCGAAGATGCCATTAAATTTTTGATACTCCTGAAGTGTGTGAACTAAGATGGCGAAAATAGGAACGTAGTATGTGTACCGGGTTAGGGTTCGCCCATTATTTTATTCCAATTTTCCTTATTTCAGTTCTAATACGAGTTCGGGGATTAGCCAATTGATTCGTGTAGTATTAGTAGCTACTATTATGACCTAGCCCTATCCTGGTACACACACTACGTTCCAGTGTCCGCCATCCTGGCACTCTTACTTCAGGAGGCAGGAACCGAGAAATTCCCATTGAAAATGTATTTCCGAATCCTGTTGATAACAGTGAAACCAAGAATAAGCCCCATACCAGGGCGCTAACCACAGATCCTGCTGGTACATTCCACTTCCAATTTGTTGGACAAAGTGGTATTCCCGAAGTATGGGTACCATATTAGGATAAGGCCATTTTTATTGCAATTTTCCTCATTTTCTTTCTATTGCGAGCACGGGGCGGAGGCTGTCTGTGATAAACAAGGGAAAATTCCCCGTTGCACATAAGCTGCAGTCCCTTTACATATATTGATGTAAAATGGCCGAACAAAATTAGGTACTTTCATATTGGTACACACACTTGATGCTCATGAAGCGCCGACGAAACAATCACCGCCCGCGAAATTCCATCTTTCGAGTTTAGACTGTTGCAACTGGGTTGTATCTCTAGAGCGTAGCACGATGAGCGTACAGAAGGATAAACTAAACTAAAAAGTACCCATCTGAAAGTTCTTTGGCTGTTGCGAATAAGACGATTGCATTTTCAATAGTCAATCTCTTTAATACCCACGGGTTTGCAGCATGGTATTTATGCATATACTACGGTATGTATCAACTGAAACAATAAAATATATACACTGATAAATAAGCGTCATCATCATCAAAAAGGTGACAGAAACCAGAAAAAAAATATTCAAAACATTGATTTTCCTATACCCCTCTTAAAATTTCAAACACCCCCCTAATTTTTAGGCGTGACACCATACTTAAATTCTTAATGTAAAAAAGTGTAGGCCTATTCGAATATTCCGAAATTGGCTCATATGCCGTATGCTCATATGAAGATGATCAGTAAAATACAAAACACGTTTTTATAAGTTACAATTAGTTTTATCACTAATAACAAAATATCTATCATCCCCTAAATTTCGAAACGCCCTCTAAAATATAATATAAAATGTCGAAAAATAGAACTTATACCGGTAACTAGTCTACATTGTCAGTTGAAAAAAAACGCGTGCGCTCAAAACTCAACTATGAAAGGCTCATGTGTACGAGGTTTTATCACTCTGAAGACTGCTCTTCTTTCATAACTTTTGATTATATTCAATACTAACCTATTACAAATACACCATTGCCTTGGAAATGCCACATGAACAACTTACAAACGCATTTTTGAACAACCTCACTACACACGAACGGCAAGTTGACTAACACGGTTCATGTCGAAGCAGCGTTGATTACAGATGATTACTATCCCGCGTTTTGTAGAATCCTCGTCTCCACCTATCAACGCCCGATCCAGATTTTTCTGATGACTTTTACCACGCGCCTTTTTTTTTACAATTTTCGGTTCTACCAATCAACGCTTGTGCCTGGTTTCCTTGGTGGCTATTACCACGCCCTTTTTCTAGAATCTTCGGTTTTACCAATCAACACTCGTTTCTACTTATTCTGATGAATTTTACACCGCGCGTTTTTTTTAATCTTGGGTTTTACCAATCAACGCTTTGACCTACTTACTCTGATATTTACTATCCGCGCATTTACTAGAACAGTGGTTATCAAACGACGGGGTGTGAAGCTAATTAATAATAAAAATATTTGTTGGATTTGATCTTGCCCGCCCCCTATTTTGGCGCTCCATAAGTGTATGTACCAATATGGAGGTAACTAATTTTGTTCGCCTACTTTACATCAAGTTGTGTAACGGGACTGAAAAATATATTTACTTGACTAACAGAGGCAGTCCCCGAACTCGTAATAGAACTAAAATCTGAATAAAATGTTGGCTCAACCCTAACCTGGTACACATACTGCGGGAGTACCCACATTTCTTTATTTTGGATATTTACATTCCATCCACGTATTTTTATCGTTTTCGTTGAATAAACCACACTTTCGTCTTTTTATATATATATATATGGTATTTGTAACTTATTGTTACTAACTTAACTAGTTATTTTTGAGTTAGGACGCGAGACTTGAACAATTCCTAAAAAGGGGGCGCGGCTCAGAAAGTTTGAGAATCACTGTTCTAGATTGTCCGTTCTTATCCTACAGCGCGGAACAGAGGGGAACAGCGCGGAAAAGGACAAACAGCGACAGTAAGTTTCAAATCTTGCATCCCAGAGTAGGCCTAGATAAAAAGTTGGGCTATCGTCTGTGTCATTTTTTATTACTTTGTAGTGTTTAAATACAATGGTAGTGACATAGCAAGATGCTATGTTGAATGTCCGATCTACTACTATGATCGTTTGGTCGGATGTCTGAATGGATATATATATATAGATTGCAAATCCACCAATTGATATCCTGTATACAAAATTACACTTGGCGGTTTTTCAGGGGTCAGTATAACTTCTTTCAGATAAGGATTTGTGTTTATCATATTTAGAACATCCAGAACGTCATCGGCAATATTATATTTTGTACTCTTAGAGTTTTTCTGTTTCGAACTTGTTTGAAGTCGCTTGGCGAAGATGTCGGACCATTTAACACCATTTTTCGGAAAATTTTTCTGGTTGTCCGTTGCATCGAAACCTTTGTCGATTGTTTGTGTGACATGTTCCGGGGTGCGAAAATACTCTCTACCAGGAATATAAGCGTAGTGAGACGGTGTTAATGGCCATATTCTTCATCAGTGTTTTTGACGCACCCACTTTCGTAGCTAGAATATGTCAAACTAAAATACTCGTCTTTTGAATCCAGGTCATCTTCTCAAGCGTGGATATTACCTGTAAAAAACAAGAACCAAATCATCCCTAACCAAGTTTATGGTCCCCTTAATTTTTTTTAACATTTTTACACGCTATTCAAGGTACTTTCCCATTTTTGCCTGATATGACGGAATTTTCCGTCATTTATTTAATACAGATTCGATGGAACCTGTTTTTTTGCTGTCCCATACTCCGCAATCGTCGACAACAAAATTCCCCGTGTTGGATATTCCTTTCGCATTGTTTACAAAGAATGCATAGGCCTAATTGCTCTTACCACTCAGAGGTATACTTCCGAGGAAATTCTCTGCTGTAACTCGAATATATAATTGCTCGATAGTAAAAAATCGGTCCATTACCCGTTCTCCCGTAGCAATTTCCAACTTATCTTGGATAGACTTAATATGAACCATGGCCGCTATGGCCAAACCATGTCAACTAACTTTTTAATCGCCACAAACAAATGGCGCGAGGCGGGGTATCAGGGCAGCAAATTGAAAATCATGGCGGGTAAAATTGTGCTGCCACAAACTAATGCGTGTAGGCTGTAATGGCAGGACCACTCCTGATGACAACATACTTAGGATAACCTTTTCCTTATGGATATAGTTTCGACTGATTTGAGGTTAGGTTTCGGGTTTAGATAGATATAATTTCACTTGATAAACTAAAAAAATGGTACATGGCTTTGTGAAAATACTGGTGATAGCGCCATAGAATCATGTCAAGAGAAGCCGCGGTTTGTACGTGGCAGGAGCAGCTATGGAGTGGTAATAAATTGCTCCTCTTATTTTGCGCCGTTTCCCTCTGTTCCGCGCTATTTCCCTCTTTTCTGCGCTGTTTTCCTCTCTTCTACACTGTTTCTCTCCGTTTCCTTCTCTTTTGCGCTGTTTCCCTTTCTTCTGCGCTGTTTCGCGCTCTTTGTGGTTTTGCGTTGTATTCAGTAAGTAGTAAGACCCCTACAATACAGCAACAACGTACTTATATTTTAATCAGTTTCGATTTTACAAAAATGACTAGCTTACCGGTTGAAGGCTATTGAGAAATTTTCGACTCCGTCCACTACCGAAGCTCTGCCGTCTCATTGATGCTTTACTTCAATCTATTGCTCTTCCAGTCTTCTGCTGTTCCTAGTGAAGCGCTCCGGTATTTCGTTGATTTGAAGTTTCTGCAATGCCTAAAGTAAGGCGAAGTCGCAAACCACCTCCGGATGGCTGGGAATTGATAGAACCAACTTTGGATGAACTTGATCAAAAGATGAGAGAGGCAGAAACGGATCCTCATGATGGAAAAAGAAAAGTCGAAACTCTATGGCCCATATTCAAACTTCATCACCAAAAGTCAAGATATATTTATGACTTGTTTTATAGAAGAAAAGCAATTAGTCGAGGTAAGTGGTAGCCTAGTTGGTTTCTATTTCCTGGGCAATTATATGATGTGATTGAATTTCATGTTTTTGACTAATTCTTACACATTCAGACATTATCTTATTTTTCAAATGACTTGCATCACAGTCCACACTTGAACGATTGACTAGTTAACTATTTCATACCTGTCTTGGCAGATTCATAACCAGGAAAGGGGCCACGGTTGACTTTATGAACATGCTTTAAATCGGTTCATGAAAACTAACCATCCTTCATGGATAAATACAAAAATCCTGTTTTCAGATTTGTAGTTGCAATTCATTGTCAGTTAATATTTTCTGGCTACCTAGGCTCTGCTCTGTTCAGTATTAATAAAAATTGTGTACATAACCTAACAAACTAATATATTGACTTGCAGAGCTTTATGAATATTGTTTAAAAGAATCAATCGCTGATAAAAATTTGATTGCTAAATGGAAAAAACAAGGATATGAGAATTTATGTTGTCTTCGATGCATTCAAGCAAGAGATACAAACTTCGGAACAAATTGTATTTGCAGAGTTCCAAAATCAAAACTTGAGGCGGTGAGGATTGTTTAATAAGTAAACTCAAATATCAACAAATAAATGAGGTTTCGGTGGAAGGCCATGCCCATGCCTCTGAAATGATAAACCGTTAGCTAGTTTACATATTTATCTCAGGGAAGAGGAAAGACGATAAGATGGCTTAATCATTTGGCGAACCATGGCCTCTCGTCCGGTTACCAGTTATTTGGTTTCAGAAGCATGGACTTGATGGTGGAGGGAGCCGTAACCCGCCAGCGGTTACGTGAACCACCCTAGTGAGGCTGTGCTCTACCATGCGATGAAGCTATTTCATTGGCTTTCTAATCCTTCAAATAAGTATAAAAATCCCTATTTTTGATGAAAAGAAAGTGATTGCATTTGCATTTCAGTGCATTTCAGTTTCACTAAACTTGGCTTAGGCTACTCCACTGAGTGAAATAGTGTTCAAAAAAGCTGAGAAAATCTCGAATAACCCAGGTGGTCGAGGCTCTTCTAACTATGTGTATTCATTTTTCAGGGTAAAGTTGTTGAATGCATTCACTGTGGATGTAGAGGATGTTCTGGATGAAACAAAGCCACAGCGAACAAAAGTTTATATGGACTAATAACCTGCATCAGAGCTTATTGTGATTTTAACAAATTACCAGAAAAGACTGGTGCACAACTCAATGTTAGTGACAATCGAGCCTAAAATGATTCAAGTCACTTGAATCAAGTGAACCATTATGAACAAACTTTTTGATGATGGATTGATTGAGAGTCATTTACAGATTAAGCTTTCAAACTATTCAATCGCTTCTTCTTGCATTGCTGTGATTCTATCGCTTTATAGTGTTTTCAAGAAATCGGTGAAATATAGACATTTTTATTATAAAAATTATGTACAAATAGAAAATGGACTAAAACTGACCAGTTGGTAAGGGCCAAGGGTATAAATAATAAGGACATTGAATGCTAGCCCCAAGGTTAGCTACCTGTGTTAATAGTGATTTTATATTACACACTAAAAATATAACTGGCATCGTTTGAGGTGACTAAGATTTGTCCAAAAGTAGGGCTGGGCATTTCGAATCTAATAGTAAATTATTCGAATCGGTGTAGAGCAAATTTTCGAATTGCCGCCATCTTGTTTTACTCTTTCCGCCAATGGTCGAGGTAAATTTCTCAATTTTTTTTTCATTGAAGCCATATTCTTTCATGACTCTTTTCTGTATTGAGGTATTGATGAAAACGTGTTTTTTTTTATTGTCAGTGATGTATTCTATGTTTTCGGTAATTTATGTGTCTGAAGGACCTAAAATACTAAGAAATTTACATACAATTTCATACCTTCCAAGTATTCGAGATTCGATTCGAAAAAAATATTCGATCCGATTCTGAAATCATCAGGTATTCGAAAATGCCCAGCCCTATCCAAAAGTGCAACTCCAGGTGAAGTACAGACATATTTGGTGCTAGCTCAATTGTAAATCTACGGTTAATTTTTCAGACACTTCCCATGCCGGCATTATTTCTTTAAATTTTTCAAGATCGATTTTTCCACCAACTTTCTGAAGTAAATTTTCAGTGATTTCTTTTATTCTTTGATCACTCAATCCAGGTGTAAAAAGTGTGTGATAATATCGATACATTTCAATTCCACTCAAATATCCCATTTTTTTAACATCAAGAAGTTTGAAAAGTCCTTCCACTTTTTCTTGTGGAGTTCGATGGGAGCTGAGTTCACCAAAAAACAAAACAGTTTCCCTCGGAAACAAGATTTGTGACCTTCCTCCGTATTTTTCGGCAACAAATCGTGCAAGTTTGCAACCAGATAGTTCTGGAATTTTCATGAGATCGTCTACTGGGATGCCGTAAGTCTCATCAGCGGAGGTTGCTTTGTCAAGCTTTGAATATCTCTTCTGTATTTCTTGGATCTCTTGGGGTGAGAACCCAGTTTCTTCCAACAACTTATTCTGCTCTTCTGTTGTGAAATATGACGCCCCCTGACCCTAAATAAGTATTTACATATTGAATTAATGGAGATGGGTGCTCATAACGAGATTAGCTTGGATTTAGGCACTAATAATATTACCTTCAGTTATTATATCGTAGCATTGAAATGTTATGATAATGACTGCATAACACTTTATTAATTTCTATTGATTATACACATTCATGTTATAGGAAAAAATACTGGATGATTGTAATATGGACAAAGAATGCATTTATAGACCAATACATATCTGATATAAGGAAAATTATGATATTGGTATATTCATATGAATTACATTGTACAATGCCCAGCCCTAGTTTTTTGTTAGCTGGGATCTAGCTTAGGGTTGCCATACCGTCCGGGATTTAGGGTTAAATTTTGTGTCCGAGAACAATTTAAATGTTCGGAATCCGGAATTTTACTGCATCTGCAATCGTACTGTGCGCACTGCTAATACAGAACATGTTATTTTGTACCGTGCGCGTATTTTTACTACGAGGTCATGAAAATAGTCATGCACTGTCCGGAATTTTGCTTTTCCAAATATGGTGACCCTAATCTAGCTAATATAGCAACCCAACACGCAGAGTAATGACATGAATCATCCTTTGATCATACTATAATTTCATTACCATTCCAATTGAAATTTCAGATCACACAGCATCGGACATCCTCTTGCTATTATTGTATTTTAGTAATTAAGATATAAAAATACACCTGCGTAAAATAAAACACAAAAATATGAAAGTTTAATCAGCATAATGTTTTCAATGAAGTAATAAACAAAAAGTATATTGCATCAAAGGGATTATCATATGATTGATTGTTGACAAATAATTACTGGTAATACATTTAAACGTGAATGTGGCACTTTTTAACAATAATAGAATTGTAAACGAAGGTAAGTGCTGGCTTGGCCATGATTTATCGAAAACATTCAACTAATTTCTATACTAAGTGCATATTAAAGTATTTTATTATGAAGGATAATTATCAATCTTTGAATAGTAGCATAAAAGAAAGTAATAGAGGGAAACTTATTAATTGAATAAACATGATTAATAAAATAACGAGAATATATATATAATATTCGTTCCCTGATTAACATATTGTCATGCATGGTTCAATAATATGGAGCATATTTTAAGTTTTTTTGGCAAAAAACAGGATGATACATTGCACTTCTTCACACTTTGGCAAGATTTTTGAAACAACAATAACATTGAAAGTTATCAGAGCATGCTTTGGCATTTATGATTGCGCTTGTTATTTAAAAAATGAGACTGTATGGTCCGGGGTGCCGAAGTTCTTTGTTGACAAACAATTTCCCCCAAAGTGTGCTACAGCAATGTACCAGTGTTGTTTTTTGATTATCTTTATCGACCAATGGCCTGTGCTCGTGTGCCCACTTGTAGATACTCCCTTCTACATTTCGAAGTATAATGCTGGAATACGGTAATTTCTCAGTATTATCTGTGAGGAATTCTTCAGGGTCAACAGGCGACCCTTCTTTTTCTTTCATTCGCTTAAGCCTTCGTTGCGTAATTGACACCAAAATTGAAGCCCTGATTCCCACAGCGCAGTACACAAATACATCCAACTCTTTATCCCTTTTCTCTCTCTCTTCAATCTTTTCCTGTATAAGGTCGATGACACAGTCGCATTGCTCTCTATATGGTTTGTTAAAATCCACCCAGTTAGCACACAACAAGTGACTGACGTCGAACTCCGCTCTTTCTCTGATGTCTACGACTAGGATATCCGAATTTGATTCATTGACATTCGAATTCGGCTCAAGTAAAGACTCCTTAGACAAAATATTCTCAAATTCTTGAGTTGTAATTGTCTCAACTTCTGGAAATTGTTTGGATGTCAATGATATTATAGTACGTAAAGATTTGCTCAATTTTTTTAAATCCTCGCGCTCTGTATCACTCATGTTTTATTTAAATCTGAGATACAAAAATATCAATCAACAATAATGGTAGGCAGATAAAAATTGTAACAAATGTTTTTGAAAACTTTTTTACAAGTGAAGACCCATTGATGGTAGTATACTTTAACATACACATGTTAATACAATAAAGTAATAAACTATAATATTCAAGAAAAACCTGTAGAATGCTGAAGCATCAAACGAATGATGAATTAACTTAATCTTTCACACCATATTGCTAATATTGAGATGTTAATTAGTTCTGATCGAAAGGCCACTCAAACATAGGTACCATAATCCAATTTACACCATAATAATGTGTTGGCAATTTTAAGGGATATCTAAATGAGATACCAGTAATGTTGAACCAATTTCAAAATATAGGTCACTCAATAGTCAAGTAACTATAGATCTAAGTCGAAAAAGTACCTGAAAATGAATGCATTCAACAACAAAAATATAACATATAAAATTGTGTATAAAATTTTTAAATATAAACGGTACTCCCGTAGTATGTGTACCAGATTGGGGTTAGGGCATAGTTTTATTCCGATTTTCCTTATTTTAGGTCTATTTTGAGTTTGGGGACTGTCTATGTTATAGCCAAGTGAATATACCCCCTGGCCATAGGTTTCAGTCCCTTTACACAACTTGATGTAAAGTAGGTGAACAAAATTAGTTACCTACATATTGGTACACATACTTCTGGAGCGCCATATAAACAGCTTGAAGAAGTTGCCATATTGTGCAAATGGAATGTCTCATAATATATCAGCGGATTGCTGAACTAACCGATATTAAAAGTGCAATCAATACTGCAAAAATAGCAGATAATATTCTGACTTAGTAACAAAGACTTGCACATTGAGAAATTACTAAAATCACAACATGTAATGCATATTATTTAAGGGAGAGGTTTATAAGTGAAGTAATTTTTATAGCATTATGATAAAATATTAAAACATGCCCATTTAGATGCTTGAATATAAATTGACAATAACATTATAAAGAAGATAAATTTCAAACATATTTTTAAAATACTAAAATTTGCTTATATACTCACATGACATGGGCAGGATCAAAGTGGTTTCTTTGGCTTAAATCGATAAGATTTGTTCAGTAATTTACCAAAGAATGCATTGTATGGATGAACTAAGTCAGCTTTATTTCCATCTTTGTTAAATACTTGCCGTTTTTCATTTGCCCATTGAAATATTCCACCAGTAATATTGTAAAAATTGATGTTTTGTTTTGAAAATTTCTCATATGAAGGACTTTTCGTGATTTGACTAATTAAATCAGACGACCTATATCCAACTGAGCAATAAACATAGACGTCGGTGTTTTGTTTTTCTAAAAGTTTTTCCTCTACTTCGCATAGTTTTTCTTTAGTAGGGAGTTTTTCGTCGATCCATACAGCATTAGATAGACAACTAACTTCAAACTCGTCCACATAACGTACGTCCAAAAGCATAAGATTTGGAGAATTTTCAGTTGGTTGAATTTTATCCATTTTTGAATGTAAATCGGTCGTGGAAACGTGTTTAACTGAAGGATATTTCTTTCGAATCCCCGCCATCACAAGCTTCATAGAAATAGGAGCTTTCTGTCCTGTGTGTGGTGGTTCCGATGACGAACTGGCCATTATGAATTTCGTGACAACAAGAACAAGAGTTATCATGACAGCGAGAAATAAAACGTCAAAATACCCAAAATATAAATCCGACATTCGAAATGACTTGAGTTGTCGGAATTGGCAAGTTGGAAAACATCAAAACAAACTATCGAGCGCCCACTAGCGTGAACGTAACTATCTATTTTCCCTAATTTAATGTGATAATATTCAAAGAAGGGGGGCTTGCTGCGATTTTTGTTGTTACGTAACTTTGTTTACGTTGACTATAAACATCGTGCGAAGACACGTGACGAGAGGATACCAGCTGATCGTTAATTCTGTTACGTAACTAGTGATTTATATGGTTTCACTCGAGTGATTCCTTGCACAACACTGACGCAATTTCTTCATTTTCAGTCAGTACCGGTAGTTTTCGTATGCAAATTCAGTACAGTATTTCAGCCCTAGATCTTGAAAGCTTGAAAGCTGTGACATCACTGATATGGAGCGAAAAAGTCATGGAAATGGCCCTGGAGTAAGTAAAAATTTTTTTTAGTGATTTCTGGATGCGTTTGAAACTTTTACTTCTAATTCAGTAATTAGATGAAATAATGTACCGGTACCGGTACTGTGAAATTACAATACGGTACACAAGACTGCGAGTTAAAAACAGAAAATGTTCCCGAAATTTCAATTGATATTGAAACATAAGAAGTATAAGCGTACTATATATCGGAAATATCATCGTGTAACATCTGAATATAACTGTAAACTGTTATATAGATAATTGCAGAATTGAAAGAACATCGAAACATGATAAGCTTTTCTTGGGTCTAGTACCGGTATGGTTTAGTACAGGGGTTCTAAACTTGGGGTTCGCGACCCCCAGGGGTTCACGAGAAGATTTCCAGGGGTACTTGGATGACAGTCGAGTTTTTGTATGTTGCTGTTTTTTATTATCCTTCATTGCTACCATGGGAAAATGCAAAATACCATGTGAAAATGCTATCCAAAAATTACGTCACTACGACGTCGCCATCACGTCATAGGATTGCAAAAGTATAATTACGATCGCCCGAAATGGCATCTGCGCCGCTGATAACGATCTATCTCCGATCGTGATCGTTGTGACGAGAAAACAAGAGAAATGGCTTGCTCGATTTCGGGTGACCGTCTGCGCCTTTTGGACGATCATCCGCATACTTCAGTGGGCCTTATTACGCCACTGTGACGACGAAATGACGTAATTTTTCGGTGACGTAGTCAGGTGGGGGTTAGGATTGACATATGCAAAAATTGTTGAGCCAGGCCAACTAGAAGTGCATGTGGTACTAAACTATGCCAGACCTGCAGACCCCTTTTCTTCAACTTTTTAATCAGGCTTAAAACTTTTAATACTACAGTCAGAGTCGCAGTATATAATATTCTCTATACTTTTATGGCATATTATGAACATATAATACATTATTTTTAAATTATATTTATAGCCTTCCAGGTCCAAGCCATCAACAAGCAAAATGAATATTTGGCAACAAGTTGATAGGATTGGTGAAATGAATGCACCCGATGTTCATCATGTTAATCAGCAACATGAATTGGATATTGAAGGTGTAACTGTGTACGACCAACAAGCCTTGGAGCAAGGTAATTTATTATATCGAATTGTCTATTCATTCAAGCCATCTTACTACCTTATGGACTATCCTTCAAGTTGAATACATGAATCTGAAACAACTTCTTAACAATTTCTTATACTTCCTAATATACAATCTTTTTCAACTCCAAGACAAGCTTCTTTCCTTAGAATTTTGAATACACAAGCTGCAATTAAGTATATCTGTAATTTTTTATAAACCATTTCAGGTATGATAAATCAAATGGATGCTGCATTTAATGAAAGAAAGAAAGTATTAGAAGTAAAAAGAGCAAACAGGGAGATCAAACTGGTGCAGGCAGATATTAGGTAAAGTGATGTCACCTGATTAACAATATTGCTTGAACGAAGAAATTTTTTCTGCCATGAATATCGGTGTTTTAATGTTTCGTTTTGAACCGCTTCTTATGCTATATGCTTATTTGGTCAGTGAATTCTATCTTTACCTCTAACCCCAAAACAATCCGGTCTTTCCAAAAATAGTAGCAAGGTATTTTTAGATTTCAGTGGCTACTTGTACCGGGCCTTTTTGAGAACGAAAGCCGTGAATAAGCACATTATAGAAAAACTAAATTAGATATAAAATTCTTTGTAAATAATGCCTTTTTTAAACAGTTCTAAATGCAAAAACGTTTCATCTAAATTATACTTTTTCATCTACCGTAAATAAATAATTTCAACTTCTGTGCAGAGAAGTCAAATTCAGCATTGCTCAAGCGGAAAGAACTCTGGGAATTGTGACATCACAAGCTCATGATAAAGAAACGAAGAAAAGATTGGATTCTATTAAATGTCAAAAGTCAAACAAGGAAAAACAGCTGAAAACATTACAGGTGCAAAATAACAAAATAAAAACAATTGAATGCCTTTATCTGGTTGATGATTCAATATAATATAGTCACTAATCAGATTGCACTGTTCGTTATTGTCTTCTGCAGTTGTCTAATATTTAGAACAAGAACGCGTTTGCTGAATACTATGACATTCCAAGAATGGGTACGAGCGAATTCCTCCTGAATGCCCCCCCCTGTATAATATAATAACCCCACAATTTTCCAATTATACCAACCATAGGCAAAGCTGAAACGGCTACAGAAGACAGCAGGTCTTATAAGCGAAGATGAGACGGAATCGAGCACCCAAGATCAAGAAATTGAGAAAGGTAGAATATGCTAACATTTGTGGTTGTTAGAAAGTGGTTTCTACCAGATTTTTAATATCAATACAGAAAAACTTCATCTGGGTAACAAAATTTTGGGAGTGGTAACCAAGGATGGCCAAAAACCGAATAATTCAGTATTTCGAATTCATTCTAAAATAATCTTAATGAAATATCGAATATATTCTGAAATGGGTCTTTTCGACAAGAAAAATTCTTTAAATAAGACAATTGTAAATTCATAGAAATCAAATTAAGTCATGCAGAATAATCGATTTTAATATTGTTTTAATTATTATTCTCTATTTATTTTATCAGAAGTTACTAATTTTCTTGTCTATCATAAGATAACAAATGCTCAAAAAGAAATTTTTGAATGAAATTATTCTATTGAATATAGGTAACCAATTTTGAATGTTTTCAAATATTCGATTCATTTTGGACATAGCGCTGTCTTTTCATCTTTTCTTCCCCTGAGGATTCATATGAACATCCTATTCTATCCTAATTTATTTTAATTTTTTTATTTTAGCTACTTCTTCTGCAGTTAGTTGGACGTTAACAGGTCAAAATGACGAAGAAAGAGATCGATTAATAAAATTAGGATACATGACTCCATTTGGCTCAGTTGCCGAAGTATCACAAAAAATCGAAGAAAAGCCTCCGAAGAAAAAATTTTTTTTGGACGAAGGATTTAATAATTTTTTAAGTGCACAAATAAAACCAAAAAAGAAGTCGGATAAAGATAAAATGCCAAAGAAAAGAGTGAAAACGAATACAGAATTAAATAAAAATTTTAAAATACCCAAAAAGGGAAAAGGAACAGGATTGAAGTCTTGGCTTGAAGGTAATCTTAACAGTTGAAACCATGAACATTTTTGAATACAAATATCGAATTATTCGGGTATATTTTTTTTACATACAGTTTTTCAACAGTCATATGTGCTTATATGTAGCTAGTCTTGAATGTAGGCCTGTGTTTTATGTGTCTTATTTTCTGATAAATTGTAAAACTAACTAACGCTAATCAGAACATTCCAATTCTTTTGTTTCTTCTTACAAGTTTGCCTAAAAAAAGGTTTTGAGTTCTCAACCACAAGTGAAATTCCAACAGTGATGAGCAGCCACTGACGGACAGAGTTTATAGCAGAGACCCATCTATCATGACATTGTTAAATATGTTTTTAGATGAATCGACTGATATTGTTGATGAAGCAGCAGGCAATGAAGGAACATCGAGTCCAAAGAATGGTTCTGAAGCTGTTGAACTTGAATCAACATCAAAGGGTTTGATAAATATATATAATACAAATGTTATGTACCGGTAACTTATGTCTATCAGTAATGTAACATTTGCTCAGAGCAAAGTCAAGAAACTATAATGAGTTATGGTGGTGCATTATGCATAAGTTATTGTTGGTTGACTTGATTACGCTCAACCGTGGACATGTACGAATTGATATTATTTTTGAAATTGAATTTTTGATTAGGCATATAAACTGTTAAACAAGGTTTTTTTATTGTTTTTTTTTTCCTGTTATTAGTTTCATTTGACTGTCAGTTAACTGCTACACAAAAGGGTAAAATTTGGAATGAGATTCAAGATAATAAAATAATAAGATAATGATAAAAACTTAATATCAAAATTTAAAATGTATTGGAATAAACTTTTACAAGTTTGTGCCTGGTTTTCTTTCTGTTTGGGAGAAATTATTTTTATTAATTTTTTTTAGCGTCACCAGAAGGAAGTGATGAAGATTATATTCCAGATCAGGATGAAACATCCAGGATAGAACAGGAGGAAGAAATAAATGAAAGAATGATGGAAAGTAAGGAATGCTAGAATTTCGGCTCACTATCAATCAATATAAATTTGACACATTTTGTAAATAATTTTTTTTATTTGAATTTATCTAAAATATTATCTTGCAACATAAATATGACTATCCCTGGAGACCCTGATATTTCAAGCTGCTAGACTGCTATATAATCTATTCCACATTTTCATTTTTCAACTCAGGAGATATAGAATATGAAAGAAAGCCGATAAAACAACCTAAATATGATCCAGATACCGGACTTCCCATCTATGAATATGAAGATGAATTTGAGAGAAAGAGCTCAAAATTGAAGTTGAAAAAAGGGTGAGAACCTATTTCTGTATTATAAATAGAGTTTGAATAAATTTGTTGCGGTTAGAATTTAGATCAAAAATTTGTGCAATTGCTTGTTCTGTCATGCCACCCCTCCTCACTCAATCAGGGTTTAGTGTTTGTTAAGCTATACAAATATGAAAAGATTGTTTTATACTCTTCTGAATTTCTCAAGATTTTTACTTGCTTGTACAGAACCTTTTTCACAGCAAAGTCTTGACCACCTCACAAAATTATTTTCAGTTACACAAGAATCAAAGATGATGGAAAGATAGAAAATTATAAATATAGGATGGAAATTTATCGACGGAAAATTGCTGAAGAAAAATCTCTCGGAATTGAAATACCGGAGGATAAAGATTTAGGAAATGGATTCAAAGTTCCAGGACGGATTTGGAGTAAATTATACAAGTAAAAAATCATTTGAAATTTACACTATTCAATCCTGTATTAGTTTTCTTTTCATTTCATATTGTATAAAAACAAAAAATACTTGTCAAGAATTCTTAAAAAACTAAATATTTTACAATTTAAATTATCGCCTTTTTTATTAAAATATTCGTACTTTCTGACTAGTATAATTAAAATTCAATTCTTTGTATCTTCATAGTCAAAAATTTCCAATTTAAGTGATCTATGTAGCCGATAAATGTAGGCGTAGAATGATAAGAACATTGCCTACTGCCACTGGTATGTGGATTTCGGAAGTCACATATCTTGTGTCTATGTCGTTATCTTAATAATTATCGAAATGTACTAAATTGAGTAAGTTATGTCAGACTCAAGGATTTCAATTTTTGTGAACTAACTTGGAACTGGAAGCTCTTTTCAGTAGAGTTCTGGACTATTTAAAAATGAATAATTCTAATGGAGTAAGTACTTTGATATTGTACATGATTTTTTTTAAATTTTTTTAATTAGCTCGTTTATTTTCAGGTATCAAAAAACAGGAGTACGCTGGATGTTTGAGCTTCATTCACAAAAAGTTGGCGGAATCTTAGGAGATGAAATGGGGCTCGGAAAAACAGTTCAAATTATATCTTTTCTTGCTGGGTTGCAACTTTCAGGTCTCAGGAGTAGAAGTGTGCCTGGACATGCGTATGAAGGACTCGGCCCTGTTTTGATTGTTACCCCGACAACTGTCATGCATCAGTGGGTTCGTGAGTTTCAAACTTGGTGGCCGCCGGCTCGTGTCGCTATTCTTCACGATTCAGGAACTTTCGATAGCTCAAGGGTGAGTTTGTACAATAGCTTATGAAATCAATTTGAATTTGGTATTATTAATTTCAATTAATTCATTCTGAAAGAAAATTTTAAGAAGGCTCATAATGATGCCTTCCTACGGATACAATTTGTCGATTTCTCTAGTCTGACAATTGGGTTGAATAGATTTCGAGAGTCCCAATTCAATTACATTCGGGCCGAATACGATACATCGTAAATTCCATAAACAACAGTGAAATGGTAAAACATGAATCCTATTTACACTGACACTTTGATCTTCCATCTTGCATTAAACACGTTATTTTTTCACTAGCGTAAAATCTTTCAAAGATCAAAATATTTTTGTCATCGTCAATTCAAGCTCTGATGGATTTGCTAGTCCACGTTCAAGTTAATAAGAAGTAAATTCATTAAGATAACTCGAGTCTATATTGCCAATAATGTGTTGAAGCTTTGTGCTACCAACTTTTGGATACATACATTCTACCTAGCTATATACAACTCAACACACATCTAACAGATCCAAAAAATCTTTTTATTTTCTACAGGCTCAACTAATTGACAATATTTCTCAAACTAAAGGAATTTTGATAACATCATTCGAAAGAGCTCGAATTAACATCGAAATGTTGTTAGAATATGGATGGCATTATGTGATCCTTGATGAAGGCCATAAAATAAGAAACCCTGAGGCTGCTGTGACAACTGCACTCAAATTGGTAAGATGTTTGTTCTTCATAAATGGCTATGTATATGTACGTCTGGTGATGATTAAATAAGTATGTTAAATACTACAGGCAGATGAAGAAGTTATTTTGCTAATTTATTACAACAAGAACAGCAATGTACACTCTGCCAAAATGTAGACTTGTAGTTTTAGTCGGGAGTCTTATCAGATAATATAGTTTATTACTAGTTTGATAGTATAATTGTAAATAAATCACAATCCTCAGGTGGCTCATGGAAAGGTCCTCAAAAACCTTTAAACTAATAAATCTTCATTTTTTATATCCAATTTCAAGTACGGTAGGTTACTAACTCTCACTGATGGTCGGGAAGACCGGGAAATAATATTATTTGGAAAAAATGTTTTCAAATCTGGAATGTTATTTTTTATTATACAGTTTCGAACTCCACATCGTCTTATTCTGTCTGGATCTCCAGTTCAAAACAATTTGAGAGAATTATGGTCGTTGTTTGATTTTATATTTCCTGGAAAACTTGGAACACTGCCTGTATTTATGGAACAATTCTCCATTCCTATCACACAAGGTGGATATTCAAATGCAACTGAAATACAGGTAAGCACTTGTAAACCGGGTCTTGGGTCTGTGGGTGCCTAGTGGTTTTGAAGCGTTAGAGACTATAATGGCATTACAGGTTTCACATCTCGGGTTCAAATCCCGTTCTGAACCTCTCACCCAGGTTGTAATAAAGGGGGTTCATTGACGGATTTCTGTTCTTTCAAGTTTGTACAAGGCCTTATTTCGAGGAAAAGGCAGAAATAAGCGTCGTAGAAAAAATCCAGATTCCTATTCCAGACTATTCCTTGAATCAAGAATTTAAGAATATTCAATATGTATAATTTCAAATCAGTTTGGATTTTGGTTCATTTTGGACTGGCTTGTTGGAGCTTTTCATATTCAGTAGCACACTTCGAGTTTTTAATTAGGAAAAAGTAGAATAGGGGATATGTTTTATATATTGTATTATTTCTATCTTTAGGTGCACACTGCGTACAAATGTGCTTGCAAATTACGAGATACAATTTCACCGTATTTGTTACGTCGAATGAAACGTGATGTGCAAGTTGCTATTGATTTGCCGTCAAAGAATGAACAAGTGTTGTTCTGTAGATTGAGTGAACATCAAATCGAAGTTTATAAAAAATATTTAGACTCCGATGCCGTGCATTCTATACTGACAAGAGAAATGAAGGTATAGTTCACGTTTTTTTTGAAGCATCTAATGTATAAGACATAGAATATTTTGGCTCATAGACGAATGTTTACAAATGGGTTCAAACGTCCATGGGTGCAAATGTCAGCGGGTGAAATCTATATGCGGTTGCTAAAATGGTTGGAAATATATGGGTGCAAAAGTATGCAGGTGCAAATGTCCTGGGTGCAGTTTACAGGTGTGACATCAGATCAAATCATCAGATGTACGACACAGATGTATTAAATGAAGTAAAAATACGTAAACAATTATTTAAAACTGATTTAAAACAACAGACCTGGTTATATTGAGAACTGATTTCATAACAAAATTGAAATTGTAAAGGGACTTTATGAACACCCTGTATTACTATGTTTATCAGATGTTTGAAACCTTCTCTCTAAACAGTTCTTCGCATATTCTCTCTTGAATATTATTTTTTTTTAAATGTACTTAAATATTAGTATGTAGTAAATTATTAGATTTGGCCATTCTTGATTATACCATAAATACAGGATTTTTTCAGGTAACTTTTTCACTGAAACATTCAGAAGAATTTGAAAGATTTCAAAAATAGTCATTTTGTAGTAATATACAAGTTTGTGCCAGTGAGCCAGCAGTGACTAGGTCTGATCATGAATAATTTCGTACCATCTTATTTCAACCAAACTCTTTTTCTAGGTGTTTGCTGGGCTGATCCAACTTCGTAAAATTTGCAATCACCCAGACTTATATACAGGAGGTCCTAAGATTATGGTTGGTGAAGACACACCAAATCCAAATGATGAACGTAGCTTCGGATTTTATAAACGATCTGGGAAAATGTTGGTCATAGCTTCGTTACTTAAAATATGGAAAAAGCAGGGACATAAAGTATTGTTGTTCACTCAAAGTAAAGCAGTGAGTATGAATGAATTCGCTGTAAATTGAATAAATTTTGATATAGTATATATGAAAGTTTGATCAGACAGTAATCAAATCAAATTTCGACGGGTTGTTTTCATATCTTCGTGCTCAAGACAAGGTTCCAGACAGAAATATTATGTGAAGGGTTTTGGAAAAGGACCAAAATATTTATGGCTGACATCCAGTTTTATTGCACTTCACTTCATTTGGGCCTGGGGTTCAAACCTGGGATCTTTATTCTGTCACACCAAGGAATAACCAGTCCAGCAATCCTTTCGCATGTGATAATCGCCTGCATGATTCAAACCTACGAAAGCACGCAGTAACTATTTCAGTACTCGACATGGACTGGTATCCGGACGAGAGACCACGGTTTGTCATACGATTAAGCCATCTTATTAGATTCCTTCACTTGGAATAGATATGAAAATCATATCCTATATGAAATCAACTATCTTCCTATCGTTCCTATACAGAATAAGTAATGATTTAAGCGAATTTTATTAATTAATAATTACTAATTAATGCATTATAAATTACTGATTTTATTTTATAACACAGATGCTGGATGTCCTAGAAATATTTGTTTCATCGAAGGGATACAGATATTTTACAATGCATGGTGGAACACCTGTATCATCCAGACAACCACTTGTAAGCAGGTTCAACAAAGTAAGTAAGTTTGCTTTAGCACTCCATGTATTGCATTGATTCAGTTTATGACAAAAGCTGTGTGAAATATAACTGGTTGTTTGTCATTTTTCTGTGGGGGATATTTTTAATGTGATGGTAGAAGGGACTGTTAATGACTGGCAAGCAATTTTAACCAAAATTTATCATTGTTCCAGGACCCTTCACTATTTGTATTTCTGCTCACAACCAGAGTGGGTGGGTTGGGGGTCAATCTCACTGGGGCAAATAGGGTCGTGATCTTTGACCCTGACTGGAACCCCAGCACAGATGCTCAAGCACAAGAACGAGCATGGCGCATCGGACAAAAACGTGATGTAACGATTTATCGACTTTTAACATCGGGAACAATAGAAGAAAAAATATATCATAGGTAAATTGGTTCTCTGTGAACAACGCTGTGAAAAACAGTTTTGATTAATACTTTCAACCTTTTTAATGAATTTAGCCATCTCAACATTCTAAATAAAAGAATGTGTTTGAAATGTGTTGGGGAATATCTTACCATTTTCTAACATTGGAAATCTAGCAATTTCTTGCACATATGATGATACAATGCCTCTTTCAATTAAAGTAATACAAATAAACTACCGTACATTGAGACGGGGGTTATGATCTTGAGAGAATAACTTCCAACATAAAAAGTTGTACAATGCATATCATTATACCCTTAAATCTCAGAGTACTTTCAATGATTTCAATAACATACTTTCACTTGTATTTCTGCCTAATTTTAGTCCTTATATTAATGAATGTTTTATTGTAATTTGGAGTTTTGATTTTGAAATTGAAAAAAATTATTATTTTGCAGGCAAATTTTCAAACAATTTCTGTCGAATCGTATTTTGAAAGATCCATTACAAAGAAGATTTTTTAAATCAAATGATCTGCATGAATTATTTCTTTTAAAAGATTACGGAGACGAGGAGAAAAGTGATAAGAAAAAAGGTAATATTAACTACAATGTATCAACGGAAAACAATTTTTTGCTCTCATTTTGGTCCAAATAAGAAATTTGACAATATATATTTGGTCACTTTTGCTAGAGTACTCTTGCATTATATGGATACAGAAACACATAAAAGGATAAAATCATAGGTGGAAGATAAGTAGTTAGGTATATTTAAATTTTTTCTCTTTGGTATTTAGTGGGCGCTCTGGAAGTATTCGTACCAAGATGACGCACAGCCTAAAAAAACCCTAACCTGGTACACATACTATGTTCAGGTTGTGCGCCATCTTGGTACGAATACTTCGGGAGCACTATTTAGTGTACCTTTTAATCTATATTTGCACAATCCATCATTTGTTCCATATTAAAAATCTTCATTTCAGATGGCGAAACTGCAAATTGCAAGACAGAAACTGCTGCTATTTTTGCTGGAACTGGTTCAGAAGTTCTTCCAAAGAAGAAAAAGATGTTGCAAAAACAAGAAAATAACCAATTAATGATCATGGTGAATTCGAAAACAAAATATGCTATTACATCAGGAAAAAGCAAACCAGAATCAAAATTAGCGGATCAAACGAAACTCGACAAAGAACCGAAACAAGACATGATTTCTATACTACCTCAAAAACCTGCCATTACCTCTGATTATTCAAATGCA
Source organism: Styela clava (assembly GCF_964204865.1). Classification (NCBI taxonomy): domain Eukaryota; kingdom Metazoa; phylum Chordata; class Ascidiacea; order Stolidobranchia; family Styelidae; genus Styela; species Styela clava. Next base: position 14,894,670 of record NC_135259.1, read on the forward strand.
AAATCGACTAATTTTGGAATTTATTCCGAAGAAACAGGTAAAATCACAACTTTGCCTCTTGAAGAAGATATAAAAACAGATGATTTAAAAGATGCAATGAAAGATGGAGAAATTTCTGAAAATAGAAATGGAAAAACAACTCCTAGTTTCAAAGAATCGTTGATGAAAGCAAAATTAAAGTTTGAAGAAAAGAAAAGGGCTGAGGAACTTGATATTATGACAAAAGAAAATAAAAAGTCAAGAAAAAATAAAAGGAAGAGAAAGAAAGCAGGTTAGTATGGTTTTATGGTGAATAATTCTTAATTAAGACGATAAATCGGTGTAGTTCAAGAAATTTAGGATTTTTACACTTTGACCCCAGTTTTGGATTATTTTTATTAGATTTGAATAAATCATCCACTGGTATTTAACGATGTGTAAGGGGCCATTATTTTTTAGGAGGACTGAGATCGTTTCATTTTAACTTTGTCTACTCAATTTATTTCAACGTGGGTGAGATGCCGGTGGAAAATTTTGACTCCTGCAATCAATTTTTGACTAAATGAATACTGGAAATATGACCCAACCTAAATCTACAGACTTCAACTTTTATCAGCAGTACTATCATTTATAATATCTCTGCCTTGACATTTTGTTAACAGAAGTGGACGGGGAAATAGTGAACAATGTTACAGCAGTAGAACAATTCAAATCAAATAATGATTCTGCCGAAGTTATTGAAGAAAAAAGTAAAAAAGCAACAGATGATTATGTTCTTCGAAGATTGTTTAAGAGGGCAGGTAAGATGTAAATTAAATTAATGTATATGGAGGTCTGTAGTAAAAAACATGCCCTACACTTCATGTAATAATTGTCAGTGGCCTGTCTACGGTATGGCAGACATGGCTCGTGCCATGGGTGCGGTGCCACTTGGATTGTGGCACAAAAAGAGCGAAAATTTTTTATCGTAAAATGTTTCAATAAAATAATAACATACAACCATCTCAAGTTAACAACTGTAGCTACGCCACTGATAATAGCAGAAACATCTTCAGAATATAGTTTTACATGAGGAATTTATTCATTCACACCATACGAGTCTGTGAACCAGTAGACATTTTAATTAAGGAGTTACCATTTTTGGAACAACTTACATCCCTAAGGCCCTTGTTCTCCAAAACATAGCAGTATTTATGGGAGTTTTGTTCACTCCAAACCAGACTGGAGAAAAGTAGCCACTGAGTAGCTTACAATCAGAATTTCTCTGGTTCTGCATTTTGTACCCAATTTATTATCATAAAGCTCAGTGGCTTTTAATCTAGAGCGCTCTTCTCAGAGTGAGGGTATGAAACACTCATTTGAAATAGCAGGAACGTGTTATAATTGATGGAATTCTTAACCTCTTACCTAAGACCTTTTTTTGTTTTCGATTATTTAGGTGTACACAGTGCATTACAACACAATACAATCATGGATAGTGCTCATCCAGATTTTGCTTTGATTGAAGTGGAAGCTGAAAGGTACGAATATTCAAAGATTCAAATTTCAGAATTTGAATTATTGGAATTACTGCCATAGTCCTCAAATTTTGCTGTTTAATTTTCATAGTATTCATGATTTTTCTATAACTATATCTATTTAGGTATTCAAAAGGCATTACCCTGACAAATAAAAGTAATTTTTCTGTTTCAGAGTGGCAAAAGAATCTGTGCGAAACCTACGTTTATCAAGAAGGCAATATCAGTTTCCTACTGGAAGGCAATCACCTAATACAACAAAGTAAGATTTTATTATGAATTTGGGAGTTATTGATATTTGAAAACGGTGTTAGTATTAAATAATAAGCTGACTTGAACAACAATATTCCATTCTTTGTCTGAATTTGATATATATCAAATTTTGTGATGTGAATTTTAGCTTATCATTCAATTTCGATTTATTTTATAAGATTAAACAACCACAATGAAATACCCTACAATGAGCAAACTACTTTTTTTTTCAGGTTGAGATTTGGTAAGAAGCCATCTTCAACGACTAAAAGAAAGATGGAAAAAGATGACAGTTCTGTTGTCAAACTCGAGAAAGAAAAAAATAAAATATTCAAAGCTTCTCACATCAAACCTGAGTCAAAAGATGGTAAGATTTTTTATTTAAGGTTAGAATCAACATGTCAAATTAATATAGAAACTAGGGCGCTCCAGAAGTGTATGTACCAATAATGAGGTAACTAATTTTGTTTGCCTACTTCATACATCAATTTGTATAAAGGGACTGGTATATATGGATATATATTTATAATATATGGGTATATATAAATAAAAGTCCACAATCACGATTTTTGGATAGATTATTTCGGTTTTAGCATTCCATGCATGACTGATTTGGTTTATGACAAAAGCTCTGTAAAATATAGATGGTTGTTAGTCATCTTTTTATTGGGGAATTATTCTCTTACACAATATACTAAAAAATTACAAAATACTTTTCAAAATTATAAAAAAAAAAATCTTTGTAGATAAATCAGATTCCGAAAGTGAATCAGGTTCAAGCAAAAGTAATTCTCCTGCTCCTTTATCTGCTTCTCAACTATTACTATCGATGAGAAGACGAAATCATGATGAAATTCACAAACAAGAAGCATTTGATACTGCTCAACAAAATGAGGAGAACGAGATGTTTGGATTCACTATTTCTCAAACATCCGGTAAAATCCGTTGTGTATTTTCAAAAATCAATTGGTTTATACACAAATTCGTTATCTGTTTGTACCCACTGGTTACCTAGGCTTTATGGGAGCTCCATATTCTTTATTTTTCTGAGCATACCTTAGCATCATGGTTCAGTCGTTCATTAACCATAGTTATCTAAAGCTCAAGTTGTTGCCGTAAAATACCAAATACAAGTTCGTTCATAATAAAGAAATTTTGCTGATAAATGAGTGGGTGTAATTGTTGTTGCTATTGTTGTATTAGGTATTGCTCCATTTTATTTGTAGTTGGCAGCTATGCTTTCAGCAGTGGTATTTAAATATAATTTTGAAATTTGGTTACACAACTCTCAGGCGTTTAATTATGATTCACTTTTTTTATGTATCTCGCTTATACATGGCACGTGAATATAGCACATCTTTTACAGTTCATGGTTGGAAACCAGTCAAATTTTTGTTTTGTCGATAAAATTTCCAACAGTCTATTTGTATATTTAGGTTTGGATGGCTGTACCCAGAATCCAACAGAACATGATGAAATTTTGGATGATTTAAGAAATGTTATTGCATTCCAGTGTGAGGTAGGATACATTTATATTTCATGTTGTAAGTTTGTCGTGACCATGCATTCGGCCTTAAAATATATGTATGGGTTAATTTGGCCAGAAAACTTAGTCTAAATTCATCAAACGTATGTTATCATACATAAATAATACTCATGCAACTTGCTAAGATATATTTCTCTAATTAGGAATTACCTCTCCAATGTCAACTGTTTTTTGTTTAGGTTGATGGTCAAGCAAGAACATCAGAAATCATGTCATATTTTGGTGATAGAGTAGATCCAGAACATGCTGCTGTTTTCAAATCAATATTGAAAGAACTTTGCACTTCAGAAGATTCCAGAGACACAAATGAAAAAATATGGACGCTGAAACCTGAATTTAGATAATGTGTTCAATTCCACTAGCTAATCTTCTGCTGTTGAGATTATAATTCAGTACAATTATTATGCAAAAAAAATGTGTGCCCTCAATCATGTTGGATAAATATATATCACAGTAGATGTTGCTCCTTGGGTAACCCTTTGATTGGAGCAAAGATATAAGGTGCCTCATAATTGTTTTTTCAGAGGTCTACCATAAATATTTTTTGACTGAGTTTCGGTAGGCATATATATATATATATATTATATGATTAGAACATCCAGTGGTAATCATTCACAGCCAACATGCCTTGAATAAGATCTGGGCTAGGGTTATGACATGTTTAAAAACCACTGCTGCAAATGAATTCATAATCTTTCTGTGTAGCTATCTATTGGCTGGCCATAACTTTGCTGATAGTTTTCTAGGATTTACGAAATCTATTTTATTATAAATACTTTTTCTTAGTTTATTCAAATTGTGTGAAAACTGAAAAAAAAAAAAAAATTTGACGATTGTACTATCAACCTAACCCCCGACTCTTTTACTTATGAGTGAGCATGATAGCAAATTTGTTTCGCTGCCATAAAAAAACAAATAAATCCTTCCTGAAACTATATCTGTGGGCATAGTAATACATAAACCTTGCCAAATTAGGATGTGAAAACAAATTTTTTGTTTAATAAGACCTCAACCTAATCTACCATCATACCAAATGTGCCATTTTATGAACTAGCAACATCAAATCATGTAAACGATCAAGACCTCGCTTCTGACTATTTTTAATTCTTTTGACGTTTTTAATTTTGTTTTAATCTTCCATTTGTCGAATAATTCCAGTATTTTTAAATCGGCTGAGCTGAAGAGTATGTTATTTTTATCCGTGTGGCATCAAGATTTTTCTTGAATGTTAGTAGTCATGAAAAAGACTAGTCAGTGTATGCTAAGTTCCTTTATCAGTTTTATAATTTTCACTGCTGCTATTTCTAATCTGGCAATCACTGTGAAAAGAATTAATTTCTAACTTTGTATGTTATATTTGATAGCCAATAGCGAGAAAAGGTACTGTAATTTGAGGAATCAAAAAAAGTAACAGTATTTCGCATTATTGTATCATATAAAGAATACTCTGATAAATGCCTCCTCTCCAAAACGCACTCATGTTGTAGCCCAGGATAGGAAAGACGATAAGACGTAATATTCATATGGCGAACCACGGCCAGTGACGGGATTTGTACTACAGCACTGGTTCTAGAGTTCCTGAATAGTTTTTCATACAAACTTTGAACTCTATTGACTGAACGAATACCAGAAAATGTTAATTAATGTTTTTTAAGACAAAATAAGTCGCACTATCAAATATATCTTATCAAACTGTAAGAAAATAAGTCAACCACAGTTGCAACGGAGAGCGTAATGTTAACTCGACCAGAGTTGGGAAAGGGAGAGACCATTAACGGAAAATCCAAGAGGAGACTTTGCGTTACCTAATACCGAGTGAGACTTGAGACTTCGGATTTGGGGACTTTTATGAAACACTGTTTTTTTCGAGATTTAATCTAGAATTAACTAGGAGTCATAGAGATTAAAAGAATATTCAAAAAAGTTTATACCTAATTATTATCTTTTTACAAAATCTTCAAAAAATATCTCTAACTAAGACAACTTTTATCAGCATTCAAAAGAAGTTTACAAACTCTTTCAGAAACATGACTGCACACATAGCATAGAAGCAATTACGAATGTTATTCAATCTTCTCATGGAAAGTATACACTATGGTTGTGGTGAGAAAGAAGTCGAACACGTCAGAAAAAAAAAAGACTTCAAACACTGTGGACGGAGGGACATTTACAACAAATCTTTGGATGTTGGGATAGACATGAAAAGTTTATAACATACACTTTTGCTCCAAATTTATTCATAAAATCTAAACACAACCCAATTAAAAGCTTCATAAAATTTATTATTTCAATAGTAACATAAATGTTGCTCTTACATAAGCCTTTCAGAAGAAATAAAGATTCATACCATGAGATGTCATTTTGTATCTTTCATAACTTGTGAATTTCAATAATGAATATGTTAAGCGTGAAAATGAGATAGTGAATCAAGGTCCACAGTTCTATTCTTTGATTTATCAGGGTCAATGAAGAATGGCATTTCTTGGTGGCATTTCAAGAACTGTGCCTTGAGTACTTTTCAATTGCTGAATACTAACTTGCCTAGTCCTAATGGAAAAATATTCTTGTGATGCGTTGTTCGCATACACATCATTTAGAAACAAAATGAAACATTGGACTCTCCGAAGAGCTGCAAAAAAACAATAATTGATAGCGAGCGTATGAACAACCCTGAACTCAATCCAGCAAAAGCAAGTTATTGATAATTAAAACAACAAGAGACAGAAAAAAGTTTAGTCCAAGTCTTCAACAGTCATGGCTTGTTGAGAAGTTTTTGTACTTGTTGATGAAGAACTTCCTCCATTTAATAAATTATCACCACCTTCCTTGTCTCCATCCATAAGACCTTGAAAAAGGTTACCTGAAAACAAAAAATTTATGTTGTCAAATCCCAGGTCTATCACATCACCCACCGGTACGCAGTCTTCACAACTTCACCTGACCACCAAAAAGAAAGCAACCAACGCAGAAAGGCGCGCAATTTTCAATTTTGATGACATCACACACAAAAAAACAATCCCACGGAGCCCACAAAATTTATAAAATAAATAAAAGTACTAGCCTTCTAGCCACAAATTCGATCTCAAACCATTGAAAATTTAATAGCAATTGGTTTAGAAGTTGTGATTTTCACAATAAGAAGAAAATAAATACTAACAACGAGTCAACGACATAACAAAACGATTCATAGGTACACTTCGTGGGTCCGATAAAAAATATTAAAATGGGTTGCAGTTACATGGAATGTGGAAGCGAAATTTTCCAGTAGTACTGAAATCGAATCTGAGTAATGATTCAGAATTTCTTACCCCCTGCAATAGCGAGTCTGAATTTCAACCAAAAAATAAAAATACCCAGAAAAGCCTTGGCAAAAATTAATTAAAGCTGAGAGTATAACTGAGACACGGTAATCATATAGCAAACAATTGCTTCTTGTGCAGCTATCTCTAGGGTTTGAGTAAAAAAAAAATTTTGTAGTTGATCATCCAGATGCATGGAAATAGGCAACTTCAATTAAGAAAATTCTGTTTACTTATAGAAGACCAAATGGCGCTCATATGCATATGCCTAAGGTTGAACATCTCTGCTCTAGATAGAACCAGTTCCAAAGTTTAAAAGAACTGTAAAGAAAACTCTACATACCCATCAAACCTTGGGGTCTCTTCTGCTTCTTAGGTAATTTGACTCCAAAGAAATTCTCCCCTATCCTTTCTAAATACTGAAACGTAAACAGAACAATAAAGAATATTAGAATGAGGCTACGAGCATTCATATTAAATTTGGACAAAATTAAAACAAACCTGAAAATAAGTGGGATCTCTGTTCAGTGATGTTTGATATTTGTCACAAAGAGTAGTGAATGTAACCAGCTTCTGACTGTAAAAATATACGGATAAAAATTCATAGAAACCCAATACAGAAAATTTTTCGTCTAATAAAGTCTAAAGGTACGAGTAACCTGTTCAACAGGTTATGGTAGCGGTTGTCAACCTTTTTTGACACATTCCTCCCTTTTAAGCTCGTCATCGACCGTCCTACTAATAATAAAAACTATCTTTGCATTTGTGATTCAATATTCAACTGAACATTTGCTTGTGATACTTGCAACTTGTACTCTGACTCCTGTACTTATTGAATAGTTGTATATGGAATGCAAAAATACTGATAGTAGGCTAACGCCTAACGGTTACTAAATTATTTAATTAGGCAATTATTTAATAATTAAATTATTCATTAATATCTGCTAACTCAAGCTACAGCTGCTGAAATATGAACCGATGTGAAACTACGAACAAAAACTAACGACTTACGTTTCAACAGCTGAGAGAAGAAAAAATAAGAAATTAAGAAGAGGAATCGTGAATGGCCATTTCTTTCCACATCTCGGATGTTTCTCTGTGTATGTATTAAACGCATCACTAGCTGGTTGTTTCGCTTGAATGCACAATAACCTGTTTTAAATATAACTTTTAATAAAGAAGGAGAATAGTCGTTTTATTTTGAAATAAATTTAGCTTGAGCGAAAAATTAAAATTTGAGTAAAAAACAAGTAAAATACATTATATCTCACTGTAAAACGAATTGTGCTATAAAAAGATCATCTTCTTCTTTCTTCCCATGCTGGACTGAGAATTCAACTAACATTTCACCAGATCCTACTCCATCATTTGAATATAAGAAATGCTGTCTGGCTTCGCCATACAATTTTTCTATAAATAGAAATAAAAATAGATTTTCTTACTCAGTATTGAACGGAAGATTACTTACTAAAAACTAGAGTAAAGAAAAAGGTTGTAAATTGTAATAATACTATTTTATACACAAGTTTCCATAAAGAAATATATCATGCCTTCAGCTGGAAGTTAGGATTCACATATTTATCCTGGTGGAAAGGAAAGGATTAGACGGCTTAATCATAGGGTGAACCATGGCTTCACGTCCAGTTACCAGTCCATGTCGGGTAAGGGGTTTAGGTATTCAGTTGTTTGTTTTCAGATGCATGGACTTGATGGTGGAGGAAGACGTAAGCCGTAACCGATGATTACTTGAACCTCCTTCTCGGCTCTCGCACATAATTATCCCCCACAAAATTCGAACGAGCAAACAAAAGTGGAGTAATCAGAAGTGGGGTATAATAGAAAGAATAGCATTATGCAAGTATTACTGATGCGCTATGAGCTATGTAATAAAAATAGCAGATGGCAGTTGACAAAATACTAGTAACATTTTTGGTCAATACTACATTAACGATATATGTGCGTAAAAAATACGAATTACCTTTCCATAGATTATGAGCAAACGCATGCCTTATTTTTGCATGGCCTGTTTTAGGAACACCATCAGTATGTGTTGACCATGTAATCGCTTTCACTTCAAAATTTGATAACTGTGGATGAGATACACCAATGTTCTTATGAAGATTCCCGATTGTTACTGCAAAACGAGAAGTTTGTTAACTAATATAGCATATCAGTAATGAATGAAAAAACCTTTACAAATTGCATATTTTTTTTTAATTTGAATCCCTTTCAACACAACTGCAAATTATTTTCTGCATTTTTGTGTTCAAAGAATTATGATGATATATCTATAGTTCAAATCCCAAAGCCCCCACTCCACCCAAGGTGTCTATGTAAGAAATGCTGAATTGCGAAAATTTCGAAAAGATTCCGGTCCTTCTGAATTATATCATTGGTTGCTGGTATAAGGTCATGTTTGAAGCAAAAGGCGTGAATGAGCGCCTGATTGAAAAAAATCTCGGGTAATTCACAAATCCTCGAGTAAAATAAAACATGGAATCAAACTAGCTATAACCCCTGACACAGCTCCAAGTAAAGATGCCTATACCCAAATAATTTTCTGTTCTGTCAAACTAAATAAACGATACGCGGCGGTGTGGCTCAACGGGCTAAGCGTTAGGAATACGCTCGCCACCGCACCTCTAATTACTCTGCGTGGGTTCGCAGGTTCGAATCCCATGCAGGGATGGTTATGTGCGTTGGGTGGTTCACGTAACCGCTGGTTGGTTACGGCTTCCTCCACCACCAAGTCCATGCTTCCGAAAACAAACAATACAGTAAAACTAATCCCATACCCGACTTGGAATGGTAACCGGACGAGAGGCCGTGGTTCGCCATATGGATAAGCCGTCTTATCGGGTTTCTTCTCCTTGGGATAAATATGTAAATCCTATTCCTATCCTATGTGATAATAATTACCAATCAGCTCTTCAGTCACTGGAGCTTTAGCGGATTCCAACGAATCTAATAGAAGCAAGGATAAATCAACTCCACTGCCACTCTGTAAATTTTAAAAACAGTCATAAACGACAAACATTATTGAACCGCAACAAGAACGCTTCGTCACACTTTGACATACTCCTGATAACCTGAATGGCACAAAAGTGATTTTGACAATGATAATAATGTTTTCTTACCTCATTCTTCGAAAAGAACAAAAAAGCCCCAGCTTGCATTAAATTCTGAACTTCTTTATGCCTGTTTTGCGCCATATATCTGAAAAATAGTTATGATAATTATACTTTCTAATAACCACACTTTCTCGATATCAACATCTTGATTTCGACACTTATGATGTACTATGGTGCATGAATGTTTTATAACATGTAGCAAAAATAATAGTAAAACAAATACTGAAACTGTGAAAGATAGAAAATGAAAAAACATTGTCTAAATTCAGAGTTAGAATGTTAGATGAATTCATATACCGTTTTGTCTGCAGGGTCTGCCAAAAATAGTTAAAACCCTGTAACCTAATACTACAATATCTGAATATAGACTACAGATATAATAACTGACAAACATTGCGTTTGAGAATTTAGAAAATAAAACCACATTCACCTGGAAAAAAGAGTTCTGTACATCTGATGAGCTTCATAGTAATTTCCATTTTGAATACTTGCTTCCAACTTTTTTTCAACGCGGCCCACTCCCCCTCGTCCCCCAGTATGGGATGCCATGACTTTCTGACGCTTATTAGTGGGCTCTTCAAAAACAGGTGTTGAGCGTTTGGCCGACGTGTTGATTTTGACTGTCTTTCTGATTTAGGCTATGAAAATAATCCAGAAACGTATTTATCGCCCAACGGCGGAAGGAAATCAATTGACAGGGCTGTTCATCAGTGCACACATACAATCAATAAATTCGGGAATGAAGAAACGAAGTCGCAATGAGGAACAAATCGAAAAACAAATTCGGCAGCTCGTTTTCTTTTCTGAAGTGCGTAGAGTCCCACAATAAACCGTGCGTTGTAATTGCAATAGCATGGTTGAAAATAACAATAAAAATGATTTATCCTAAATCAGTTTCCTCATTTAAATATTTTTTAAAGGTAAATTCTAAAATTTAGTTTATTTATATCGTAAAAATCATAGAATATCAAAACAAAACATGTGGAGAATTTGTTCAACCGGAGCATCTATATTAATGATATCATAATTTTGAAGATTAATACTGGACTATATTTTTATTTCTTTTCTATTTTTGAAAAAATGAAAAGATTTTTATAATTGTTAGAAAAAGGAATAGTTATACATAAAATGCATGGTTTGCTAGACATTGTAAGTCCGTCATTTTGAATGCAAGTAATTCATTTCAAAATTTATTCTGGCAACTAATGTCACCAGACGACTTCGTCGCTTTTCCGCTCTTCCTGGTCTGAATATTCGCTTTGTCATTCGCCCATAGTTTTTCTACTATTCTTCATAAAGCATTTGCACTTTATTATAAATATTAACGTCGCGATGCAACAACAAAAAGTAGTAGATTCGAATGCAGAAGACTTCAGTGATGGAGAGGTAAGTTATAAGATAGTTGCAGAAGTGCCGGTAGGTTTGGTTAGAAATACAATATTTTCCGCATTTCATGTCATAGGAAATCTGTGCAGTTCAAAAGCAATATCCCCATAAGGGAAAGGAAATTGACGCTACGAGCGTAACTCAATCTAATACATAAATTCTTTTAAAGACTTTTATCCATCCATCACTGTGTCTTATTATTTACGACTTTTGTTAGTATCTTATGTTTGACTTTTTTTTTCTTTGTATGATTTAATTTTAGATTCACTCCCTTGTAGGTGACGCTGCTCGATAACCATCCCTGGTTTATCGCGTCTCCTTTCACGCTGAAACGTATTTTTTTATATCCTTCGTATCTATGTTTGTCCATTGTGTACTTTTTGTATGTGATAAAATAAACTACTGACTGACTGACTGACATCCTGCCAAACCATCTGAAGTAAAGTAGTCTGGGTAAACTAAGCTTGACTAGTTTGGTTATACACATTTCCAAAAGTAATATTCATTCCATCTAATTCCAAATGTGAGATCAATTACTATCATAGCTTGTATGGCATCGCAATTTCCGATCAATTAACAAGTCCAATTTTAATTACAGGAAGCTACATTCCAAGATATTGATATGCTACAGGATCAAGGCATCGTAAGTTGATAAACATTTGAAACGGAATTTTAAAAAATGACAATCTTGTTTTTAACTATTTTTTATATTTTTCAAGCCTGATAACGAAGATCTAACTTTTGCCATGTTCATGACGTTTCAATTATTTTCAACATTTACCCCAATCGATTCAAATTAGTCGTTATTTACGCTGGAATTCAACTCTCATTTATGTCTATTTGAGGCTATTACAGCTTCCGTTATTTTCGAAAATATCAGAGCTATATAATATGATTTCCGTATTTAGTCCGGGAAAACGAAACGGGAAAACATCTTGTCCGGTTATCTGTATATGTCGGGTATGGGAACAGGTATTCGTTTCAGATGCAGTATTTTTGCATGTTACCTAATTCCCAGATTCAATGTAATGTCATTTGCATATTAAACACCATTAGTTTTTCCAAAATTGTTTATTACTACATGTATGTATGTAGTAATAAATGTATGTATGACAAATGGCAATTAAACGCTCAGTTTGATCTTCGTTTTATTGAACTTCAGAATGCGGCAGATTTGAAAAAGCTCAAAGCAGCGGGAATATGCACAATAAAAGGCGTTCAAATGACTACGAAAAAGGCTCTTTCTAACATCAAAGGAATCTCCGAAGCAAAAGTTGAAAAAATCAAGGAGGCGGCTTCAAAGATGGCAATTGTAGATGAGAGGTTTTATTGTTATTTGTCCAGCTGGCGCGTATCACCAGGTCATGTTTGGGACACTGTTTCCACGCCCTATTACGATAAAGTGCTTTGATACAGACGGATATCGAATCGAAAATATTTCTCATTTCATTGGCTACAATTTGCGTGAATATTGAAGTCCGTAGTTTGAATTTCTCGCAATTTTTTTCTTCTCCTATTCCATTACAATATTCAAATATCACATCAAAGCCGATAATATACCTTCGAAATATAGATCAAGCGTAATCTGGTGATACCATCCCCGGCTGGTTTATAAAATTTTGGTAGCGCAAAATATTTACGAAATTTAGGATTCTGGGTTTATGTCTGCTCTCAACTTCAGTATGAAGAGAAAGCAATGCTTCAAGATTTCAACTGGAAGCGAAGACTTAGAGTAAGTGAACTTATGTCTCAAAGTTATTTATTAACTATATGTTATGCAGGGGCGTAGCCGTAGATTGGTTTTGCCCCCCTTTGAAATTAAATTAAAATAAAATCATCTTTCTGTATCATACAACGCTTAAACCTCTCAAGACTCACGAAAACACACGTTCTCCGGACTCGCTAGCTGTTTCGATCAAACTTAAAAAATTCTAATTTCAGAAGCCCCCCCCCCCCCCCCTTTGAAGATCTCCGGCTACGCCACTGTGTTATATGTAGGCATCAGCCTATTTCAAAAGACAGCAAGTTCAGATAAAAATTATCTTCTGATCAGTATTATCATGAAACAATAACACACCTTATTATAATTATTAGTAGTTAAAGGTTTGTGACAATCACCGAAATTTAGTCGAAAAAGTCTCGTCACCAGTACAACATCCAATCATGCCTGAAGCCGGCGTTATCTATGTATTAATTTTTTTTCTTTTATTCAGCAAACTTCTAGGAGGAGGTGTAGAGAGTATGGCCATTACTGAAGTTTTTGGAGAATTTCGCACAGGAAAAACACAAATTTCACATACACTGTGTGGTATGTCCAGTCCGTTTTATATAAAATCTAATTCCGGTATAATTTGCCCATTTATTTATTTTATATATTAAATTAGTTCGCCGGTAATGTTTATCACCATATTCAGTTATTAATATTATATGATTTACTATTATTACATTTTTCTTTTTTAGTTACAACACAAATGCCAGGAGCGATGGGATACACAGGAGGAAAAGTTGTTTTCATCGACACGGAAAATACATTTCGTCCTGATAGACTTCGACCTATTGCCGATCGTTTCAATCTGGATCAAGCTGCTGTCTTGGACAACGTCTTGTATGCTAGGGCTTACACAAGTATGTATTTATTTTCATTACATTATGAATCTTTCGGCGAGTAGGACATGTCCGATATGATTTGATTCGCGTGTGAAACCAAGGTTTGTTCGGCAGTGATATTTGTTCCGATTTATCGCTCTTGTAAATTTATCATTCTTCTGAAAAATAACACTGGGGGCCTATTTTCGGGAGAGGTCTTATATTTTCATTTATCAAAAACAAAATTACAAAGTAGAGAATTACGAATTATGAAAACCGATATCCATTTACTTATAAATAACACGTTTTTATTTAAAATAACTGCAAAACATAGATTTCTTGCTATTGACTATAGATAAAAAAAAATCGCGATGTTGACTAGGTCTTATTCAAGGGGGAGGGCTTATATTAAAATCTTTTTTTAAATTCAGGCTAGGTCTTATTTTTGGGGAAACACGGTAGCAGTATAGGTTCATAAAATAATGTAAAAAATTTCCAACATACTTGCGTGCCAATGCCACGTCCCTGACATTTTCCTTGTATAGTTTATATTTATAGATTCGATTGACTGGCTCTTCAATGACCACTTTATCTTACTTACAGGTGAGCATCAGATGGAACTCCTTGACCACGTTGCCGCAAAATTTCATGAAGAAGCTGGAATTTTCAAATTGCTGGTATAGATTTTTTTATCAAAACGGACAAATCCATGCACAGCGAAAAATCTATTACGTAAACTTGGCATACCGCGTAACTAGTGACAAGCTTTTTCTTTTGTAAAGTATAATCTTTTTTACAGATCGTGGACTCAATCATGGCACTATTTCGTGTCGATTTTAGTGGTAGAGGAGAGCTTGCAGATCGACAACAAAAGTTGGCTCAAATGTTATCGAGATTGCAAAAAATATCTGAAGGTAAGATGAAATCGGTGGTTTGCCCACCCTGATAACTTCGTCGCTTTTGTCGATATTTTTTACATCGTGTGGCGAATGCGGTGTATTTCATTGTTAAATTTCTTGATCGTGGTTTTAATTGGTACTACAATTCCACAGTTTTGAGTGACACAGCAGTGTATTTGATAAATGCACAACAATGGCAGACTCTTTCTGTTATATATCTTTGCGATTTGAAAACAAAATAGTCACAAGTTACAGATATTGCGTAGCTTATACACACCTTTATTCCGTATTGACTAGAGTAGTAGTATTTTTAAATTAGATGACTTTTACCAATCTTCCTATTTTTTTTTTAGAATACAACGTTGCCGTGTTTGTTACAAATCAAATGACAGCTGATCCCGGAGCCGCAATGAGGTAACGATATTCACTGACGTAACGTCTGTTTGTATTTTATTAAAAAAAAGTTATCTCACCAATCCAATACTGCGAGAAATATAGGAGACCAATATTACATTACTTTCAAACAGAAAAAATTATCTTCAATGAATATTTATAAATTCAAAGAAAATTTGTCGTGACATAATGGTCAAATATTTATATGTAATTCTGAAAACGTCATTATTACAGTGATAGCAGAATTGAAAAAGCAGGTGAAAAATATCAGTTGGGCTTTCCATAGTAATATTACTCTCCCCATTCTGCCGATCGGGACATATTTTTCACTATGGTTTAATTTTTGATACATTATATTTATGTCTGGAGTCTGATACAGACAGTATATAAATGGCGGTGATAACATTTGAAAAAAAGTTAAGCTATTTTTCATTTATATGCAACTACTCGATACGAACATATCCATATTCAACGTATCAGAAAAGCAACCAAAAGTATTCTATATCGGTTGTTTTTTCAGCTTTCAGGCTGATCCTAAGAAACCCATAGGTGGTCACATCTTAGCTCATGCTTCAACTACAAGAATATCTCTGAGGAAAGGAAGAGGAGAGAATAGGATTGCTAAGATATTTGACAGGTTTGTTGAATAACTTTAAAAAGTATTTATAAGGTCGAAATAATTTATATGGTACATGTAATGTAAGTTAAAATTTAATGGCACTAAAAGTCGATAGAGATAGAGTATATCTATCACCGAAATCCTATTCATAATGCTTTATAGTTATGGCATACGTCCTGTGATTCATAAACTTTGTATGTCTTTGTCTATACGTAAATATACGTTTGCTTTATCCTTCGTAACAGGATCGCCATCGCACTACTGATTATCATACACAGTGCAGTGGGTTCAAATTCCAAGATGGTGATCTTATGCTATTTTTGAACTGATTGTACCTACCATGAGCTGTACTTGTTCTATTTCAGTCCTGATATGCCAGAATCAGAAGCTACATTCAGCATCACTAATGGAGGTATAACAGATGCAAAAGAATGAAGAGTTAAATACGTCCATAAATTCATTTGCAGAACGACGTTTGAACCAAATGCAATAGAAATGGGTGCCGGGTTTGCTTTGGTTTTCGGTCAAATCATGAACTTTTGATCAGAAAAAGTGGGCTTAGTATATATATGTATCGTTTACCTGACATTGAGATTGTAATGTTTTTAATTTATTATTGTTCTAGTTGGATGTTTTTTAATAAAGTTGTCTGCGTTTTTATTTTATTTCAAAATAAGCGTTCAGTTGATTGAGTGAGAATCGGAATGGCTACATAGCACAAACTATTCACCAAATTCATTCATTGAAAATTACTTTTTCTGTCGTAGAGTGGCGACGCTCTAATCTAACACATACCAAATAGGACATGCTCAATTGAATCAAAAAATTATGTACGTTGTATTAGACAGCATTGTGCGCAAAAGTGTTTACTTACTTGCAATTATTGTGCGTTCTGTAAATATTACCAGATAGGTATTGGTAAGTCACAAGACGGTTCTACCTGTAGCAGACTTCATTAGGTAGATATATGTATGCTGCTAACAATGGATCTTCCCAGGGTAATAATTCTGGCCGTTTTGAGTTGTGTGTTGATACAAAATATAGTTGAAGCTCAAGTACCACCTGCTAAGATTGGACAGTATATTCATGTTCAACAGGTAAGTGTATAACTAAGATAATGTGTATATTTATGAGTTTATTGCCTAAAATGCAAAGTAGATGTGTTCCTGCAAACTATATTCTGCTAGAAAGTTAGTGATTCTTCAAGTAATAAAAAGGTCAAGACAAGAGGCATAAAGCCAGATCGCACTGGTAAGGATGTGATTAGAATACGAAATCAAAGATTTGGAGAATTATACTTAAATAATTGTAAGACAGCTAAAATGAAGCTCCGAACTAAAGAAATTACGGTGCTCCCGAAGTATGCGAACCAAGTGGCGGACATCTGAACGTAACATGGGTTAGGGTTAGGCGATAATTTTTTTCCAATTTTCCTTATTTTAGTCCTATTATCAGTTCGAAGACTAGCCAAGAGCCCCCCGTAGTATTTATACCTAAAATTATGGCCTAACCCTAACCTAGTAGTCTAGTACACATATTACATTCCGATGTCCGCCATCTTGGTTCGCATACTTCGGGAGCCCCGAAATTACATTATTTTCCAATGCATTAACTTACTATCGAGAAAATTGGCCGATAGTGACACTTCACCGGTATATTCTTATTTAGTCAGATCACTGGCGCATTATTATCTTGAAAAACTTGAGTTGTCGATCATCAAATTCTTTGACACGCAACCGATATTGCCAAAAACGCGTGTGCATGGGCACCCGTCGAAGGCCAAGTTTTCTCTACATCGTTTAATTTGTAACAATCGTTCTAGGATTCAAACAGAATATACATCTACGGAGGAAACTTAACATTAATTGTTGACAGAAATTCGTGGAGATTGAGTATCCATGACAATTTTACGTCAAAAGTGTACTTACAAGAAGCGACGGAGGAGTCAATGCGGCTTGTAAGTAGCTTGTAAGATTTTTAGTATATATAATATTTCATTTGAAGTTGGGAAATATTGATACTTAAAGACATGGTGTTTCTTCTCTTGAAATATTTCTTCAACGATCTACAGATGGACGGTAATTACTTAGCTCAGCTATAGACACAGCCAAACACTAAGTCAGGGCGTTCAAATTACAACACAACGTATATATATATTATAGTAAAAGTATATTTGAATGAATATTTGATTTGAAGAAGATGCATTTTTTGTGCACAAATTAATACTTACGCAGGCCCTGTTCCTAACTATGCAAAATCGTGGTAACGTTAACACATCTCTGCTCAGTATTTGGTGTTATTTTTCACTGCAGGGTTTCGGGAGATGGGAAGGAAAATACTTGGATATATATCAAGGATATTTATTTCGTATTGGACAAATAGTTGAGTGGAATTCTGCCACTGAAGCTGCTATTTATAACGTTACAAAGGATCAAAATGGTAAAGGCTAGGCTAAACAATGCGTACACAGCTCGGGGCTACGCATGGCCCTGCCAATGCTGAATAGGCTGTCTGAATAGGCCACACAGACGATTGGCACTATACCTCTGGATACAAAATTGATTAGTTCTAGCATGCGGTCTATCATCACGTAATTGTAAAGTTTTAGAAAGATTATAGAGAACGTCAAGTATGGATTGATTATCAAGTATGCAACGCAACTATCAGGGAATTCACGATCTCGGATAAAACGTCGTTATGTGCAGCCTATTTATTAGCCATAACTACTGGTACTATTGCAGGGAATGGCGTAATTGCCACAACATTGAAAGTAGCATCAAATTCCTCTTCGCCTTCCGCTCCAAACATGTTGGTTAGTTTTACGGATTTTGATGAAAGAGTATTCACAATGAAAGTGGAATTAAGCTCTTCAACAGAGAAATAGTGAGTTTTAACGAATATACAAAAAATAAGCACATAAAATTGCTCAACTTTTGCTTGTCGATTGTATTTTCGTCAAGAGTTAGAAAATCGCAAAGTTCTGTCTGGCTCTGTCCAGTAAAGTGAAAAATGTTTTCATTGGCATTAATTATATTCTAGTAATCGTGTAGGTTGGGGATATATGACGCCGGATAAAAATGAGTCTTTTTATGGATTTGGAGAGAGATTCAATGGCGCGAATCAAAGAGGACATAAAGTTGGATCGTGGCTGGAAGAAGGAAACTGGGGACTAGGGAGATTTGACCCAACTGGGAAAATAAGGGTGAGTTGAAAAGAAAGTTTTTAAGTTTGAACTCTTAAAATCTGTTATTTCAAATACGGACTAATAATATTTGTAATTTGAAGGTACCGAAAGGAGAGCTTGCGACATACGTTCCAATGCCGTTGCTTATTTCATCTAAAGGCTATGGAATGCAGTTGAACATGTATCACAGGTAATCAAAATTGATTTCACGAAAATTCATATGTGCTTACAATGTACAATATTATGTACTTTCAAAGTACAAATGTTCTTTTGTTGTGAAGTCTTTGTAAAATACATTAATAAGATTGAATAATATTGGTTAGTTTACAAAACTTTTTATTTGAAGGCAGACGGGTTGACTTTAGAGCTACACAAATAAAAAAGCAAATACTGTGCAGATATTTGAAATTGATTGCATGGTATCTATATCGTTAATCTATAATTTTTTTATAAATCTGAATATTTTTATGTTTTAGAAGCGTATTCGACTCAAAAACATCAGATCAACACATGCATATCTTGGCAGAGACAGATTCCATGGACCTGACGATATTTTGCAAAAATTCAATTTCGGTGAGCTGTGATGCAAATCGGCACAATATACGTTTAAGCTATTGTAGTTGTGACTGTCACATGAAAATGATGTACAAAAAACTATTTTTATATTTTATTTATATTTATTAGGGTACTTTTCATAAAATGTCAGAAAAAAATGGAAAGTCCCTCATTCCACCATTGTGGGCATTTGGACCGTGGAATCAAGTGGGCGATGAAGTAGCAGGAGTGTCAATAGTAAACAGAACAAAGTTAGTAACACTGTTGATTGAATCCAGTTAAGTAGACCTCCGTACACACAGCCTATTTATGCAGTGATCTTGGGGTAGTGAGCCATGCCTTCCGTACCTTGGCATTGCGATTGTGCCAATAAATTTTCACAATGCGACATCACATCTTCTTAATTATTTTTTACATTTTAATCAAGGGTACCCTCAAACTGTGATAGCAATTATACAACTGTTTCTGTGAGGCCTTTAATTCAATATTTCAGGGATTTGCTTTTCAAGGAAGACATACCATTTTCTCATTGTGTTAACACGGTGCATTATTTTCCTGAAGGAGGAGGAAGAGACAATGGGAAACAATTGAGAGTGAGATATTTCAGCTTGATCATTTAGTAATTAAGACATTGAAATAAGAATAATCTCAAACAAAAATATTCTTTTTTACAGCATTCACATATCTGTTAATATTGGTAATCGGTTGAGAAGATTTCTTTCACAATTGTCGTGTCAATTATTGCAAAAAATAAAAAGTTGCTCCTTTATTTATGTAGTTAGATGTATACGATCCAATTTGAGAACTGTCCAATTATTCATCCAATTACTTTGGCAAATTCATGTTCTTTATTTTGTCACTCGCAATACAATACAAAGCGGTACAAAATGGCGTAAGCAGATGGAAAGCTAATGTACAACCTTTTTTTCAGATTCAAAATGAGGAATTGCTTTCTTTGGGTATAAAGGTATGCTGGCATTTAAATTTATAGTAATATAGAATATAACGAAATAACGTTAATCGAAGTATAGATTTTATTCGCAGTTTGAAAATTACAAATAAAATGAAAAATAAACATTATAGTTACATATTCTTATCACAATACCAAATTAGCTGTTGACAGAAAACGTTAGTAAATGGTTAGCAACGAGCTTGTTCATTGAGTGCTATGAAGAATTACGATACTCAATTACGAGTCTGTGCACAAGCGGCCACTACTGGATAATGAGCTACTGCTTTTGGACTGGTCGGGATTTTTCTGGTTCAGCATTGCGTACTAAATTTATTACACCTGGATGAGATGGTGGGCATATTGAACCCAAGGTTTAGGCCTGCAATACCATCATAGTCAAGTCTAACGCTTCACCTATTATGCCAGCGGTTCCCAACGAGGGTGACATTGCCTTTATTCTTTAGGCGTACATGTTTTCAAACTTTAAAAGCATAAAGCACACATTAACGATCACAAAATTCAGTTTTATTCAACCGCAGCAATTTTTTTCGTATAAGTGCGCCGTTAGTTTTTTCCGTGATAATGTGGCCCGCGCGAACAAAAAAAAATGGCAACAGCTGCGCTAGGCCACTGTATCCACAATTATCGACATTTTAGTACAGGTTTTTGCCGATTTTGTATTATATTTCGATTAATCATCTACCAATTCCTATTTGTGTAACCGTCGTAGTATTTATTCAGTCAACAGCATATTTTAATGCAATGGTTTCTCAAAAATGGACAAGTGCTTATGACTATGCAGCATCTTCAGGATATTTTTTCAAGACAAAAGAAGGACTACCTTATAATTATTCATACCTTGCTACATCGTAAGATGTTTTTATTCCGAATTATTATTCCGAACTTTCAACATTAATATATGTCGTAGTACATAAGTTGTTTTATAAACAAAGTGGTACTCCCGTGGTATGTGAACCAAGATGGCGGACATCGGAACGTAGTATGTGTACCAGGTTAGGGTTAGGCCATAATTTTATTCTAATTTTCCTTATTTTAGTTCCATTTCGAGTTCGGGGACTAGCCAAGTAACTCCCGTAGTATTTGTACCTGAACTTATGGCCTAACCCTAACCTGGTGCACATAGTACGTTCCGATGACCGTCATCTTGGTTCACATACTACGGGAGTACCAACAAAATTTCATAAAAGAACAATATCGAATATTTACATTATTTTTCTGAATATTGTACACAATAGAAAGCATTTTCAAATTGTTAGTTATTGTCAGCTGTTTGACATTTACGTACACTTTTCGGAGAATGTTTAGAAATCTCATGCTTTGTTTGTGTTTTCGGCTTTTCCAACTTTCGTCCAAGTGGGTTTTGGAAGGGTTTATTATTCACATAAGAGACATGAAATTGCACATATTTGTTCGGGGACAAAAACGACAAAAAGAAAAAAAAACGTTCTAACTGTTTGATGAAGTTTATTTGCAAACACCAGTTGTTAGCCGTTTATTATATCATAATGTAAATTCTGATATTCAGAGATTTCCAAGTTTCACAAGTCGATTTTACAAACCCAAAAGCGGTAGATTGGTACCAACAACAGCTGGATGTTGCTATCGAAGCTGGATTTAAAGGTAATTAATAATTGTTATGAACTACTAATAAATTTATTAGCTTATAATACAAACAGCCTTATCGGCCACAATTCGTAATGTAGCATTAGATCTTGTTACGAATTTTCATCAACTAAGATTATTTTGAACAATTTTAGTCCAAATAGTATAATTTTGTATTAAAAAAAGATAAAGAGTTATTAAATTATACTAGGATAGTGGCTCCCAATATCAAAATCTATAATGTAACATTGTATTTCTGTTTGGACGTGGTTGCGAGTTCGGGTCGTGAATTTTTTACTGTTGTTGGCCAAAAAGTAATTTTGCAATTTCAAAAGAGGGTAAATCAGAATATATACCAGAATAGTGCTTACAAGTAGTAAATAAGCTGGCCGAGTTCAATTCGAAACTACATGAAAAATTATATTTTATTTACATATTAAGGTGGTAGTAAAAGTATAACGAAAAAATCCGCAATAACTTAAGTTTCGTTCATTTTCAAATTACTGGCCAGAGTAAAAAAACAATGAAATCAAAATACACACCTTCAAGTTTCATAACATCTATGATTGAATCTAGGTTGGATGTACGACTTCGGTGAATATACTCCTCATGATTCAGTATCATACGATGGACATGATGGTTTATATATGCACAATCTATTTCCTCTCCAATATCAAAAAGCTTGTTTCGATCATCTCGTGGATGTATTTGGGACACCGTGAGTTATTTTCATGAAACATTTCAGTTTTTTGGATGTTTTATTTTATATAACACTTTCATTCATACTCATAGCATCGAAAATGGCCTAGCGATAATATAGTTAGTCTTCGCTATCATGGCGTGGAAAATTACACATTTCGGGCACAGTTCATAAATTGGTGCAATAAATTGGGCATACAATGTCTAACTGGAATATAGTAGCTCCCAACACATCGTTAAATAGCGGTGCCTGATGTACATGGCCTTGTTTGTGGCAAAA
This sequence comes from Styela clava, assembly GCF_964204865.1. Taxonomy (NCBI): domain Eukaryota; kingdom Metazoa; phylum Chordata; class Ascidiacea; order Stolidobranchia; family Styelidae; genus Styela; species Styela clava. Next base: position 14,917,570 of record NC_135259.1, read on the forward strand.
GGCGTGATTCAGAGTGGTATAAAAAAAACTCATTTTTATAATAAATTGGAATAGTAACATAGTCGCATATTATTAAATACAATGTACAGCATCTATAACCTCAACTGCGGGAGTCGGCGCATAAAGTAACAAATGTTGCAAACCGAACCCTTATACTAAAGAGTTATCAGTTTTATTAGTAGTATATTAAACGATACACATGATAACCTCCTTATAACATATCAGATAGATAGCAGACTTCTATCAATCTCTCCTTAAACTATATGCTATCTATCTTTTAATAATCAAAAGTGTTATTATCCTCACCGACACTTTGACGTACTTTAGTAGTATTACATGCATTTACATGATATTATTCAGGCATTCAGATTACGCTCCTGACTTTGTATTCTATGTTCGTTCTGGTTATCTTGGATCACAGCGCGTAACCTGGGCGCATTGGACCGGAGATCCTTCTGCCGATTGGAATAAAGCAAGTGGACTCCCAGCACAACTTGTCGCAATGTTGAATATAGGTGAGGGTGATTCTTTTCTCGACTCACTGAAATATTATGGTTGCCAGAAGTCGATAGTAAGATGGCCATCAAGGACCGAGATTGCTTGCAAAGATTGGGATAAGAGATACTTGAACGAAAAATTGAAATCTATTTTATCAGATATATCAAACTCTTTATCAAGGCATGCTTTTTTTAATGGATCGTCTTCGAAAAAGACAGAAAATATTTGATTTGGCAAATAATCAATGATAAATGAATTTATTTGTCTTACGTCATAGGCATATCTGGCATGCCATATTCTGGTTCTGATATTGGCGGATTTGCATGGTACGTAGACCCACCTCCGACTATGGAACTCTGGGCAAGATGGACCCAACTTGGATGTTTTAGTGGTCTGATGCATGAACAAGGTATGTAAAGTAACGTACGCCCTGTTGTGCTACTATTTCAGATGTTTATCCGACATTCTGGTATAGCCTCAAATATTTAGGACAAGCTTCTATGTAAAACTGATTGCGCGGACTCGTGTTAATGAATGAGAAAAATTAAAATTTGTATAAGAAAATGAACAGAGCGTTCGTATTGAACTTGCGAAATGAGAAATGTTGATGAACATCACATACGGTCTGGTTGTTGTGCAAAAATATATCTTTTTACCAAAAATTTGTTGTTTACCAGTACCCCGGAAGTAGCAGGGAAATTAATAAAAAAAAAAAAAATTGGGTATTTTTTTCTACCAAGGGAGCGGAACCGGCCGTGGTCCAAAGACTCATATATTTGACACAGCTGAAGGAACAAGGATTTGGCGAAAATATGCAAAACTTCGCACTCAATTATCATTATACATTTACTACGCTGCTCATCAAGCGCGCGAAAGTGGAACACCAATAATGCGACATCATATACTAACGTATCCTAGGGATTCAAAAGCAATGGAGCAAGAGTATCAGGTAGGTGTTAAAATGCTTTTCATTCTTGAAGTGGGTTTTTCCCTATTTGGTGAATCCTCAATTAACAGCTAGTTAGTTCCATGCAAGACCGAGAGTGTCTGCCGTGGGAGTCTTTCGAGAAAAAAGACACTGGCTCAAACTCTCAAAACCAGAAAAATTGTCTGTGATGGCCACATCTCCTCTAGTAATTTTCATAACTTGCATTGCGCTTTTGACAGATAGATTTCTTTTGCGTTCGATAGCTTTTTTTTTTTTGTTCTGAAAATACGATTTTTTTTCTTTTTTAGTACATGTTTGGTGAAGGAATATTAGTTGCACCAGTAATTGAAAAAGGTGTAACGAAGTTGTCGGTGTATCTCCCTGTAATTGAAGACCTTTCTAACAATTGGGTTGAGTTTTTTGCTAGTTCCAAATATATTGAAAAGGATGGTAGTTTTCGAATTGGATTCAAAGAATATTTAAAGGGTGGGACGTAAGTTGACAATATTGACAGTACGTAGGATTGCAAGTTTCAGATTCAACAATCTGACAACGGTCAGTATTGATAATTTTATGATCTTTTTCGATTCTATCTACATTCGGTTAGATTTGGATGAGTTGAACTGTAAGACAATAAATTAACTCAATTTTTGATAAACAGACATAGTTTAAAAAATGAGTGGTGGTGGGCTATATCAAGTTATACTGCATTTTTTGAGAATATCTAATACCAGTGAATTGAAGAATTTATCTATAAGTCAACTTATGTGATAAAAATTCTGAAGCCGTTGACTATTCATATACCCGACCCATGAAAGGCAATATGAGTTTTTTTATTTTTGATTGTAGCATCATAGCTTAATAAAAGCTCAAAGCAACGCTCAAATATATGGACACGAAAGCCAAAACGACGAAGTATCAAATCTTTTACAGTGCCGGTAGTCTGGCCACCAGATTACTGAGATAGGATCACATCACACACAAAACTTCGAAGTTAAAAACGAGCCTCACAGAGCTCACAACTATTTTTGAAAAATAATCAAAAATCTAGAGACAACAAAGCAATTGGTCTAGTAGCCGAAGAGAAAAGCTTGTTTTAATAACACCAAGAAGAAATGAAATGCTAAGAAAATAAAAAATAACAACAACATAATAACAAAGCGATCCATTGGTCCACTTGGTGTTCAATAATATTAAATTCTGAATTGTCAACTGTATATTTGTAATATATGAGTTAAACTTAAATATAATTATAAATAAATATCAGATAGGATATCAGACACGTATTACTTAGTCACTGCTCTATTTCGTGATTTGCTTTTACGACGTGACGTATTTTTATATTTTATGAAGTTCGTTCTGAACAAGTCTATGCACAAGCAGCCCTGATAGATAATTTTTTTGGTTTTAGAACGGTTGAAGTGGATGCTCCTGTTGATAATATCCCGATATTTGTTAGGGCTGGTTATATTATTATAACGACAGATCCAAGAGTACAAACACTGAGTCCTGCTAAAAATTCCAGTGTGAAGACCTTTCAATCAATGAGTCACATAAGACACGTCTGGGTAATATATCTTATTTCGTTATACGATTATTGTGGCAGTAAGTTGGCTTAACTGTAATTTTACTTTCATTCAGTCTGGATATGAGGAAACTGGAACCGCATTCGCGTTGTACTTCAATTTTAGTGATTTTACTGAAAATGTTTGTAATAAGAGCGCATTCGGGGATAAAGTTTTATGATCTATTAATTTATTTTAACCTATCACGCTCTGAGTAAGGAGACACGGACACAGTTGTTAAAAACAACTTGACGGTCGTTAAAGCGTGAATAAAATGCCAGACTGCTATTGTCAAACAATGGATGCGGTGTCGGGAGTCAAAAATGTACAAATTACTACCGGACTACCGACTCCGGGTTGACAAAAATATTGACTCTTGACTTCGACTAATGAATTCAGATTTTCGACTTCAGCTCCAAGAAAATCAAATTTTAAGAAGGAAAACTTTTGGCAAGACTTCTCTATTGGCTGTAAAAATCACAAGAAAAATTAATCCTGTTTGGGTTTTAGTAGGATAGTTTAAAAATACGACTTAATCTTTTATCACGAGTAGTCATTAGTGGGTAGTCGAAGTCAAGTCACTTATCATTTGGTTCGAGTGTTCTTTTTTCAGGCATGGCCAATGAGGGAAAATGATTTTATAGCGTCAGGACGTCTTCACGACGATTCTATGTATATTCTGTACTACGGAAAAATAGACAATTGCATTTGTGAATTTATTGCGTTCAATACACCAAAAAATATAACCCATGTTGTTCAAATTGCAGGACCTTGGATAGGTTAGTTACTTGAATTTATTTTAAATACTTTTCATGCATGCGGGACTTTTTGTAGAAGTAAGTAGGCTACATGTTGTTGTTCTTGTTAATAAGTTTCTTCTTGTTGTTCTTCTCCATTGTTATGAAAACATCGTTTTTTTCATTCAATTTATTGATTAGTCAATTTAAGTTAGTCGTGAAGACTGCCGTTCCGGTACCGGTAGTCTACTGTGACAGATTGCATACATGTACTACTCAGTGGCGTAGCAAGACTCTCGTGGGCCTCCCGCAAAAAGATTTAGTGGAAATGACCCTTAAAACTCTCGGACATAAGCTAAAACAACGCTTTTTTTATTTCGTCAAAAAGCATAAAATGTCGCTATTAAAAGGCAGTGGTAACCTAAAATTTGCCGTTTATCTTGATTACTTTTAATTTTATTCATACGTGCTTCCCCTTCAGCCATTTTTCTGCGTTTCTGTGCGCCGCTGAGAGGTTTTGCTCTCGACATCATTCTGACAGCCTTCGTAATTTTGCCGGTGCGATCAAACCACAAGACGCCGAAAAGCGACGACGAAAGCGATGTGCATTACTGGTTTTGCAATGCAGCTTTTGGTTTTGCGGCTTAAATTTTTAAATTCTAACCGCTTGGGCCCCTTTGCGCTGTGGGCCCTCCCGCTACCGCGGGGGTTGCAGGGGTGGATGCTACGCCACTGGTACTACTTCGTTTTGGCTTTCATACTCATATATTTGAGCATAGCTCTCTTATTTACAATATCTTTATTTTAGTCAAGCCAAATGGCGTCCAAACAGAAGGAGGTGAAATAAAATTGCCTAAAGCTTCTAGCGTTCAAGATTTATTATCCAAAGTCGATAATTCAACGGTATCGGAATGGTTTTTTGACGATGAAATGAACACCATGTGGATTAAATTGACTCCACCATTATTTGATGTGTTTGTCATGGGATCTATGGATCGTGATATTGGGATGAATTAATGACTTTATCTAACCTAATCTCCCAATTTGCAGATTTTTTTAGTAAATTTCCTACTTTAAATGTATTCAGCTCTTCTGTAAAATGGTTGATTTGAGAAAGAAACTCGTAATTGTGCTATAAAATTTCCTGTTTTCATATATTAAAATGAGAAAAGTCTGTCAGCCTACTGGTCTCAGTATTTTCGCAATAGTAATGTTAAATAGTGTGAAAGATTTTCAAAGCATACTATTGTATTTCGCGCCAAACGAGCAATTAAAATATTTGAATACAGTATTGGATATTGTTCTGTGCATTATTTTATTTATTTTCTAAATTGATTTAGTCTATATTCGATAATTGGTCTGCTACTGTGTTATTATCATTTGCCAAATTTTAATCAATTTACGGAACGTCTATTATGTGGATAAATTTACATATTTATTGAATACGACTAGTATTGACTTATAAATAAGTATACAATAACAAATATATTAACTTTTTAATGATCTTAATTGACTCGCAATTTATAAATGACGCATTATAAGTCTGGAAAAGATATTACAAAATTTTGATCGTCTACTCGACAAAAGAAAGTAATTCCTGTCTGCAATACCAGAAAATTTGGGCGGACGAGCGCCTTTGTCGAAGATTTGACAATAGACGGCATTGCAAAACAATTTTCATGACTACTGGGTGAGACGAAGTAGGAGTGTGAGGAAAAGTATAGTATGGATGAATAATAAATTAGTGTAAGCGTAAAGTAAAGCAAAGAACAAAGTGTGATTAGAACTCTGAGGAAATAATTTGAAATCTGTCAGAAAATTTATAGTTTGCACGACGTAACATACTATTTGTCCAATATAATGTGTATCACATAGATCTAGTGATGCATAATTTGCCTGTCAATTCTGTTTTGACTACCAAAATCATTTCTTGAAGCTTATCAGACCAGATAAAAACAAAGGTCTAAATTTGGTTTCGAGAATATCAAGTGTCGACTGTGAACTCATTATTGCGTTGATATACGGGTACTCCTATCATGTTGCCAAAACACAAGTTAGGTTAGCTATTCTGGTCTATCGTAAGATAAACAGAATCAAAATAAACAGATCAGAAAATCAGTGGCGAAACAGGATGGTATCTAAACTACCTTTTTCTCGAAACGGGTCCATGTTCCTATGGGTCGCGATTTTCCTAAAAGTTACTAATTTTATTTTCTAGTACATTTTATTGTTTATTTGGTATTGAAGTGTGCTAAAAAGTAATTGAATATGTGGGAAGTGTCAATGCGTAAAAAGTTGGCAGCATTCATTTTGCTAAGTAAAGTTACGTCATCATTTCAAAAACACACTTTGAGGTTATTTCTGGGGGTAATAAACGTTATGTAAAAATATTGGTCATTAAGTTTGCGACCATAAAAGTGCTACATGTCGTTTAGTATTTGGGCATGTCTCTGGGTCGCGGGATTCTACTAAATTTATCTTTAAATAGACTTTGGTTGCACAAAAAAAGGTTGAGAACCACTGAATTAGATAATATCAGTTCCTCGGTATGCCAGTTTCTAATTGATCCCGCACCATGTACGTACTATGATAAATAAAGGAGGTTCTCTTTATACAATACACAATTTGTCAATATCAAAGACATCGCTTGTGATAACATTGTTATTACCATCCAACAAGTCTATAATACAATGTTCGAAGGAGGGCGCCTTCAGACATAAAAACCGATTTCCTGGAAATTTTGTCTGGATATCAATACAGGATGTGATTTCCAACGTTTGAAGTGTTTATTAATATCTTTCAAATTTCCTATGCTATTAACAAAATTTAAAAAGTATACTGTAATTTCAATGGAATTCGCATCGGGAAGTATACAAAAAATATCTTTCGCAACATCGTTACAGTATACTATAGCCAACAGTACAATCAATTTGTAAGAAAGCAAAAGAGTCTAATTATTTTCTGTACACGTAAATACATTAAACTCGATTCTTTAATACTACTTTTACATAATATAATTTAGTGTCCCTTCTACTCACTATAGCTTTGGCCACCGAAGGTCAAGCCCAGGCTTGCAAAAGCAGTAGAAAGACATGCCATATAGTTGAAATTTGCCTTTTAAAATTGTAATTTTTAATTTTTTGTAACAATCAATTCTATCATAGTATTTGACCCGCCAACATCGGCTATTCTATGAAGCGATAGAGCAATCAAAGTGTCGTTCAAAGTTAGATTGATGACTACTGCTCCAAATTTGGATGTTGCAAAGCCTTCTGCGGTGAAAACAAACTTGTTTTGAGGATTGTTCACTAGACTGCACCAACGCCAACCAACTAGAGAGTATTCAAAGGTATCGCATTCAAAACAAATACTAATATTTGGTTCCCACAAAGATAATATCAGCTGATCGTTGTCACGTGTTCATTTATGAAGAAGACATTCAAGACAGGAAACGGGTGATGACGTCATTAGAACGTGTTATCAATTGATTCATTGCTGTATGTGAGTGAGACATGAGATAGTTCGTGTGATGCAAACTTTTGTCGAAGGTGAGATTTATTCCATAACTATAGATTTAAAATATAAGTGAGTCTTCGGAAATTTTACGATACTTAGTGATTATAATTGTCGGTAGCTGGGTAGGTTAAGAAAGTTCGTCCTCAATCTATAGACGCAGTTTAGTATGAATAAAGCCAAACAAGAAGGCACGTTGTTGTGTGTTCTCAATCATTAGAGTTCAGGTCGTTTTGACGTGACCTTTTCTACCGTAAATCCGCGAATATTTTTGATGTGGATAGACTACTTGAAGAAAAAATGTTTAACTGCGTCTTGTCTATCAATTCAGTACGACGTAATAAGGTTCGTGATTCTGTAACTAGATTCAATTATTCGTCCTAGGTTTTTATACAGTTATATGTGGTTGACAGCAGAAGTATAGGTTTTGGCACTTTAGATATTGGCAATGGTTAGGATTCATGACAGCGGGAATATGGTTATCATCTTTTCGATAGTGTTTTCGAGTCTGAGTTCGATTACAATTACCGTATTGGCAATCGTTTTGTTTCCGTTTCAAATTATTCGCTCATTTAATGACAGCTATGACAAAACTGTGGCATCAGCGAATCGAAAATTGGCGTAGAACAACTAAAAACGTAGTAGTCAACTTTCAGATGCCCAGCAGCTCAAACTTCCGACTGCAACATTTAACGTCGTATGATTCAAAATTTCCTTCTAAATCTCTAGATTCCGATGCCATTCAAAATTTCAAATTTTTCACACCCTAGATTTGATATCCACGCAAAATAATCAAGTTCATAGGTAGCAGAATATAACCAAAAAGAAAACTGAATCAAATCTAAAAGGAAAACCGTCATTTTTTACGATATTACCAAACGTGGTTAAAGTATAAAACACACCATGGTATCTTTATTTATATATGTACCAGATTTGTTAGAACTATCAGCCTCACCTTAACTACGAACACAGAATCGATCAGAATATATTTGAATTAGTTGACGCATCTTCGACACGATTTTGAATTTTGTCGACTTTGTTGGACGCTGCGTGACACATGACGTCAACAGTTCTCTTACACTTACGTCATATTGTCTGTCAAAAATGTATTGACCACCGCTGTGTGGTGTCCAGCTACTCCGCCTGGTTGGCGACTAGATTCACGAAAAACGGTAAATCAATTATGGATGGATAACATCAATAGGGTTGATATAACATATCGTTAGATATGTTAGATATGATCGTTAGACAGTTTCAGATTTCATGTCTTTTTACATCGATTTTTGAGTAAATAACCCATTTTCAATTCAGTTTCGCGCGTGTATTTTAAATTTTACGAGTCGCCACAGAATTTAACACAATTCATTTGTTTTCAGATTTTCTTTAATACTATAATTTAGATTCGATGCATATAACATATTATGGATTACATTAAGCCACATTGGGTGGTGCAAGATTTCAGCGGACCTGCTGACCAAAGCTGCCCATTTCTAACGATTAAAGATATCTAGGCGCCGATTACTTCCAATACCACCACTACATAGCTGCCGAAAATATTATTAATGAAGAGTGCAGACCTTTGGATGACCTGATAAGTAATACAGAAATAATGGAAAACATGAATCATATAGATTGCGTTGATGGCAACGTTGCAAATCAAGTGTGTTAGTGAAGTACAAGTTGGAGATTAGATTGAGTGTTCAGAATTTAGAAAGTAGGTCATATTTTTTTGCCATTGCAAATAAGAGATCTTAAGTTCAATTTTTGCTCAATATAGTACTCGTAATAGCAATGTTTGGCCGAGCATTGGCTTCCTTGTTTATCTTCGACACAATGACCAATCAGAAATAACATAACGATAACGCAACAAATGAAATTTTAGTAGTCGTTCAGACAGTTTCTCCATTCCAGCATTCTGATAAAATTTCAACTATGATTGTTTTGTTGTTTAACTACTATTTGCGAGTTTTCAGTTATGTGTTAGTAAATATGAAATAACTCAACGGTACTTTTATTGCAAAAAGGTTTCACTTTCTGCTTAGTTTCGGTAACCAGAAAAAACGACCCAAAAAATTGGGGATAAACCAGGCTAAAATTAGCTGTAGGTAGTATTTCAATGCAGTTGCTTGAATATTTTGAAACAAAATTGTGTATTTGAAAAGTCATACCAGTTTACAAGTCTAAGTCACTCAAGTACTGTCAAATAAACAACAAAGATATATTTTGCAATGATATATTATAGATGGTGAATAAAATTGGTTTTCAAAATCTAACTGCAGTTTCAAGTTTAAGTGGGTAGTTTAGTATCGACCATTGCGGGTCACTTAAAATAAGATTCATGTTTTGATGATGAGCCTTAGTGTTTGGTTGTTCGTTAACCTTGTTAGTAAATCATTGATATGGTTTATGACATCTCTAGTGTTAGAATCCTATCCCATGAAAATACGTTGGTATTCCTTAGTTTTGTCTTCACGAAGACCTATAAGTCGAGTGAAATTTCTGAATTTTTCTAACAGTACTAGATTTTATACAATCATCGATTTTAATGACGTATTTATTGAAAGTTATGAAATAGGTGAAACTGTTTCGGTTATATACCTGTAGTGCATGTATTGATCAGTATTAGTTATAAAACATCAATGTTATAGTTTGCAGTTTCAGAAGTGGAATGTGCCTAGTTTTGTGCTATTAGTCGAATGCGCGAGCGATATTAGGAAAGTTCTATTTTTGTAATAATTTTAGACAATTTCTAGTTTTTATTCCCGAATTATGTCACTCATGGTTTATAAATTTTCAAGTCAGATGGTTTTTACGGAAAAGTTGTGACAGGTATTTTTAGGCACAATATTATACATCAGATTATTCCATAAATACGGAAACCATTGTCGAAATAAAATATTAAATATAAGCTACGGATACATCTGAAATCGAACAACGAAGTAAAAGTTCTAAGGACGTTGGATTACAGGGGTGAGCAAGGTTTTTGAACTAGGGGGGGGGGGGGGGGGGGGATTTTGCCTACCTCGACTGGCGGGCCATGTAAGTGTGACGTAAAAAAGTTACATTTTATGAACAACATTTACAGTGTTACAAAAGCAACAGTGGAAAACAATAAGCCTCGTGCCAAAACTAAATTTAACCGCAATTTCTACAAATTCTTCAAGTTATTTTTAGGTGAAGCATCAAAATTTGGTTTCATTTTGGTTGTGGCAGCAACAGGCGGGCCAGATTGAATTACCCAACGGGCCGTATTTTGCCCGCGGGTCGTATTTGCCCATGTCTGCGTTGGAACAATAAAACTAACAGCTAACTAATATGATATGCATAAATAAGCACAACCGCAAACCGGAAAAAATATTCAATTTCATTGAAAACCTAATTGCATCGACGTTACATTAGTTTGATGGTATGTAATTATGATAACACAGTTTAATTTGATCGTGACAGATTGACATTGAATTTCAATTGATTTTTCTCGTAGTAAAGTAAATTATTTCTTCGTAATTATAATATCATTAAGTATTAGATCAAGTGTAAAATTGTCGTTTTAACCGTTTTAAAATAGAATTTCTTTGTTATAATGCAGATAGCCAAACATGAGACAACGATTTTATTTTCTGGTAAAATTGTACCTTTTTAATTTCAACTCAGCCAATTGAGGGATGTAGGTATCAAGTGTATTTTTACAGGATGGATGATCAAATTTCAATTAATTATGTAGAACGAATAAAACCAATGAATAATTTAATTCAGGTATCAAAAACTTGTTTTCTTTGAAATACGATGAGATGAACATTCATTTCAGTGTAGTATTCGTGTAGTGTGAGCTCTTAGTTACTTTTGAGTTGTATAGAAGTATTTTCAGTGAATCTCTACTTTTCCAATGAAGGAGAGTTTATTTTCAATCGAAAGACAAATAAAAACTTAGGCGTGCAAGTTATTGGAATAAAAAATAAGCTCAACTTCAATGCTATGACATCTACCCATGGAATATCTAAAAGCAATACCTTTTGCTATAGCTAATAGGTAAAGGATGTTCGGCATTAAAATATACTTTTAAAGTTTTGAACATAATTTTTTTTTGTGACTGAAATCGCGAAAATTGAGCATATTAGAATGATAAATATCATTAATAATTTGTCACTTATTCATTATATATTATTGCTTTTAGATTCTACCACATTAAGTTATGTATAAATTATCGTATCCTCGTGTTTACAGTAATCAAATTAGCGACTAATTTATATCGACTGTCATTATCAATTTTGAGAAAATTTTAATTATTACATTACAAAAATATTTTTGCCTATTGCTTTACATGATTCGATTACAAAAGTATGTTAGTTTTACCAAAAAATTTTTTATTACCCATTAACAAGTGTGGACCCGAGAAGTCTTCGATTGGCAAGGACTGTGGCAATTGTAAAATATTTTTATTTTACAACCCAAAATTAATTTTTTAATCAAACCTAAAATCAAAATTTGTTATAACTAAAACAAATAATACAAATCATTAATAGCTGAGAATCTGAGTAGGATAACCTGATTTTTGGTAACGGTGACGGTCTTTCTATTCTTGTATTGTCCCACCTGGGTAACAAACATGGGCCGTAACCAGGGGTGGGTGTTAAGTAGGTGTTACGCGCAAACATGGGCCTAACCAGAGGGGGGGGGGATGAAATGTAAATAAGATTTTTTCGTGTTATACATACCAATTTTTCATAGCTTGAATCGCCTTTTGGGACGTTCAAGAATCTTGAAAATCCCCGTTTGCCAGCCTCGGGCCATACCCGCTAGCTGTTACAGACTAGCTTAGCATTTAGAAATTTCGGACTCCCCCTCTTTGAAAATTCCTGGCGACTCCCCTGGTGGTGGTGGCAAACAAACCTCACTTGTCCTAGCCTGAAATAAAAAGAACGAAGAAAAACAGATCAGTTCGGGGTAATGACAGGATTGTACAACGATATAATTCGTCACGAATTGCAAGCTTGAAACGTTTTGTATGAGACTGTTTATATTTACTTCAAAATTGAGGTAACTTTTGTTGAAGTTTTTAAAGCTGTGAATCATGGACGAAATGTACCTAAGATATGAGCAATATTTATCTAGCCCCATTAGCACGAAACTAAGCTTCTAAATATGAAGTAAAATAAATAGCATTTTAGTGTAGTGATGTACCAATAAACTAATTCCGTTAGATCTTGATCAAAAATTGTTGTCAGATTGATGTTTTTGCGGTATCCCGCAAGTACTCACAATTTCAGGTATGTCACCAAACTTTAAACGTTTGAATATACAACCGTTTATTTGCTGAAATCTTTTAGTGACCTTCAAAGACTTTCACTTTAAATTTTTTAGGATTATTCCACGTAGAATCAAAGTACGTTTTTCCATGGTTGGCCTACTCTAGTTATTACCACATATGTACGTTTGTTTATGGCCTGTGTTAAAATATGTACAATTTACTAACAGTAAATGTATATATGTAAAAAACACATCGCGACGGATGATGAGAAACATTTATGATATATTGAGTAAGGGTGAAATATTATGAAATGCCATTATTTGCAATCATGTGATTGAATGCCGTATTTGTTTAAGAGCTCCGGCTGTATTGACATTAAACGATTGTTTAGAGATTTGTCGTTACATCGGTATCAGGAATTGCCTGACGTGGTTTCTATTCAGCTGAAGATCGCAGAGAAAGAACAAAATATAGAACATGACAAGTTCTAATTTAGCAATTTTGTGGGCTACACATATCGGGTTCAATTTTATTTTCATCACCTCACCCAGGGTGAAATAGATTGGGTAGACAATGCGGAACCGGAAATATTGAGGTCATAGAAATTGTAGATGTTAACTTATTGGTAGGCATCATTGGCTGCTAACATAGTGCTTTGCTCGGACGTGAATAAGCGTCATATATATAGAGAAAAAAGCTGAGTCTAAACAGTGAGATCCACACAGAGGAGTTTCAATATGGACAAATAAATGATTTTGAACTCAATTCAGAACATTCAACATTAATAAGTGAATATGGTTTAACAGCTGTTAGTCGGATACACCTTTACGTTTAGATAAGAAATTTGGTCACAATGTCAGGTGTTTCCTACATTTTGGGGTCGCAATTGAGACCGACCGACCGACTGTTGGAGCAATTATAGAAAACCGAATGATAGTTCACTCAGGAATCATTAAAACACAGACTATAGGCGTTGGAATTGCGTGCATAGAAGTGTGCGTTACGATTTTGCAATTAAAAGACGTCAGAAAACCTGGAAAGCTAACTATTTGACCTTATATGGCGGATGTCTTATGACAGCAGATGACCTTATACCCTTTTCATTTTGCACTAATGTCGAAGGTAAATTTTCAATCTTAACTAATTTTGCCTTTTCTTACTTTTGTTTGTTGTTTTTATAATATTTCAAACTATTATTAAGTACAGGATTATAATGTTCATATTTTGAACTATTCAAGGATGTGTCGTCATTTTTATTAATTTCCGTTTTTACTAAAAACATGCGTGGTCTGCATATACTGTAAACTAAAGTGCATGTAAGTGCATTAGCTAAATATGCTAATTTTGATTCTAACTGCACTGTTAAGTATTGTAGAAAACTTTAATGTAATTTCAATGTATTAGACTTGATAATAGGGGTGTACATGTAGACAATTTATTCCTCGGGTTTGCTTGGTATGGAAGAACATCATCTAGCCAAATAAACTAGAATTGAAAATGTTGTATTACTCCAAAATCGAATATAGTTTACAAATTTTTCCAAAAAGTAAATCGTGAATTTCCATGTGAATAAAAGTCAACTTGGTGACGAAAAATGAAAAACTTTGCCACAAAAATTACCTCAATACGTAACACTTCGATGAGGTTCACTCACGGAAGTCCAGAATACGATGCGATTACCGGTGCCCAGATACTGTCTAATACATTGACCTTATAGTGAGGTGATTCACAATATAATTTCAATATAAAATTACAATAAAATATAAGTAAATTTGTGAATATTTTGAAATATCGTGCAGTTGATTAAATAGAAAATTGATTCGCAACAACATCATTACGAATACCTCGTAAAACGCCCAACGTAAAAAGTTTAAGCAATAAAAAATGTGTAATTAATAAGTATTTAATAGTTCATTATTTTATTATATTATACATGAGATAATGTTGACTGACCTCGTTGTATATTAGTAGAGCGGAACATTTTAAATACTTTTAAAAAATCGGTGATTTACATGCATTTTACAGTTACCATATATCAAATCAACAAACGAATTCAGTTGTTGAAAATATGTGTAACTAAACGGTACGTGTACAAATGTATTATTATCTTTGTGTCAAGACTGAACGGAAACCTTCGTTATGTCACATAACAATTATCTAGATATGCATTAACGCATTGAAGTTTGTTAATTTTACTATTTTTCTTGTAGTTATATAAACATCTGCATGTACCCGAATTAGGGCTTATCAACAAGTTTCGTACACATTAGATTGTTTGCGAAAGTTGAATTTATGCATTTTAAAACAATGCAGTTTAGGTAAATAACTCAAACAAAGAGAATATATGACACTTGCAACATATTTGTGGATTTAGAAATAAATATAGATTGTTATGCAGTCTACCCCAGAACACGAAATTATGTAAACACAAATAAAAGCCGTAATTCTTCACGTAGAACAGAAGAACATTAACGATGACTGGGATTGCGAGGATAATAGTTATATTGGGATATTGCCTGAATTGGGAGGGATTTATACTGAAAAGAATGTACCAAAGGGTGCTTCCATGTCTTTAGTTGCGAGGTTATTTTACGTGTTTCAACCCCACGGAACCACGGTTTCTGAAATATCCGACACCAAATAACTTCAAGCAAGCTATACTGATACTTTGATGAGAATTTTGTTGGAAAAGCGGATAACTTGTCCTTTATATACTTTTTTATATGCAGTATATTTCAGTTATATTGAATGACCCTAAAAATATTCCATAGAAAATGGTAGCCAGCAATGAAACTTTTTTTTTGAATATCAAAATTAATGTTTGTCAATTTGAGTGACGTACATATGTTACAGTATTTTTGGACATGGTTGCTTTATATTTTATACAATGCAGTTTCGTCTGGTCTCTATTTTTAGAAATAGCAATGACTAGTGTACAGGAAAGCATTAATGTTTTGGGATATAAAGATGCGTGTGGCAATGGTATAGAATTTGTATAATATGAAAATAGCCCGAATACTTAGTCAAGAAGTAAAGTATAACGGGGAATTTCTGCAAAAATGATGGCAATCCTTGTCAAAAGATTTCAATTTGTTAGAACGTTATTTTTTTGTCATCATAGTAATTCCTATGTGTACATCAAACATGCTATTTATATGCATGATAACAAAAAGCATATTTTAACGAAAATAACTATAAATAGCTCGTAAATAAAAGGATCATATATTTGTAACATTAAAATAATCATCGATTTTATTCCAAATCTTATTTTTCATGATGATTTTTTGTCAATAATTTTATCTATTTGTGACAGATATCTTGATAGAATAAGATACACTTCAAGTCTAGTTTATATTCCTGCAACACGTCAGCCATCTGCTTGCATTATTGTTTATTCATGAGCTGTATCTGATTGTGACGTTTTCATAAAAATAAAATAAAGAAACAAAAGAGTGAGGAGCAAAAAACGAGCAGATTCGTTCTATTACTAAGAAGTCTATGCTTATAACGTTGCAGCGTCCGGGTAATGGAAATCAGTTGGTTTAAAAGTCGCAGAGAATCGGGAATGTCGAATACAACTGTGGACTCAGGGTATGGTGGATCAGTGGGAAGTAACAATGGGAATATTTCCGGGAGTGAAGGGTCAGCAGGTGTGGTACAAATGAGTGGTGTCATGATGAAAAAACCGTTTGGACACCAATCAACTAAATGGTCAAGGAGGTACGTTGATATACCTTTTCTTAACGATTTAGGGCATTTCAGTATTTTTTTTTAATCTCCATTCAGAAAATGCGGTTCACAGGC
This sequence comes from Styela clava, assembly GCF_964204865.1. NCBI lineage: Eukaryota > Metazoa > Chordata > Ascidiacea > Stolidobranchia > Styelidae > Styela > Styela clava. Next base: position 14,933,860 of record NC_135259.1, read on the forward strand.
ATTGACTGTGAACTTTATTCATTAGCTGACAAAGTTTTGCGTACGTAAATAGAAAAAATAGCCAAATAAAACTCATTCGATGCGTTAGCTTTGATACGTTATATATCTTGTTAAAATTGAATACGGATAGATTTTAAGATATTTCATTCGGAAGGAAACATAAGAACGTATGTCATGTATAACGTACAGTTGTATCGGATAAACTAAAATCCATATGATTTGAAAAATGGTAAATGGTTTCACATTGTATCTCATCAAATTGAAATAGAGAATTATATCCGTCTCTACGAATTCTTAAAATCTTGGGTTTTGGCCCATACATTCGCAGCTGATGATCTTTAAATTTCAACTACGTTTGTGGCACAGGTATTATGCATATATATATAGAGTAACCATAAAACATTATAAGCGCATCCAGCATAGGAGGTATCTAGAATTCTGATAGGACATTACAACGAGACTCTATTGTCTCAACCCAGTGCCAATGTTGGTAATCTATCATAAACTATTTAAGCAGTATATTATTGAGTGCGTAGTTTGGATATGGAAGAACACAATGCCAAAGTACAAAAAACAATAACTTAGCGTCAAACACTATTCAGCTATTTATGTATTGATACCAAATTTCCAATATAGTAGAAGCTTACGAGACAATCTAAACGCAATTGACCTAATCGTTTTACAATTTACTATATGTTGCTAATTTTAAATCATCGAAATCAAATCTATATTTGTGCGCGTTTATGATAATAATGGAATTTTATGAAACAGACCGACACGTTTTTATCGTGTTGGAAATGCCAGACCAATTGCTGTAATATGCGTTTGTAATTTATTTGGATTGAGTTCCGCTAATGCTGTATGTATGAGCCCAAACTAATGCGATTAGAAGCATATTTAACTCTGGTCCTCGCTTGTCGGAATGTATAGTTTGGTTGTTTTCCCCTTCAATGTTATGCCGTGGAATGAGTCACGTGACAACAAATTCCGGTTTGGAAAGATTTCTCTGATTCAGCATGGTCAGGTATGGGAGATAGAAAAATTCTGTTTCTGAAGATTTTTGGTTTGAAAGCCATGACCTATTGTACGACTCAATATTACTGAGTTAATTATTTGCTATACATTGCAATTCACGAAATCTGAAAACTGAGATTGATATCATTGGCATATACATGGCCACATTTAATATATATGTGTCGTGTATGTTTGGATTGAAAATATGACGTGGGTGCGTTGCTTAGCGATTACCAATCGATGACACACTAGTATTGCGGATGCTAATATAATCCCTTGTAACATACATATCGGCCTGATAAGCTTACTCATCAAATATATCCAAAAATTATGAGAAGTAAATGCAATTTTGACGTAAATAAAGAGGTTTCAAAGTAAATGATTCACCTTATGCACTGATAAGGGATGCATACATCGTGTTGGCGGCAAATAAATAACTTATTTCGACTGTAAGCGAGTACAAATAATGCGTAATATATGATAACATATTATTATAACGGAAGGGTACTCCCGAAGTATGTGAACCAAGATGGCGGACACCGGAACGTTGTATGTGAACCAGGTTAGGGTTGGGTCATAATTTCAGGTACAAATACTACGGGAGTCACTTGGCTAGTCCCCGAACTCGAAGTAGCTCAATGAGCAATAACGTTTTCCATAAATGATTACTCCAAATGTCGTTTAGATAAAATGACTATTGAAATTTTAATTATATTCCATCATCTCGATTGGCATCATATTATGTTAAGGACCAACTAATATATCCGTTTATTTCAGCCATAGGCAGAGACATATCTTATTCGTTCGTTAAACAATCCCACATGGCATGAAACTCTGGGTAAAATTAGAACAATACGTAGATTCCATATAAGGATGTTTCTTCGAATGTTTTTGGAAACATACTGCTTTGTATTCAGTACTTTATACTGACGTTTATTGTTTCCATCTGCATTCTTGTTTCTGTATAGCAGAGGTGGGCAACACATCGATCGTACCTGATTTTAAGTCAACTTTATCAACAACATGCTAAACAATTGTCTTCAACTATATAATTCATTGCTCTTAACTTCTCCACCATCACCCTGGAGTCTATACATTTTGTTCCCAAAAGTAGCAGTAGCGTGGTAACATCCAATTGAAAGTTAATTCTGAATAGTAATTAGCAAACCAAGAATTGTTACTACTCATTTATTATCGATTGGTCGATCGCATTTTATATCGAAAAAAAATTCGGTCGATCTCAGTCAAAGATAGGTTGGCTACCCCTGCTATATAGCAATCGAAGTAGCCTTTGAATAAGAATGTCTAAGAAATCATAAGAATAAATATCTTCTTCTCAGAAAATTAGTTGGCATTGGATCGTTGTTACGTTCCCTCTAAAAAATTCTCATTTTTGTCATAACCGATAGGTGGTCGTAATCCACTTGAAAGGGAATGGTGCCTGGCTATGCGTGATTACTTTTTTTTACCCTCTAGCTAGGTAACAGAAATTCATATCTATGCGACAGCCCAATAGCCCTCTACTGAAGAGGGGGTCATTCAAATGGTGATCGGGGCAACTTATTCATTTATATTTTATATAGTGCCAGTTCGGAACAATATTAAAATCTGTAAGACCACGTTCATTTCTGACATTAAACGTATTAATAATTAACTTATTGGATTAATCCAACTACTGAGCCTACTTCGGACTCTAAGATAATGTGGGCTTTATCACTTGAGCCGTAAGCGTATCTCTGAATTCTACTCAAAAGAGTGAGTCAGTTAACAACTCTTCGTTCGTGACTCACTCCCGTACAATTGACTGAAAACTGATGAGCTTCAGTTTTTCACACACAATACACATTGAGACATTGGGCGTTGACCTTGGGCCGGATTAGGGGTTGAGCTTGAAATCAAAAACAAAAATATTTCTTTAAAACAACAATGCAAATACGTTCATATACTTTGTACGAAATATGATAAATCTGGCAAGGAGTGATATATATTCGTGTTTGACTGTTTTGTTCAATTTTTCGGATCTTGTCTTCTTTTTAAACTGGTATTGTCCAAATCCAAATTAGTGGTCAAAATGTGGGGCGACGTATAACATGTTACACATGCTTTTAATATAGTTAATTATATATAAGCGTGTCAGATCAACGGTCATTTTTACTAAGAAGATCTATCACGTTATCCTTTGATTCTATGTTTTACTCCCTTCTGTTTAAAACACTCCAGATCTTTTTACCAATGAGAATACAGCTGAATAAAAATGACGAATAACAAATCCATAAAAAACTCGAAGATAAATATTTTTCGTAATAAATTGACACGCACCATACTTTTTTTAGTTTTTCAGCAGCTAATTTTATTTCGTTACGTTTTTTTTTAGATTCTTCATCCTAAAAGAAGGATATTTATTATATTATGCGGAATCAGAGAAGAAAATTTTCGATACGAAGAAAATATTCAATATACATCCAAAGGTAGTGTATATATAGCTAGCTCATTATATTGTTCATGTGTACGTGATTTTGGTTTGGTAAACTCTGTATTACACAGTATAAGTTCAAAGGTTATCTCAAAATTGTACCTATGATACGATGCGGTGTAGACACGCGTCGTCAATAAGAAGAGTGAAAAGTTGATGTTTGATTTTTGGTACTTCCGAAGTATGTGAACCAAGATGGCGGACACCGGAACGTAGTATGTGTAACACGTTAGGGCTAAGCCATAATTTCAGGTAAAAATATTACGGGAGTTACTTGGCTAGTCCCCGAACTCGTAATATAACTAAATTAAGGAAAATAGGAATAAAATTATGGCCTAACCCTAACCTGGTAAACATACTATACGTTTCGGTGTCCGCCATCTTGGTTCATATACTTCGGGAGTACCAAATTTCCTATGGTTTATTTGATACATGTTTTGAAATTGTACGGTGCGGTGCAGACAAACGTCGTCATTGAGAAGAGTTGATAAAAATGTAATTCCAATTTCTATTCTGATCATTATTAGATCGAGATCGCTCTAATATATAACGACGTGCTATGCGTGACTCAGTTACTATTTAACCAGGTCAAAGGACAATGAGACGATGGTAATTTGTTGCATTGTGGTGAATCGGTATACAGATTGTCCGAGCTAGATATTTCAAATCAAGCATGACAAATACTGCAAGCAATTGCTTGGGCCTACAGTGTCACCATAATACTGAATTGTTTATCTGAATTTCTATACTACTCGGAAAATAGACCAATTTTCAATTAAACTTTTTGTTATGGCGTTCATTGATTTGTAATATTATTATTGTTCAGGGAGTGATACCTCTTGGAAACTGTACGATTGAAAATGTAACGTTACCTGGAATGCCACATTGTATCAATATCTCACATCCCGAGCTAAAGGTAAGTCAATACTAGTTCTTAATACTTTTATTCGGGTTTAGCTGGAAAATGGGTGCTGTCCGGAAAAAATTAGGCGGATAATATAGTATAGTTTTCAGACATGAAGTGGCCATATGCATCAGTATCTTATATAGTTTTTTTTAAACAACCTTTTGGTTTGAAAAAATCACTATCTCCGCAACTGATGAACCATTCGAATTCATATGTTCAGTACACAAAGATGGTAGACGTCGCCAGATGACTCTAACTTTTATTTATTCTAATTCACGTGAACACTGTTGTTATCTCAGCGCTGAGCCGCATTGTTGTGTGAGCTGCATGGGCTGACGGTACTACGCTTAGTTATCGGTCCTTATATTTGATATATTATATTTTTGTAGCTAGTTTTCACCACAGCAACATTGAAAATACGCTATGAAACATTTTGCAACCTTCCAGTACACTTAATTCTATTTTCAACAAGCGCTATTTGTATTTACAAAGATGACTTAGATTTGAACGTACGAATTCATGATTTATAGATTATGACGCGAGGAAGTATAACAGACATATTTACTAACCACATCCCGGTTAAATATCCGACATGACAACGCGTGTGGACTTACTTTTAAAAATCAGTCAAGATATGTGAAATCATCTTGGCAACTATAGCTCAAATGTATAATTTGTATTCCAGAACTTGTTCATTGCTCTATGACTCCCACGCTTCATATATAAAAAATATTTCTACCGCTAATCACAACAAAAATGACATCCGTATATGATAAAAAATTTTGTATGTACTTTGGCGGTGTCGTGCTTACTAAGAATCTAATAACAAGCTATATTTCATAAACTCTATACTAATCGACAAATAATGTACATATCATATTGCTAATAGTAATAATATAAACACCAGGAGAAAAGTAATATATATCTGAATTTTGGAACTTGTAATGAAAAATGCAGGTGATGATTTCTCCGCAATCTGTAGCTATTTTAGCAGAAATAAAGCTTAGCCTTGGCTTAATACGAATCCTTGCCTCCTTCCAGGGGGTTTGTAGTACAAGACTAGCAACAGTTAGGGCTGAACGAACCTGTTTGCTTGTTGGACGTGAAATGTACATATGGCTCATTTTGTTATTATGTTGTGTTCATCATGCTGCTAGTATTTTTCTTCTTGATAGAATTCATTGTCATATATTGGGATATTTTGGATAGATGATTGTGTGTAATTGATTACCCTTCTATATTTTAGTTTATAGAATTCTTATTAACCATATTTGTTAACATTCAGTTGCAAGTACGTGTCGCTGCTGACGACGAAGAAACGAGGAAGATGTGGCTTCGTGCAATGGATAGAGCAACAAAAGTGTAAGCGTTTGCGTAATGATATCAGTAGAGTACTTCAAGGCTGCATGGTAAAACGATTACCCAAAGATGTCGTTAATTTGTGGTCAAAGTTTGTGGACCGGAAATGCACACAATTTTTTTGAAAAATTGTTGGGAAAATTCTCCGTTATACGTAACTGATGAATCAATTAATACCGAATTTTCAATACGTAAATATGGAATAAACCGCTAGGAAGTCATCGAATTTAATTCATCAACCCTAATTTTGTTATTTCCTATAAGATGATTGTACTTGAATATACTTGAATACTTGAATATTTGCCTCCTGCTTTGAAAAATTGCAATACACAAAATGCTGAAAATGTTAATTTATTGCACTTGTTATCGCTGTCAAACCATTATATTTTGCAAATTATGTTTGATTCCCCCCATATCTTTTCCAGGACTGTAGAAAACTCGGGATTATCAGAAACAATGATTAAATCATTACAAGAACAGAGTTTGCAATTAGCAAGAGAAAGACAGGAATATGTTGGTATGTGTTATATTGCTTTATTATAAATATATCCACATTTTAGATTCTATTAGTTTTTTTTTGTATTTCCACTGCTTATCTACGAAAATATTTATTACAAGCAGGCATTTCAGTAGAAGCTAGAAAAACTGGAGAGTTGGTTGCTTCGCCTGTTTTTGTTTCACCTTTGTAGGTTCTATGTCCTAATGATTAGTGACTTGGGCCTAGCTGAAGTCGCTCTTCCGTTCAATATCTGTAAAGAGTAGTCGGTCGGCTATAGATAGTTTAATAAATTTGCCGACTTAGCAGAACAAATGTGATTCAGCTTCAGCTAGCATAATCCAGAGATGCCATTCATGTTTGACCATGTATGAACGAAAATTACGTGATTGCCCGATTACGAAATAAAACAATTAATGATTTACCTATATATCGAGTAGAATAAATACTCACAGTAATTCTCTTATTCTTTGTCTTAAGAATGGGTTTTACATTTCCTTTGCTCCAAACTTAGCATCTGACATACGAAACTAAAATTAAAGGGCAACGTACTTATCAATTGACCCACAGTTTTCTATCATATCTAGTTTGTGTTTCGAATGTTTTCACCGCGAAAAGATTTATGCGTCACAGTAATTCAATGCCAATGAATGTTTCTAAATTATCAATGCAGCATTCATTGAATTGAAAGTATTCTGACAATATTGAAATCAAACTTTCTATATTGTAGATAAATTTATAAACGAAGCAGAGGAACTAGGAGCAGAAAGAGAACTTCGTGAGGTATGTTATCACAACTGTTATGCAGCATATATCAATAATTTATTTGTTGATTAATTTTTACTACCACGGGTAAAATGCCAAGCAAAATTGGAAGGCAGTAGCTCACTCTTTAAACGATTCTTTTCACCTGGCACAAGCTGTAATAAATTAGACAGGCTGTAACGAACTGAAACAAACAAAAATAAGCATGTTAGATCTCGAGGAGCATCCACCTTGTTTTCTTCGAAGATAGAGTTGAAATACGCTAAAAAATCCCCGAATCGTAACAGCGATAACACTGCAATTTCTATCTTCGCGCTTAATCAATTGAATATGTTCAGGCATTGGAAGAATTCAACCAAGAATTAGAAGAAGAAAACGCAAGAATTGAAGGAATGGTCGAGGAATTACAAGATGCTCACAATCAAGTTAAGAAGTAAGTACGAAGAGTAGAATCTTTTCATATTTCAAATTATGATTTAAATTATATTCAATCCGATATGACTTCAGTTATATTACGTAGACTGTGTGGACTAGCTATACGTCGAGATAAACTACTTTTTGCACAAGTTGTGGTTTATTTACTCTTTTTCGTATGCCTGAACACTCTGGGTAGTGACGTAGGCACATTGCATATAACCGATATATTTAATGAAAGCACGGCTGAAGGGATTAGGAAACACTTTTCGAAAGTTTGTGAAAAATTGATAAACAAAAAAAATCCAATTTAATTTATTCATTTTGAGACTATTACCGGCACACCTCTAGACAAGGGTCCACAGTCACGTTGCAATTATTTTTTCATTTTGACTTGAATAAATGCGATTTTCTTTATTATTGAACAAAATATTTCTGAGAAAGTTTACAATTCCAAAGTATTGGATTATGATTTTCAAATACCATACCATGTTGTTATGCCGAAATTAGTATTTAGGGAACAGTTCAAAATTTCATCTTGACATACAAACTTTACCTATGATTTGAAATTTTCTTCTTCTGAAATGTATGTCAAATTTTAACAAATAGACTTTTGATCTCGATTATTGGAGTTATTATTTAAATATATTCAATCGTTCCTGAGATATTTTTTATGATGTTTAAAGAAATACAAGTAGACAATACATTGTACAAATAATTACTTTGTTAGAAATTTAAATGTTCTCTTTAATCAGTGAATTGTTGAAAGCGATTGAATCAAGCAAAGCTCTCGAAAAAGAAAGAGAAATAATGAGATCAACAACGAAAGATTTACAGAAAAGTTTGGAGGTGGGTAGTTTTAACTTAAAGTAATTTACACATGGACCAAGCAGCATTCGAAATCTTTGAACACTGACCATTAATTTGTAAAAGATCATATTATCTTTAAGCTGTTATATTTTTCCAAGTATGGCCATGCCCTATATATGCCACTCGAGAGAATGGTGTCATCACAAAAAATAAGTTTAAATGTGGAATACAAAGCTTGTCAATATCGTTAATAGATACCAGAAAACATCGCATGACATCAAACGTTGTTCCATAGCCTTGTTGCAATAAAATATATGACTGTATAATCTCAAGTTATGACCAAGCTATTGACGATCTGAGTGCAACGCGGAAGTTACATTTTGCTCACCATGTTTCTGTTTCAATCAAATTGACTTGGCGACAGAATGATGCTATATCATACTATCATACTTAGTAGATACTGACTCATAATTTTATAAAACCGGGACAAATTGGTAGAAGCGATTTCGTCTAACTTTTGAAGATGCTGAGCAGTGATAAAACGATTTAAGTATTAATTTGAACCTTATTTCTGAAAATAATAACGTCGGCAAATTACATCGTTTTGCTAACACCGGTTGTGCCTTATTTATTATCAACATAACTTTCCTGTGTGTTAATCATTTATCTGCGACATAAATTCTATATGCACTTTGGCCAATACAGTTTGTTTGATAAAGCAGTAATTCATATATCGTCTATGTTGACTCTGATATGAATAGATAGACCACCTTTATAGCTTTTGTTACTTTGCTTTCGTATACTTTGCTGCCATATAAATTACTTGTTCCCAAGTTCTAACTAATACAGTTTCCACTAATTCTGGGGCAAAACCACGTTGGGGAAATTAAATCCTAATTCATCGTTTCTAGGCCCTGTCCAGTGAGAGAGCAGCCATCATACAAAAATTACAGGATCACGAGGCAAAGGCAGAAATGCCAGCTGAGCGAAATGCTGAACTTGCGCGACAACTAGCTGCCATTGAACAAAAAGCCATAAGTCTGGAGAAAGATAAAGAGGCTATTCGTCTCAAGTAAGAATATGTTAGGTCGAATATTGGGAATAAATTGTAAATTTGTAGATGATTAATGTCCGTGATGATTTGTATGACGCGGCATGAAAATGATACGACATGCATTTAGCATTGACTTATTATATATTTCTGTTATCTGCTCTTTTCTTGTACGATTGAGACAAGGATGCTCCGTCGCAATGCCATTACACAAACCAAAACGTTTACATCCAGTGAATGGAATATGTTAAACAAATCCTCACCTCGTCCAAGACACGTTTGTGCTGCGTCCATTAAAGTCAATCCAGACGGTCATGCATCATACTGCCCTGTTGTAAAGTCTCACTGCTTCGTAAATTTATTTTATGTACTATCCCTTAGACTTGAAGAAAACCAAAGAATGTCGACGGACATACTGAAGGAAAGAGAAGCAATATCGCTAGAAGCCGAAGAATTAAAATCTGAAATGCAGGTACAATTTAGTATATATTATTTTTTTAAATACATTTCTGCGATTTTTTCACAATTCAAAAATTAATCTTTTATAAATATTTTCATTTCAATACCTTCCCACTAGTAGAAACAATCGCTTACCAAATTTCAAAAAAAAGGTGAACACATTTACGGGAAGAGGGACATCATATTTGGTTATAGACAGTAACTAAAGATTCTAATAAAAAATTGAGAATTAAAAGCTCGCGAGTTTGGGTTTTTGGATGAATGTTATTAGCACATGTTACTGAGTACGGTTTTAGCGACTTTTCGTCTAACATAGACCACTAGAGAGAGCCACCCAGTACACCAGTAGGCTGGGTTATCTGTGAACCGCGTCATAAAGTATTGAATTCAGCGTTATAATATAAATGTGATTGTAACTTTGTTTCAGAATCTCTCAGTTGAAAAGAAAATTGCAGAAAAAGAATTGAAGGTAAACTATTATATCACCCAAATAAAAATTATTAACATTAAAACGAGAATATCGGTCGGAGACCGAATACTTATCGATGAAAGTTAGGGGATTCCCCATTTATTCACTCTGACTCAATAGTGACACCGCGTGTCCCATCACCAATTAATTAATAACCGATCTTAAGATCGATAAGTAACAATACCGAGGGAGTAATACTAACACAGACTAGACACGTTGTTACGAAGGAATCTCAATCACAATTCCGAATATTTTTATCAGGAAGAGATCGTCGCTCGAATGGAGCTTCAGCGCGAACTAGAAGAATGCAAAGCCGCTTTGAAACGTTTGGAAGAAAAAGCTTTGAGTAACGCTCAGCTTGCAAGAAAGCCGACTCAAAATGGCGTAGAAAATCACGGTACTGATACCAGCCCAGCTTCGAACAAGTCAACGATTGAACAGCAGAAAGAAGCGGCGGAAAGCAACGAACAAATACTTCGTGATGTAAAGAGTTTGAGAGGTAAACAGTAATATAAAAGATCACTGTTGTATTTTAAATCAGCTATTTCCAAAATATACCGGTACTACTAAAATTAACTCTAATACAGTTGCAAGCTATCTGTCCCTGTTAGAAACGAGGGCAATGCTTGAATATGTGGGCATGAAATATGTGCATCGGTGCCGGCAAGCACTTAGCTAACCAACGAGTTTGCCTCAAAGTTTGGCAAGCGCGACGTGAACAAAGTGTTTCCATACAGTACAAAAAGAATTCCATGAATTAGAATAATACAGCAAAATTTTAAATGAAATATTGGGTACCATATAGAACTCAGAAGAAGTTAATTATAAGTTTATAATGGAATGGTAATCGGATAGAAGCATGATTCGACATATGATCGAGTTATGTTATTGGCTATCATTATGCATTCTGACTTGAAATATCTTTCAGCATTCTTTGAAAATTGTGCTCGCGAAAATACAATTGAGGACATGCCCGTACCTGCAGTCAGGCGTTCAACGACATCTGGCACTGTGAAAGATAATCCTACCGAATCAAGTGAAACGGAAAAACAAACGCCGGTACCGGAGAAATCAGCTGCTGCAAAAGCGTATGCGAGAGGTGGGTGATGGTCGATTGTTCAATTATAAACATTTGGGGATGGTGTAACGAAATCTGCTTTAACTAGAAGTTGAAAAAAATCATTACTCATCGTGTGCTTTGTACATGGTTGTACATACATTCTGCTGAATCTAAAACTCTTCTTTTTCAAATATAATCATTGTGTTTAGGGCCATGCGTTGTTTGATGTTTTCGCTGCAAATAAGTCCCATAGGCAAGTAGATAATGATGTGTGTATTTAAGCTATCGTTAAAATTCTTATTTATATTGTTAGCTGCGTTGTGAGATATCACAATATCACAAAGCTACTTTGGGAAAAATTTCCATTTTTGCACTCCGTGAAGAGCGACGCCAATACGATTATATCGAATGCGATAACGATAACGATCATCGTACCTATTTACCGAACAAGTTCAAAAACTACTCCGAAAATCTTCTGCATCTGAAAATCTCTATTCGAACTATTTTGAGTTCTGAAAGCATAAGAAACCCAGTGAAAATAGTTGAATCCTTATCAGACACGATGTCTATGAAGCGTAAATCTTGAACAGTGTTGCGCGGAAATTTGATCGTTTGCTAATATTGAATAGCCAAAGATTGAAATTTATTCCATTGAATGCTCACTCTGGAATACAGAGATATGCATACAAATCCCGTACCATGGTGTTGTTTCGTCAATTTCTAATAATTCAATCCGTTTTTACAGCTTCAATAATGCGGCGACGAGTACAATCAACACGGTGCAAATCTATGGTTCTAGGAGAGGAATTTACTCTCGCACCACTCTCTAGGGAACAAAGTACCAGAAGAAGTGCTTTGTTGGCGGCGAGGCATAAACGATCTTTATCTTTGTCTGGGAAAAAGAAATCCGAGGCAGCAAGAATGAACGTTGCATAAGGATACATTTTGATTCATATATAAATAATTTTTGTTTTTGAACGTTCGGAAATTTGAGAGGGGTTCTTACCGTAACAAAAAGTAGTGGGATACCCAAACAATTAAACATTACGTTGGTAAAGTTGCGATGATCTTGTGCGTTATGGGTAATTTTTGATTCTAAAACTCTAATAACGACTCAATTTTTGAGCAATATATAAGTTACTTGAAACAACAATCTTTCGAATTGTATGTTTTCTAATTCGCATAAGCCGATACCATCAAGTTCAAAGACATTCATGGTTTTTGAAATATATTCCATTGCGTCTCTCGTTAATTTCTGATGATTCTCTACTTTACTACTTTCTACATTCCAAATTATTCATATCGTAGTTTTTGATATTGATTTGTGAAGAACAAATGACTAAATTGGTTAATTAATTAATTCTGAGATTCGTCAAATCGTTCAGCATCTAATTTGAAATTATCTTACAATATTTGATTTAGGAAATTTCAAACAAGCTCAAAATAAGAGTTTAATCGTTTGAAATGACATATTGTTCCCTGTCAGTATTGACAACTTACATTCACCCATTCTGGTCTTTGAGTATTGAATAGTTTCAAAATTTGAAGTTTGAATATCGTTTTACGAATCGAAGAATTGCCATTATAAATTAGGCTTATTTCAATTTATGAGCCGAATCAAAACTTTTAACCCCAATGAACTTGCCTTTTCAGAGTGGCAGCATGATCCAACCAAGCGCGACAAATCTTATTCTTGAATCAAATGTTTTTAAACTAACTCTCACTGTTCTAATTATTCTACTAATTATTTGTTTGTATTTTATTTTGATTTTTAAAATCCTTTGTAAAATTTTCCTGAAATTTTTCTCATTTCCATTTTCATTGATCTCGATAATTTTTAATAAATGCGAATCGAAATCGCGCTTTTGTTGTTTATGGTAGAGGTGGTAATGAGGGGGAGAAAACTACGTTACGCGTATTTTTGAGATACAGGAAACTCGTAAGACAGCAACTTTTTTGAATTGCATGGTATAGTCTCGTTTATTCCTGCTATAACATCTTTGCATTATACTCACAGGGAACCACTAGCACGAAGGCGTTGAGGAAGGATATCATTTTACGTCGCCAGTATTTGATTTGCTTTTATCTATATTTATAGTTATAGCCTACCATTCAGACAACTGAACAATCGCACTGTTTAATTCTTAAATCTTCTGAAATAAATAACTGGGGTTCCGCTTTGACAAGAAATACTTCAAACCAACTTGGTTGCATCAATAATTGATACCATGTTTGATAACTAGACTAACTGGACAGGATACCTGGCTAACCAATCCCATACCAGACATGGACTGGTAACCGGACGCGAGGCCGTGTTACTCCGTAAAATTACGCCGTCTTATCGACTTTAGTAATAATATATAATAACATATATATTCTGGAGTTGAAACCCATTACACTTTTGGTCGGATATATTTTATGAGCATCAATGTACAGCACGAACAAACGCAGCATGGTAATTGACGAGTTTATTAGCCTCACTTGCTAAGCATGATGTTGATAAAAAAAATCTATTAATTAAGTAATATTCTGACGGCAGTATCCCCGTCAGCAACCGTGGCGCATGGAAAGCGTTTAGGTGCCGTTAAACGTAACTCTAGTGCGTTTGAATCCAAGAGGATATACCAGGCTGTGATGATAGTCGGGGAAAGGAAGTGGTAGTCAGAGTTCTGGAGTCAATAAAAGGAGCAAAAATATCTGGCCAAAAATCAGGTGGTGGCATAGGAAGGTCAGGATCAGTGGCGGAAAGAAGTATATAGTGGCCAATATGTAGGATGAAGTGAGCAAGCCGGTTGACAGCCAGACTATGATCAGTGGCATTAAGAAGAACAGAGTTGCCAGGAGACAGGGAAATAATATAGGAAGAAAGAAAGTCATTCAAACAGTCGGACTGGGATTGGTGGCAGAAGAACAGAGTGCCCAGGATACAGACAGTAAAAAATTGTGTAGGCTGCTCTGTGAAGGTACAGGAGTTAGGGTGAGGTAAGTCAGTAAATAAACAACGAGTTCGACGCCCTACAGGAGTTAGGGTGAGGTAACTCAATAAATAAACAAAAAGCTCGTCGCCCGTACCGATAGCTCTACACACACTTACTTCGTCTACCAACGTTGGTAAAAAATAGATAATTTTTCTCAAAATAATCTACGGAACCAGCAAAAAATTTATTCATTCCTAATCGTGCATTTTTAAGCCTACAGAGATCACCCGCCACTAATGCAAAAAATGGAAGACTGGAGAAATGACGCCACGTTTTTAAATAAGAAATTAGTAATTATAGAGTTGGGGTGATGAATACATAAAAATAAATACGTATATACATTGGGTACGAGTAGCACATTTCTAAGCTACCAATTAGGGTGGTCAAATTTGTATTTAAATATACCCATTATATTATCTTACAAATGCCTCAACCTTTCCCCGACGTACGCTTCAATAATATCATTGACATGCTCGAACCGTATAAAGCTTGAAAGTTTGCGTAATTGCACACAAAGAAGGTCGAGTATGACGGTCAGAACGTGCGTGAGGTTAGAGTGGATCAAGTGCAGGATTAGTGAGTAGAAGGCGGTTGGATTAGGATACACCAGGTTGGGTGGTTGAGGGCAGGAAAGGGGTTTAGGGAAAGGGGGGTGGGGCAAGTGGGTCGAGGATAGAAAGGCTAAGAGAGAAAAGGAAAGCTGAGGAAGATAGAGCGGCGAGTCGGGGATAGGGAATCCGAAAAGGATGGTTGGTTGGCGATAGGAAAGCTATGAAGGATAGGATAGTTGTTTGAGGAAAGGAAGATAGGACAGTGGGTCAAAGATAGGAAGGCTGGGGGAGATGAGTCGGCGATATAAAACTGGATGGAACAGAGCAGGAAGTCTGGGAGAGGTAGGGCAGTGGGTCGAAGATAAGAAGGTTGAGGAGTGGTATAATTGCGGACGTAAGACAGCACCTAATTCCTTCAATGCGCGGAAGAAAACATACTTATGCGCAGCTATTGTATAGAAACGATACCAACATTTATTAGGAAAACAATTCGATGGTCTACTTTGTGTCGATAAACATTTTTAACAATTTATAAATTCACTGTACATCTAAAAATCTGAAACTTCGCCGTGCACGTTCGAGCGGACCGCATACCGCCAGGCAAATAGCCACGCAAGCGCTGAACCGCGGTTTACCTGTATATCGGTAATTGATTTGTTTATGGGAATCAAGTACAATCGGAGTCAGCCTAATAAATGCCATGTGATGTAACAATCCGAGACGTTGGAAAGTAATAAAGCTCCCAGGCAGCGTTGTTATGTTGACAGCGTTGTTATGACTCCGAAACAGTCATTTGTCATTGTTATTTTCTATTTTGTTTATGCATATCTTTGCTAAAAATTAAGACAATATTGTAATTTACGATAACAAGCAGGGATCAATGGTATCCGACTTAATATTGTTTATTACTCGCTTTGCGTAGATTCGTTACAATCAAAAATGTAGTTTCTGTATACGTTGAAATTTATATACTTTTGCAAATGGTTGGATTTAGTAATGTATATATAATCCTTCTGCATCGAGGAAGTATAACGAGGAAGTACTGCTCATATTTATTAAATGATGAAACAGTTACGGGGCAACGTAGCATAAACAAAAGAGTTCATTACTCAATAATCTAATGTTTATCTTATACCATACATGGCACTGGGAATCGTTAAAAGCAAGGTCACATATACGCCCGCATTACTAGCTGAATAAAAATTATATTTTATAATTTTTTATCAAGAAAAAGACCAAAGTTGTCACAGTGGAGCTTATCAGTAAGAAAGAATAGTTGTTATTTCAAGCTCTTTTGTGCTCAACAAGGCTTGTCAGTACAGAATGGTGTTTTTCATCCAAAATTTGCGACAGTCTATCATAGTGGGAGAAGGAACTCAAAAAGAATTTTCGATGTTAGATCGAGACTTTAAATCTATTAAACTCAAGTCTAAATATTATTTCTGGAGCTCCTACACTTGGGGTAATGAGTAGTATTTATATATATATTGTTCGGCATAATCCTATGAATTATTAGTGAGCTTGTTGGTGACGACAGAAATATCAATCGCTAAAATTTGATATCGATTCTGATTCAGAATATTTTTTAAGTAGGACGAAGCCTTATATTCCAACTATCCTTTCGAGGACGTGAATTGTTTTCCTGATAATATCACATATTGATTTATTTGGGGTTTGTATTGGCGGGTTTTATTGTGACGTTGGTACCACTTTGGAATGTCATTTCAATTGGTGCCGCGTTGGTAATCTCAAGAAGACATTCTCATAGAATTCATTTACCAACCCTGACTAAAATCATTGAGATTGCATACTAATGTGTCTTTGTGATGTACTTATGTGGAGTAGTGACGCTCTGCTTTATTCTACGTCCATTTTTACTATATATACAGTATTTCGGTTTATGATTTATGCCAAATATCATATTACGTTTGTTTGCAGACAGGTATTGCCAGCTCAGGTTGTTCATGATACCATAATGATAATATGTAGGTGGTAATGTGAAATAGTACAACGCATTTGATCTCATTCAATGACCGAGCTCTCATATTAGGGTATTTTGCATATCGAGATTGATATCAAATGATAGACAGGATACGTTCGCTCAGTGCGCACGTATACAGGTTTTATGAAAGCCATTGTGTTATAGATAATGTGGCGGATAAGTCCGCGACCAAATTCGACAATAGGCTGAGCGTTGCAAGATGAGGTAACATTGTTCCGAATGGCGGCTTATTGGGTGAATACTACATGGCCACTCAACTTGCGGACCGCTGTCCGAATCCAGACCTTTCAAGTATTTGATTCGGACCGCACCTAATTCTTTACTTTGGATCATTATTCCCACTTTTAAAGTTTCATTTTATAAAATGACTTTTATAGTTTTGAATATATATGTAAAGAACTATAACACCATAATAACAATCTTGATTAGCTAATATTAATTAGCCGGTCGAGAAAGTGCGCGTCTAATGATGCCGAATTATAATTCCTTGAAATACCGGATCCAAATAATTTTGAAGCTTTGTATGCGGATCCTCGGTAAAAATAGTTGAGTAGCCCTGTGCTATAGTATAGTATATATATTGAAAACAATTAATCCAGCATTACAGACAATATTTGCTTCAACTAATTCAAGGTCAGTATCACCATTGGACTCGGTGATGTATTCTAAGAATTATTGCTACAGTAGTCTATTTCACGGAGACTTGAGTCAGTGTTCAGGTCGTTATGTTCAGGAAAGAAATATGCTTCGTCAGAATTTCCGCCCACACTGTCACATTGTGCTTGTTCAGTTCTACAATAATCAGATTATATGTTAAATGTGTTCAAAACTAAGAAGCTCATACTCGGCCATCCGTTATGCTTGAGAATTTATAGTCATTTCCTTGGTGGGAGCATTTAGCAATATATTTGTGCTGAAAATGAGTCATGTGCTTGAATTAGCAGGTTTGGAAAAATAGATATAATGCGTCAGACTTTTCGTTATAAACGTTATTGTTTGTATGAGCTGAGTAGTAGTGGAAATTTACTGGTCGACAAAAGGCCTTGTAGCACCCGCAGGTTGTATTTCGTTTGGGCAGAGTTGAGATTCAAATCATCAAAAAGAAATTTTGTTTAGCTTTTGAGTCCATGAGAGTACCTTGAACGTTTGTATCATTGCTTCAAAATTGTGGCCAAATTCAGTCGCCTAAACTAGGTATTAGGCATTTTTTGAAAATATAATTTGTTTGAATTGTTTCTGTTTGGCCCGCTGCATCACGTTACCTCAAAATTCACTTAGCATTTTCTACATATTTATTTAAAAAAAATAGAAACTACATTATTTTAGACATATTCAGACGAGGTAGTGAATTTCTGAATCGATATTTATTATCAGTATCGTCGGTAAACAAGATAAAATCGCGAGATTTTTAATTTTGGAAAATCAATATTTATAATCTAAAATATTATCATTTCACGTAATTCATATTTTGGGTCATTCTGTTCACAAATTGGCCAAATTGTCTTACAGCTTAAGTCTACTTTGAGTGAACCTTCCGTTAATACCACAGAGGTGCGTTTCACGGTGCAAAAGCCAATATAAAACCAAGGTTAAACACCTAGCAAATTTCAAATCATTTTATTTCGAGATATCGTTTTCTTGTTTTTACGACATTTTAAATCTAATTGCGGAACAATACCTGTTTTCACTAGTTTGCTGACAGTATAATAATATTGATTTTAATGTTTTTGTTTATTTTTTAACCTCCAAACGCAGTTATATTGTAAAAGCTCAATGACATTTGTAATAATAGATATTTAGATCACGCAATGGAATATTATAGCCGAATTAAGCATTCACATACGCATGTATAGAAGTAAACATACATGATGAAGTGTACTGTTAAAGTCAACGTTTCATATTCTAGATGTGTTAATACGCTTCGCTGTCGCTGTGGTAAAAAAATGGAAAGATTTTAACCCAGAACTCTAGAATATATATATAACGTTCGCATTTAACATCAGTAGAAGTAATATGACTTGACCAAAAACTAGTTCATCAAAATAAAAATTAAAAAATGGATTGTCTTGGATACAGCATAAATATTTAATAGTGCCTGGTGAATTGTAAACCATTATACAAAGAAATTGTGTACATCGTCGCACGGATATCCACTCGAAGCATACGAATCCGAAGTAGTGATAACGACTCGTGTTTGGAAACGTCCTGTATTACACAAATGTGTATAAATAGAAATATATCGTATAATTCACCGCTTGACAAAAAGAAGCGAAGAAAACGAGTAATTAATTGGTTTGCACTTGCACATCGTACAGTTCTAATTTTTTCACTATTTGAAGGACTAAAATAAATATTGTGCGCATTTTCTATTGAAACATATATTTAAATTATCAAGTTTTTTCAAATATTTTAACAATATTTCTCAACAATAAGTAGAAAAAAATAATTGACCTGTTTTTTTTTGCGAAAATGCAATATTTTACACAATCAGTATTGACTGGTGGTAAAATAGGAACTAACGGTTCTGAAGCTACTGATTGGCCATGACTGTTTTATATGGTACAGCTGAAGTTATACTATTAGATAACTGAAGTGTTGATACACTAGTATAAAGTATTTATATATGAAATATGGAAAAAAGTATCTTGGCGCGTTTGAACAACAACACAAGAGCTTGTACAAAGTTCTACGATGAATCTCAAGACAGATTAGAAAAGCAGCTTGACGTTGATGTCATTCCACAATTGAAGGAAATCGACTTTTATGGAAAACATATCGCTCCACAGGATGATTATACACCTGAAGCAGTGACAGATAAAGACGACGATGATGACGGTGTCAGTGTTGGATCTCTGGTAGAGTTGATTGATTTGTTAGAACAATTTGAAAAAGGGCATATCACTTTTGTAGGAGGCGCTGGCTATGGTAAAACTACCTTACTCAAAGCTATTTCAAGAGGAGTACTTGATGGAATATATATGAAAAAAGTTAATGTAGTTCACTACATACAATGTGCACATTATCTACCAAACAAGATGATATCCGCACGAGAATTATTATTTGGAAGTACTTTGTCCGATGAAGAATTCACACAAATTATGGAAATTATAAAATTGAATCCAGATCGCTTTCTCTTTGTACTTGATTCATTAGATTCTCTTCAGTATGAGGTTGATGGGGTTTATAAGTATATTGATGACGTCAATGAGGAAGCAAATCCGGAAGCAATTCTTTCGAATTTTCTTGCTGGCAATCTCTTTTCTGGTTCTCGCATTATCACGTCTAGTCGTGAACATTCGATCCGTAATTACAAAGGAGAAGTTCGACCACAAAAAGTGATTGCGCTCACAGGTCTTACAAATGAATCCATTGAAGAAGTTATTAATGGGTATCTGGGAGAGGAGAAGGGGAGACAAACGATGCAATATTTAAAAAATGAGTGCCCGGCTCAGTTAGCACTTTGTAGCACCCCTGTGTTACTAATATACACTCTTATTGCATTAGAAGGAGGCAAATTTCGACCAACTACGACAGCGGGTATTACAGTCGCCGTGTTTCAAATAATTTTAAGGTCCGAGCACACAAGAGAACAAGACATCCTAGAAATTTTGAACAAGCTAAAATCCTTAGCTTATAATGGAACAATGAGAAGCCAAGTTCATTTTTCAGCCGAAGATTTTTACCGCGTGGGATTGGAAAATATTGATGCAGCAACGAGTATCACAATCCTTTCTCTAAAAGACCGAACCAAACAGAGAATATTCCAAGGAAACGATCTATTATTTTTCAGTCATCAAAGTCTTCAAGAAATGCTTTCCGCGTTTTATATTTCCGAGATGAGTCTTGAGAAATTCAAGGAATTTGTGTCTCAGCATCTTCATGATTTAAGATTCCGCGTCGTGAGAAGATTTCTCTGTGGTGTGCTGATGGACAATGAGCTGTTCGAACAAGCCGAGCTATTGCTTATACATGGTATGTGCAGTTTATCACTATATTAAATAAGTAATATTTATAATTTTGGCTGGATGGCAGATTAAAATCTTTAGTTTAACGTTGGGATATTGTGGACGTGGAATATATACATATTCTTCTAATTTTATATGCATAGAAAAAAATTACTAACGGATATATTATTATTTTTATGTTTTTTTGATGCCACATATAAAATCATCGATTGCAATCCAAATCTGGCGTATCATTATTTGCAACTGAATATTTCTTCTTAAACAGGTGTAGCTTCAGTAGAAGACAAAAAACAAATCCTTCGAGAATCTTTCAAAAATGAGTTGATGCGTTCTAACTTAGAAGGAGCCGATTTACTTGAAATAGTCCGGTCGCTGTATGAAACCAAGGACGGTATGGACAGCGTCATCATGGAAAATCTATATCAAGTCAACCTGGAAAATCTACCGCTGTCACCAAGCGATTGCCACGCTTTGGGTTCCGTCATTTCACGATGCAAAGATTTTTATGACTTGGATATACAGAATTGCAACATGAATTCAACATCCATTGAACTTTTAGCTTCGTTGTTGGAAAAATCTGGACTCAAGGTATAACCTGATTAATTTGAAATTATGTTGCAAACTTTGAATACATTTTAAACTAGAAGCCTTCGAGTTGTGAACAAACGATATGAGTGCATACATACTTGCCATCATAAAAATATTAAATGAAATATATTGAGTACAATCCAGTAAAGATGTACACGAACTACGGTTATGACGCTCTTTGTGCAAAGCCATGCAATTAATATATCGTTACTTATATTTCTGTTGTGCCATCGGAATTACATTTAAGTTCTATAGTGGGTCTCAATTTAAAAAAGAATCATCAATTACAGGGCTTCGAATTATGGATTGGTCGCAACACAAGACTCGGTGTAGAAGGATACTCAACACTGGGACGTTGGTGTAAGAATTGTGTCATCGATAAACTTCATCTTTATAAATCCGAATTGAAACCAGATCAATTAGATGCCTTGCTTGACACAATGGATGATAACAAAGTAAGTTGAAACAAATGGGAAACTTGTAATCAGAGTTGAACGTTTAAAACAGTGGTTCACAATATTTTTAAACCGCGCCTTCTTTTTCTAATTTGTCAAGTCTCGCGCCCCACCTCAAAAGTAACTAGATAGAGATAAGCTACAAATAACAGATAGTAATGCGAAAGTATGTTTTATTTAAAAAAAATCACGTTGAAAATACGGGGACGGAACGTAAATATATATCCAAAATAAGGTGGGAAAGATCAAATTTATCAAATATTTGTAATTTTTATTAGTTTCACGCCCCCTAAAAAAATTAAATATATATTAAATAAATTCATATAGAGAAATCTACTTTCTAGTAGAAATCAATATTTTCTCCTAGAAATTCATTATTAATCAGGTGATGTATAACGTGATTCCACTCAAAAAAAATCGATATTTCGTATTTTTGTAACACGCAAATATCAGCACAGTCCGATTAATCAAATATATTTAAATAGCGTACAGCAGTTGGATACAATAAATTATTAAGAGCAAATACATAAAATTCGATGGTGATTATAACACGTGGGCTATCCCTAGATTATACAATTAATAAGGCGTTAGGGTGTGTAGCAAATTGATTATTATACATCAAAGCGATACTAAGAGGTTTGAATAGACATATATTGTTCGATTAAAGCGAAAGTACTTTGTAGAATATTAGTGAATTTTATTAGTCACGGCATTCAATCTCTCACGTTTGTTTCATTTCCGCCCCGAACAGAGCTTCCAACTTGTGCATACGTTCAGAAGGAAAATTCCATGTGACGAATCAAAAAACGTAGTTTGCGTAATGCGTATATTCAAATAAAAAAAATTGATTTTAAATATATGTATTTGTCCAGTCATACAGAAGTCTTAGAAATTTATTAGAAATAAACCTCTCTCTCATACTATATGGTTGATAAAAATTCACGTTTATTCAAATTATGTTGTTGATATATTTCAATATATTGGAAGCAATTAGTATGGGTAGTGACATTACAGTCGCTGTTGGCGACCCGAAAACCACCGTGAGACGAATCAGTTCCCGAGATCAAGATTCGATAGGAAAATTTATATAACGAAGCATTGTACCCCATGACACACCAATGTTAAGCTTACTCATAGTTCAGTTCAATAACTCGTGTCCCATGCATTGAAGCTTAGCAAACGTTACTGATGACCCGAATTCACATTGACCCGAACTAGCAACTTCGACTTGTTCCTGAACCCATGAATCGCGGGTCATTATGTATACACATTTTACACAACAATTCAAAAATCTCAACTAGCTTAATTTGCACACGGTGAGCTTGTCGAAAGTTTATTTTCTTGCCTTGAAACTCAAATGTATAATGAACACATAAATACATTTATGTATTCTCATAGCATGGAGTAATTGATATATACTTTAGATTTCTCTGCTTGTGCTTCATGCAAACACGAACATGGGTCTTCATGGAATGAAAACTATTAGAAAGATGGCAATACAGTGTGGATTAGAAAACCTCGACCTTCAGAAATGTAGACTCTCTACTGCTCAGTTGCAAGAACTATCAAATTTACCCCCGGAGACAAAGGTGAAAATGAAGAAAAGAGATTATAGAGTCTATAGAACAGGGTCGGCCAACCTTTTTGGCTGAAGGGCCACATATAGTCTACTAATAAAGGCGTGGGCCACTTAACAGACTATGGCCCGCGGGCCACGGGTTGGACGACCCTGTTATAGACCAACCATCTCATTTATATTGCATTCTAGATAGATATATATAGATGTATATACGCATATCCAGAGTCGTATTTAGACGATGAGAGGCTCTCGACTATGTAAATTATGAGGTCCCTCTACAGTCTACAACAATGGCGCCAAAAAGATCTCTTATGATCATTTTTTTTTTGAGTAAACTTGTCCCCGATAAATAAAGATTTCAAATAGTGAAACTAGTAAAAGTTATATTAATTATTACATTAGTCCGTGCCTAGATAAACAAATATAGCTATACTTTTTTTTTAAATTACAGCATTATTAGGGCAAAGAAGATATAGTTTTACAGTCATATTCGACCGTATTTCATTATTTTTTCAATCTTTTAAACGTGAATATTCGGGACGAGAATTGTTAATCCTAAACTAATCAATAATCAGTTTTATAATATTTTAAACCGGGTTTATTCTACTAGAACAATTTAAAAAGTACTTGATAATAAATAATACTTTAAAACTGAATGTCGAGGCCTTTAGGCTTCAGCCATCTTGCCTAATGGCGGATACGGGACTGTTTATACTTAAATCATTTCGTTCTACATTAAATATCATACAATACATTTACCACTGGCATTTGAATGATTTCATCATAATTTACATACTATATAACAGTTCCGGGTTCTTCGATTGAATGAGAGACGAACAGTTTCAAATGAAGACGTTGATGCTTTGGTGAAAATACTTCCGCACGTGACCGACATATTATCATTATACGGTTGGAAAATATCCGACGAAGATTTAAAAATGTTGGACACAATTAAACCAGAGGTTTGAAATAAGAATATTTATGATCATGTATACTTCTATAATTTCCAAAATTTTGAGTGCAAATTTTGTTGAAATTTGAAAAAATAGTAAATATTTGAAGTTTAACAATATCGCACACAAATAATTACATATTCAAGTGCAAAAAAGTAAGCACAAAAATTGCAATAACAGAGTGATTTAACAGATTTTATCATATTTGAAAGCGCTTGTGGTATTTTCTACAAAATTGTTGTTAGAATAGAATTATTTATGAAATACATCTAATTTATGCTAATAATATTTATGTATCATTTACTTTTGTAGGGTTTGAAGATCGATATGACTGGACCTCACGCTGATGGAGTTGAAGAAAGCGAAGGTGCCTTTTTTTATTGTTTTGACACGTTGGGATCCATGTTAATTCAGTGACATATTCAGGTGTTTTGTTGTATTCTAATTGTTGGTACCAAGTTACTGATCTAGTGGGTAATTCCTAAATAGTACGCATTCTATGTTTTTCAAAAACAAATGGAAATGAAGCATTGTCTATATACTGTATGAGCAAGATACACTCTCACATAAAAATAGACAAATGTCGTATAGCAATGGCACCGACGCATGTGCTATCAAACTGTGCTATAGTTTTCTTTCGCAAAACAAACAAACGGTTGTTACTTTATCGTTGAGATGGTACTGCAGGGATTACTTTGATATTTGAGATAGAAGGCATTAAAAAATCTCTTTTTCTGCATTTCGACCGCTGCTAACTTGTTCAAAAAAAAAACATCAACCTTTTACAGGCTACATCGACCCAAAAGGCTTCCAAATGAAAATCGGCACATGCAGAGCAAGATTTCCCAGACACATTGTCCACGAACCAACCTATTTTCAAGTCCTCGCCACAAACAATCCTGAAAACCAACCAGAAGGATATTTTGCTATCACACCCCGTATTACCTGCAATCCTCCAATAAATTTCAACGTCCCGATGACGGTCAAGCTACCAACGTGGTGCAGAACTGAATCTGATGATGTCATAGCTTATGTTATGTACAAAGACAAAAGACAGGACGCTACCTGCCAGATTCTGGAACAAAAAAATTTGAAAGAGTGTGGACGGCAAATAACATTTGAATCTGCTTACCACATGTATTTTTGGGTTTCCATCGATAAGAATTCACTCAACAAAGTTACTTACAGTGCGCATATTTCCCTTTACCATGCTCAAAGTGGAAAGTTTAAAGCTGTCTTATATACTGGAGGAAAACCAGATTTAGACGCAGAAATGAGAAGAAAGGGGTTTAACAGATTCGACGCTAATTTTGAAACTAAGAAAATAGCCATAACGAACAAACTCAGCCTCACTTTTGCATGCAATATTCCTGGTCAAGAGATTATGACATTGGGACCCGAATCCAAAGAATATTTTCCGCTCGGAGAAAACTTTGCTCTCACTCGACGAAGCACTGTTGACTTCAAATTACAATCACTTCCTAATCCTGGGCAGCACTTGAAAATAACATCAACTCTCAGTGACGGCGAATCATTGATTACCAATCTGTTGTGGTCGGGAGAAGGTAAGTATGTTTTAGATATCAGTTTCATCAAACTATTGTACCCGCATACACGCGCAATGCAATGATTTTTCGCGCTGGGATGCCGCACGGCATTAGCTATTCACTTTTATCGCGTGCAGGCATATCGTCCAACATGTGTTGAAGCCAATGTTCCCTCTAATTTTTTGTAGTATGTGTGCGCAGAAATTTTGGTGTGTGCGCACTTTTTTGTAAATGACCAATATTTATGCAAAAATCAATGAAGAAATTTTGGCGTTCTAACCGGGTAATAAGTGGGCCAACAACAAACTTTCTCAACCTGCAAACCGAGAACATTGTTACATTACATCTGTGCGCAGTAAATCTATACGTGTGCGCAGCCTGTGAAAGCTTTATTTAACCGACAATGATTCAGCACAATGATTCAAATCTCCATGTGCAAAACAAAACGTCTTTTTTTCCAGAATCTCCAGCTACGAGTCAGTCATCAATGGAAACAGAAGAAGAAGTCCACTTCACGAAATCAACAGGTTTGTTGATATGTACATTGTATAACAATATGATAGACAGCATTAAGTCTAGTCTCATATTTGCAATATAAAACAAGAGAGCAATGCTTAAATATATAGACACGAAAACCAAAACAAAATAGTATTTTTTGCAGTACTAGTAGTCCGATCACCAGATCACTGAGATGTGATCACAGCACGTAAATTTATAATTTTGATGACGTCACCACACAAAACTACAACGTGAAAAACGAATCTCATAGCGCCCATAGATAATTTCCAAATAAATATAAAAGTAATAGCCTTCAAGCGACAACAACATGCATTGAACCCCTGAAAATTTCAAAGAAGTTGGTCCAGTAGTCGGGGAGAAAAGTTTTTTTTTCACAAAAAGAACATAATAACAAAGCGATTAACAGGTCCACTTTGTCTGCAATTATGATTATTGCCTTTTTAAACAAATAGTCATTGTACTAGAAATTGAAAGCCTAATTTAATCCATGCGTTGTAAGAAATGCAGAGATAAATATATCGAGGTAATGAATCTACACCGTCCACATTTTTCATGCAATTTCCATGCATAATATAATCCATATACATGTTTTTTATTTACAGAAAAAGATATTGATAAAGCAGGAGGACTAATATCGCTAAATGGAAACAGAATTGTCGTTCCCAATGGTGCCTTGGATCATAAAACAAACATAAAGTTATCTGTGGATAGCGATCCCTCGCATTGGCCTTCACAGTTTGTGTTCATCTCGACGATTCTTAACTGCGATTTGTCTGGATCAAAATTAAACAAACCTGTTAGAGTAGAAATGGAAACATGGTGTACAACCTATCACGGCGAAGCAGAAATATTGGTTTTAAAGAAAAAGAATAATGATACTACATGGAAAGTCGAGAAAACTGCAAAATTGGGGACTTCCGGAACTGTAGCGTTTGAGACTCAAGGGTTCTCGCTATGTGCACTGGGATATTATGTTGAAACTGCATACATGTTTCTGAGAGAATTATTTGGAATTCCTATTAAATATCATATGGCCAATTTGCTATATTATAACAACGACGCAACTTTTACTTCGATTGTATGCAAACGCGATACTACAATTCTAAATGAAATTCGGGAAAATATGTCACGCGGGAATATTGGTATTGAATTCATGACACCCGCATTGAATTTCATTTCGCCACCAGGAAGTCAAATCCGTATTGCAATAAGCTGTAGCCAGCCACTCCAATGTGAATTTGTAGAGGGCGACTCAGGAGACGAAGTTCGAATAGACATTGAACCTCCTAAGCGCCGAAAGGAATCTTTCACCGAAATATTTGTGGATCAAGTAATGTCAAACATGTGGAAACAAAAGTATTTCAACCTCCAACCAAAACCTGATGATTCTTGCAATAGTTTGGAAATAGGATACTCCGTTATTGTTAACTCTGAGACTCCAGAACTACACAGTATTAGAAATCGGTGGCCAGCAGTTTTACCGACACCACCACCTGCTCCAGGTATCTTATGTTGTTAGTTTATAATATCATTTTAGAAACGCTATGGCGTCTTTTTGCTTCGTTTACTTAACTTATGTTTTTAATCAATGAAATATCAAAAAGCATACTGCTATAGAATTTTAATTGCATGTACTTCTGACAAATTTGTTGATCTTTATAATCACAAACACAAAATTAATTAAATTACACAAATCGGTTATATCTCAGGTAGTAAAACCGACAGAAAGTTACGAGTAAAACCGAGTTACGAAAACTCAGTTTAGGCGTATGTGAGGAAAATAACAATTTGTACCAAATTTCATACTTGACCAGATAATGAACCCAAATTCATGTTTCAGTGATTCAAGGAAATTATGTCAACTACGGATCCGGACAGATGAATATAAATAAGAATGAAGGCCAAAATATTCTGTTTGTTTCTCCACAAGCAAATGTGCAATAACAAATGCAGCGATGGTCGCTATTCAAGCTTACAAGCTAAGCTATCAATGGAGTGTGCCAACTCTAAAGAATTCTCCTCAGTGGAAGACTTTCTAAAACAGACGAATATCGAGTATTGCACAAGGCAATCAAAGGGTCCCGTATTTGAATTCTCAAAACATACATCGATTTCTCTTATACTCCAATGCTAGTAGAGCATGACCCAAAAAACAGAATTCTCACATATTTCTTAATTACTCACTACGAAAATAAAATAAAATTATTTGATACGCCAACCTTTGTTTGTATATTATCATATACAAAAATTTATGTAATCTACTACGCTTTGCACAAAATTTTTGTTCCGTCTAGAATATTTTCCAAATGACCCGTTTTGTTTTTGATTCAACTTCTAATTAATTTTAATTTCTAATTGTATACAAGATATATTATGCATTCTTCCTTAAAAGTATTAGAGAAATTTTCATCACTCAAGACTTTTTTGTAGTGTCTTCGTGATATTTTCTTATGTAATCCAGCTTTGTCAAAATATTAGCAAGTTAATACGCACACTTTATATACCTTGTTAAACTTCTTTTTTTAAGTTCAATTTTTATTACAATATTTTGCAACATATATTATTTATATCTCATGCAAGTAATACCTGTATTTAATTAACTATAAAATAAGGATGAAATAAAAGGTTACAATTAAGTCATATGGTTAATTTGTGTGGCAAGGATGTACATTCCTATCAATATATATAGCTCTATATGAATTTCTTGTTGATGCAAATATATCCAGCTTACTATACTATGTAGATGGTAAACCCGAGAGCATGATAGTTTTTGGAAAAGTTGAGTTGCCCAATTTTAACTGGGAAGCCGACTTACATTCAATCATTAGGCAAAGTGATATTATGATAAAAAAAACTCTCCTTGGTATATGAATTCCAGAACACTCTAAAAGTGTGACTGATCAAATGAATTGGGGACAAACGGTTGGAGAATAAGTAACATGTAAGCAGGTGCTATGCAGCACAAACTTGAAACAAGTTAATATTTGGTTTTACCGATGGTGTATAGCAGGGCTACTCAACTGGCGGACCGCGGTCCTAATCCGGATCTTTCGGGTATTCGATTCGGACCGCGTCTAATACTTTATTTTGGATCAAGTGCATGTTTAAGGATGCCGAAATATAATTTCTGGAAAGACCGGATCCAAATATGTTTGAAGTTTTGTATGCGGATCTTTGGCAAAAATAGTTGAGTAGACCTGGTATATAGTATACCAGAGTCATACTACATATACCACTTCATGGCAGCTCCTGCCACGAACGTACCGCGGCGTCTCTTGCCATGGTTTTATCGCGCTATTACCGGTATATTTACAAAGTCATGTACAATATTTTAGTTTATCATGCGGTATTATACCTACTTAAACCTAAACCTAACCCCAAATACATCAAAACTGTATTCATAAGGAAAGCGTTCCAACTTACCCAATATTTATCACCATCAGGGGCAGTCTTGCTATTACAGCCGACATTCCGTGGTTACGGCAGCAAAATTGGTGGTATTCGATTTCCTGCCGTAACCGCGGCAGCTCGCTATTGGTTTGTGGCAGCTAAAAAGTCAGTCGCCGTGGGTTCGGTCATAGAGGCCATGGTTTGAAAATCCCGCCATGGTTTTGCGGCAGCTCTAGACACCACAAAATACTTGAAAC
This sequence comes from Styela clava, assembly GCF_964204865.1. NCBI lineage: Eukaryota > Metazoa > Chordata > Ascidiacea > Stolidobranchia > Styelidae > Styela > Styela clava. The sequence continues at coordinate 14,963,921 of NC_135259.1, forward strand.
TGCACTTGGAAAAGAACGCACCATTACGTTAACTTCGGCGATGTGAGTTTGACGAAAATATTGCAGTGAGCCCCAAACCCCGATTCGTGACTTCCAATGGAGAGAAACGGGTACTTCCGTAGTATATATAGCAGGTTAGGGTTGAGCCATAATTTTGCTCTTTATTTTAGTTCTATTACGAGTTCGGATACTGTCTGTGTTAGCCAAGTGAATATACCCCCTGCCCATAGGCTTCAGTCCCTTTACACAACTTGATGTAAAGTAGGCGAACAAAATTAGTTACCTACATATTGATTATAGTTGTAGATTATTTCGTCATAAATCAATAGAATTGCTTATATTTCTACCAAATAAACTTAATAATGAATAAACCTGATGGCGCTTAGTCATTTAAGACAAAGAACATTTTGGTAGTACAGAAGTTTACAAAGCAGCATATCGTTGCCCGCATTAATCTATACAAATGCGGCAATATAATATCTCTTATTGGACAATTTAGTGGACATAACGATCGTTTCAATATTATGTTGTTGTTACTGTTCTTCTTCTACGTCACCATCATTACAAAATCGCTTTTCTCTTCGAATACTGGACCAATTGCTTTGGAATTTTCGGTGGTTAAAGTTTGATTCAGAAGGCTATTACTTTCATTTATTCCTAAATTTCCTATGAATCCTATGCGATCTGATATTTCATTCGAAATTTCGCGGTTCTGAAATTTACTCATGGGAACACTGTTTAAAAACTTATTTCAAGCGGTTGCGTGATCAAGCCTGCAGGTGCGGAACTGCTCAGTTACCGTACCTTATTCCTTTCGCGATCTTACTATTGCAGTAATGTCAAATGTAGGTTTACTAGCAAATTTAGCCTACTGTATTTGTTAATTTTGATAAGAGCAAATTGAATTTTGATATGCCAGAGAAGAACCGTTCCACGATTGAATAGCAGGCCTCGAATAATTTCTCGAGTCCACGTGGTGCCTAAACGACAAAAAACCCTGATATTGTTGCACATATCGGAGGCATGATCAGAATACAAGCTCACTGCTGGTAAATATTCAGTCTTTGAAAAATACCACGTAATAATGCCCAGAAAATATATATTTATTATTTAAAAAAACGTAATATATAAGCTATTGTTCATCATTTTGATAATGTTATGAAAATACAATGTACGTTCATCGACCTTTTGTATATAGTGATACTATTTATATATTTATAACATTCTTCAGGTACGATAAGGAGGAGATTAGTACTTCAATTGTTTGTCGATGTCTATCCATATATATATACACTACATAAAATACGCTGTGTGAATTAAACAAGATTTGCCTAAACAGTGTGCCATACCTTTAGGCAACAACGTGGTATTTGGAAAACAAGTTTTATATCTTATATCAACTCATTGTATAAGCACAAATAGGAGTGCATTGTCTTTACCTAATTTTAGTGCCCAAATTTTTCTCAGACTATCGATAAAATATACCAAAACCTAACGTATTACTTATTCTATAATTCAAACCATTCATTCATTGAGATTAATTAGATACCTAATTTAATGCCACTAACAGAGGCATTTTAATAATGCTATACTTGTAATGAATAACAAATGACCAGCTTTTTCTTAAACATGATAGACAGCCTATCAGTAGCTGATGGTTTAAAGCTTTGACGTGATGAAAAACAGTTAATATTTGATCTAGTTTGGACACGACGCTAACATCACTTCGTTTTCTTTTTGGTTCATGATGACTAAAAGCGTAGGCTACTGTTTCAGGATGTATCTGTGCGGTAAATATATGGTCATTCCAAGTTTGTGTTTTGTCTTCTGGAGTAAACTCGAAAGTGTCATGGAAATGAACAAAATCCTTCCGACACCACTCAGGTAGTTCATTATTTAAGTTTGCCATGCTGTTTACTAAGTCTAAAAGTTCCTGAAAATGCAACAATTGTAAGTTTTCTTTTGTTCAATGACTAGCATTGGAGTGTTTATCTCACTGCAATTTGGTTTCTTCTCACATCTACCACCGTCGAGAAACATGTAAAGTCACCAAACTTGAAATGTAATTTAATACCTTATTCTTATACCATTAACACTACAATTGCAATACAATATCTATGCTTGTCTTTGTAAAGCCAGCGCCAAAAAATTGCAGTGCGTGGAAAGGTTTTAATCTTTTTAATACAACCATATCTTCAACACTGAACTCCCCTGTCTATTGTTGAATAAATGAGGACAGACCACACAGGTGCCATACATATACCGCCAACCAAATAAACATATACAACCAATGTCATCTCATATGCATATACAGTACAGCCAACTCTATATACATATACAGTCATCTAAGTGATGTACAAATAATGCCCAACTATTTCATTTTCCTCCATTTCTATACACGTTGTTTGCAAATAACGAAACCTACAAATTGGTCCGCTCGTGGTACTTGAATACAAATGTCAGGTTGCAATCTATAATGTACTAATGCCCCACAACATCTCGATGATTGCCCATAACACCAGGGATGCACTGATAGCAACAACAAATTTAAAATTCTCCTTTGAATGCACTATTAAATGAACATTGACATTGAACTGTCCAAAAATCAATCAATTCAACGTTCCGTGCAATCTATCATATTTCACTTCAAATTTTAAATAATTTAAAAAACATCGCCGTATTTTTTTAGGATGAGTCTATATACTCGTTGACGTAAAAGGTAGTGTTATTGCACATATAGAACCCTTCATAAATGCTATTGATTAAAATAAAGAGAACTGTGATGAAAAAATGTAAATTAGATGTAACAAAATGCCATGACATAGGCATCATTCAGAGATACGGCTCTACATGTTGTTTGCGCATAATGATACATAACAATTGCCGACCCGCGTGGTACAAGAATACGTACAATATTTTGTCCCGGTGGTAACAACGACATTGGAATTCTAGCTCCATTACTTGGCCATTGACAGTGACAGTAAACTATAGACATACTAATTAATTTAAAGTTCAGTGCCAACTATCATTACTCACTTCACATTTTGATAAATATAAAAAGCATCGGCAAATTATTTTCGAAGAGATTTATCTCTGAATGATGCATCGTGGAATATTATCACATGTAATTTACACTTGATACAAGCCATTCTAAGCCGGTTTGAAATTTGAATTCGATAAGCACGAAATGTCGACATATTTTGTCAACGAGCTGAAGATACTTTTTATTAAACATAATATGATGTGCGTAATTACAGTTTGCACCAAACTTTAATCAATAAGACAGCTCACTTCCAATAGCCAAACATTAGTTTATTGAAGTGCGATTTCAATCAGTCAGGTCCAACACAAAAGCTTCCTGGAAGCCCAAATTATATTTCAGTTGTGCCGCGGTTTGCAAATTAAATAATTTGTCGCAAACCATTTGACCATTTTGACTTTTGAGCAGAAAGACTCGCAAAAATAAGTCCTTCTTGGCGTCGCATCATACAATGTCATTTGCCACAGAATAGAATACTTGTCATCAACAACGTAATTTTTGTAGAATCACCCCAGAACGAATATCTCAAATCTTAGTTGCCTGGGTCCGAGTTTCAAGTTGTATGTATTCCACTTCCTCTTTCACCGGAATGTGGAATGAACACACAAATTTTGAATTATTTGTGAACTGCCTGTATAAAATTAAATTGACATTCCTGACATACATTCCTACAGCCTTGAGCTAGCGAAATGCCCCGGCCGCGTGCTAGTGGCGTATTAATAACGTCACAATTGCACGGTACAGAAGGATGATTTTTATCAAGCAAAACTTTATCTGAGCAAAACTCTGGTTTACTCGAAAAAGTTTGCGGGTGTTATTCTATAACAGTTTGTTAGAAACCATCGAAAAATATTTATTCATATGTTGGGCTAACTATATATACATATGACTATGAATGTATGAATTCATGAAGAAATGAATGTATTACTTGAATGGCTGTATATGTGTATTAGGTTGGCTTTATGCATATGACATTGGCTGTTTAGAAGTACCACTCCAATTGCTGAATATGTACGTTCGGTTGCATGTATATGACATTGACTGTGTGTATATATATATATATATAGTTGGGTATTTAAGTTTGCTTGCTTCGCTTTGAACAATTCACTTCGAAGATTTACTCAGCGCAGTTTCGGGCTTTGCATTCGGGCTAGTCATTACAATCTTCACATCACAAGCTATTTTTCCGTTTCATAATTGTTTAGAATTTATATTCGGCCTATATATCTTTTGTATCGTGCATGTTTGTAGGTTCATCATAATATTTCGCATATAATCAATCGTATGATATGCATATGATCTCTAAAATTAATATATACTTTATGAAAAATAATTTCGTTTTTTCAAAATCAATCTTTTATTAAAATATTATGAAACGTTAATTTCCTATTACCGTGATTTCTATATCATGCAAGTGATATAAACAATTTATTTAGTCTACTATAGTATGAAATAACGATGAAATTGAATTAAAAGTTTGAAATTGAAAATTAGTCAAATTGATACGTGAGAATTTATATAAAAAGAGTTATACACTATTACTAACGCACATCTTTATATACATAAATGGGTGCTCCTGAAGTATGCGCACCAAGATGTCACATAACCTGAATCCTAACCTGGTACACAACCTGAGTTCAGGTTGTGCGCTATCTTGGTGCACATACTTCAGGAGGTCCCATAAATGTAATCTTAAAGCAAAAATACCATGCTATACAGATCGTAAACTATTTTAACATCAAAAATCTATAAATATATACTCGAGAGCGGGCAATTTTCGGAAAAGCTGTGTTGGTTAAACTAATTAATTATTCGTATATGAACTTAATTCGCGTTCCTTTTAATTTTTCCTCAACTTGTTTCTCTATTTCAGCAGATTGTTCAGCAGTGAAATAATCTTTCCATTTGCCAATAATTCCTGAAATATAATTAATTCACTGAACAACGAAAATTATTAATAAGAGTGGAAATATAACAATATTCAGCCTTGTGTGAAACTGTAATGGGAAGCCGATTTAAGAATTTAGGGTCAGTTTGTGTTTAAAGTAACGTTCACTCTTGTAAATAGACTATCAACCACTGGCAACATCGCATTATTACATTGATTCGTTTTTTTTTATATGCTCCTAGTAAAATATAATTTTAGTGCATTTGGCATGGCAGCAAGGCGAATGTCGTAAATTTCAAACCGACGAAAACTGAGATGTACCTGTCCCGCAGAGATTAATTGCTTTGCGATTCATGGCTTCTTGTGATGTCGATTCCATGTCTGATTTCTTCATGTTTTCAATTGAGCAATTTTTCACTATTTTATTGATTTCTTCATCCGATAGCTTTACTTCCAAGAATTCCGACAGCTTTTTAGTGTTTTCAAAAGGATTCTGGATAAACAAAAACTCTGATACAAAATTTGAAATGGCGTTTACCATGTAATACTAAAGTTTACTTTTCCGGTTCCTTTTAAGTCGATTAACTAGCCATGCATATTACCTAAACTCAATCTTCTACTTTTTACTCATGGCCAAATTAAGGCACATAATAGAATATACTTCGGCAATACTTTTTGCGTCATATGTTTGTTGTTCTGTTTTACATCGCTTGTTACATATATTCGGGATCGTGCCCAGAAAATTCGCCGCAGGAAATTTCGCCGCATATAAAAAATCGCAAAAGCATTTTGCTGTAAAACAAGTATTTGTGATAAAAACATGTAGGTTTATAGAGTTGGGCTTAAGGTATGCTCTTGAATAACGAAACGGAGGCGATTTTTCATGCGCCGAGCTTTTCTATGGCGATATTTCCTAGAACCATTTGTGATAACTACTGAATTACCTTAATCATCTCTTCATACACAATCATAATTGCGTTTTTGTTGTTTTTAATATGCGGCAGCCAACTCAAGATATGATCCAAATAAGTCTCTCCTTTTCGCATCATGCTGAATGGAGTAGGATCTAATCAAATAAACAAATATTATTTATTCAAAAGTATAAATACGGTTTTCAATTTGCCAATAATGGAAGTACTTGGGCATTGGGTATCAAACTGTGTACTCCCGTGGTATGTGAACCAAGATGGCGGACACCGAGACGTAAGTATGTGTACCAGATTAGGGTTAAGCCATAATTTCCGGTACAAATACTACGGTAGTCACTTGGCTCGTCCCCGAACTCGTAATAGAACTAAATGAGGAAAATTGGAATAAAATTATGGCCCAAACCTAACCTGGTACACATACTAGGTTCCGGTGTCCGCCATCTTGGTTCACATATTACGGGAGTACCTCAAACTGAGGGTGTTTACCCTTTATCTACTTTGCAATTCGGATCCGTATGTGACCGTTGCCACAATAATGCTTCAACACGAAGGCATTAAAGTGAAAAATAAGGAAGACATAAGCTTATTATTGTATTCCTAATTTTTAATGTATTAAAATAATTTTTCTGAACATTTTACCAATCATCTCGCGCTTGAAAAAATCATTCCAGTCGGAGGTTGCAAATTGCACCAATCCGCCCTGGAGAGGAAATCCTTTTACGAAATTAAAAAATGATATCAGTCGATCCTTTGGATTCCGCAGAGTGTACACCATCTGAAAATGAGAATAAATTGATTTTTTTGAACTGATGGCCAGCAAATTACCAACTAATAATAACTAAATATTTTTTTTAACTGTCATTTTGAAATTTGTGAAATGTCACTAAATTTCAATTGCATTTGTGTGTATATGTCGATTGCAAATTCATTATTTTTCCGTCTGAGCTAGGGAATTGACAGAAATATTGAAAACGACGTTTGTAAGTTTAACTACCATGATTATATCATGCTCCTGTTCCTACGACTTTACCATTGTCATCCCAAAACTCCTGTTCAGTTCAAAGCCTATTTTAATGTCGCATTTTCTATGCGACCAGAGAAATATAATGACGTAAAATGGAAAACATTCATAGGATGAAAGCATTATGAAAAACGAGGTCCGACTGATGCTCATTGCCATATAGTTTATTCTTCCCATATCTATATCCCCTTATTGGAAGTCTTGATTCATGTTAAATCATGTGGAACTTACCTTGATGTTTCTGCTTTTGTATTTTTCCAAGTTCACCAGTTCGGCTGGTGCATGCGTAACGAAATATCGTCTGGGTATAGGAATGTTGTGCATGACGTTGAACTTAGATGCTGAGAAAAATAAACGTTATTAATTATTAACAATAGCCTGAGAGTTGACCAAATAGCGGACAATCAGTTTTTGAGCTAAACCTAATACTTATCGATCACTTTATTCAATAGTTATTGTTGTTGTGGAAATCGCTTTCGACGGCAAATAATAGTCCAATTGAATTAAACACTGAAGAAATCTTTAGAAAGCTATCACTTTTATTTTTTCAAGTTATCTATGAGTCATACGAACTGATATTTCAGCCCAATTTTATCTGTATTCGAAAATTCAAGAGAACATTTTTATATGACATTCGGTACAATTATTTTTAACATTTTGCGTATCGTGCTGTAGTGGTTTTCATTTCGTGTCTATATATTTGAGCATTGTTCGATTGTGAAACAACAATTTGGCGTAATAACATTTTAACCCTGATCACAACTTTTTGAAATGGTCTTGTAAAATATTTTTCACAAATTCTATGAATGAATAAATACTCGTCAATACAATATATTGAGAGTTACTAGGATGGCCAATGAGAATATATGTGTTAGTCAGCACTCTGGGCGTCGATAAGATCTTTTTGTAGTAACAGATGTGCTCTGAGTGCGACAATAATGAAACCTTACATATGTTTAGCATTACAATATTTCTAAAAATAACCTACGTGTGCAAGACTCAAGATATAGATTCGGGATTGTAATGTCTCTTGTCATTTTATCAAGTTTTTCGTCTCTTCCATACAGTATCTGTCGAATAATTTCTCTAGTCCACGTGGTGCCTAAACAACAAAATCCTGATATTGATGTACCTAACGAGAGAAGCATCAGATGTCCTATGGAAATAAATAATGAATGGTAAATAACCATTTCTTGGAAATGTATATGATAACATATCATACATAGCATATGATATGAGTAACTGATGAGAAACTCACTAGCTGTTTAACTTTAAGCCTCCACATGGTCGATTTAAGTTTGTTTATTGAATACGACTTGTGTCCAAATAAGAAATCGGATGATTTTCCCTCAAATACACAACACAAAATAAATTCATGGGAAATGAAACGTAAAAAATAACAGAAAACGTTCTGTTGTATTTACAATCTACATATACTGTATTAGTGTATTGTATCGAAACCTGTTTTTGCACACCCTGCTATCATCACTTCGTTTTCTTTCGGTTCATGATTTTCAAAAGCATAGGCTACCGTTTGAGGATGGAACTGTGGAAGGAACAAATGATCGTTCCAAGTTAGTATTTTGTCCTCCGGGGTAAATTTGAAAGTGTCTTGAAAATATACAAAATCCTTTCGGCACCACTCAGGTAGTTCATTGATTAAGTTTGCCATGCTGTTTACTAAGTCTAAAAGTCCCTGGAAATGCAACAATTGTAAGTTTTCTTTTGCTCAATGACTAGCATTTGAGTTTTCAGCTCACTACAACTCTACATATTCCTTTTTAAAAATATAGGGCAGCGCTAATAAATACCTTAACTCCCTTGAATAGTGTTGAATAAACGAGTATGGAAAAAGCTGATTGCTCAAACCAATGAGCATATATGCTCATTGCTCAAACAGAAGACCGTGCAATGCAGTACATAATAACTAAAGCAAACATGAAGAAAATTATATTTATAATCTGACATGCTCCCTTTTAACTACGGTAGTACACTGTCTTGCGTGCAATGGATATGTATACGATGCACATCAGTTGTTCCCATTTCCCATCGGTGTTTCGGCGATGAATTTTATAATCCTTCGTTTTTTAATGTGCAACGGATTTACATCAGTGGTTTCCAATAGCGAGGCCGTCGAGGAATTTTGGTATATGTTTCAATTTTCCACCAACGCTGCCCCTTGTGTGTGCGGGTAACCAAAAAGACAATGTTACGTTACGTAACAATGCGTTTTGTCATCTGTCGTTAAAACAATTGTTTCGATTAGGTATAGGATTACCTGGTCGCGATTGGACCGATGGGCAGTCGCACTTTTCAGATTGCGATAAATCGTGACGGCGTTTAGTTAATACTACCGAGTTTCCAAAAATACAGATACGTGTTTTAGTCCGCTCCACTGATCTTAATAATGATACGTTAGTATCAACATACGAAGACAACGAAATAAGCAATTTATGAAATTGGGAGCTAAGCGTGTTACTTGCTGCGTTCGTTGCTGGCCGTCTCTTTGCACGGTCCTGTCAATTATCGAAGTGCTTCCTAATAAGTAAGACGAGTACCGTTACATTTCTACTATATCACCAAATACTGATTAAAATTTGCATTTCAACTTGACAAATTATTCAAGTTTAAAAGCGTGTGAACCCCAGTCTATATAGTTGAAGTGATGGATGAAAAATAAATTTTGAAAATATAAATGTCAATTCAACTAGACTAGAGGGAACTAAAGAAGGACGTCGTATTATTCAAGAAAGCGTCAATAGCTTCTATGAAACCTAAAGGAGCACTGAAGGGTTCACACTTCGTATGCTTCTGTAGAGCGTAAAATTGAGCAAATGATGGGAATGAGAATTCTATCAACAGGTTCCCAAATTTAGTGAAAACTATGGCGAACTTATAGCTCTATAAAAGTACTTTATATGTATTAAAGTATGTCAGCATGTAAACTACATTACCATAACAAGCTTTACATAAATCTAAACATATCCTTCGAAAATTCAAATATAACTGTGATCGTCAGCCATGGCGCGCGTTGTTTCTCGTCTAACGTCCAAAATCGAAAAACGACAGCGGATTCGCTGATTATCCTGTCATTTCAAGAGCGGGTTAGTGCGAACCCCATAAATCCCACCACTGTGTATATGAACAACGATATATCCCTATATATAACGCTAATCGCAAATACCGACATTTTGAAAACAATATTTCAACATCAATCAAAATGATCGATTTATCGATGAAATAATAGGCCCAGAAGCTACAATAAGCAAACGGAATCATATGACCCTATCCATCCATAATTTGAACATTCTTGTGATAGGTTATCGTCGGACGCGTTCAGATATTTTCATTTCGCCCAAATTACCTTTATCCACTTGATTGGAAAAAAAATTTAGGTGTTTTAGTGTTTTGTTTGTACTACTAGACGCATACTCAAATTCATAGATATTTGCCAAATATGTGTCCTATCGTATAGAAGCCATAGCGCGGAATAGATTGCCTATGTCAGTTCGCAATTTAAATTCTATGCGAATGTATTTCTTGGGACGATGGGAGATAAAATTGTCAGACATGAGTATAGGTGCCGTGATATTCCGAATCGCGGTCTTTCGATTTTTTCTAGACTATTCCAGTGAATCCTCTCTGACATGCGAAAGTTTGATTTTCTTTCACGAGTTAAGTCCGAAGGGAATAAATTGATTGATGTTTCTTTCTATTCAATATGTAGCAGGCTGGGTCTGTTAAGTTGCAATTGTTCTGGAGTTTTTAGTTAAGCCATCGGTGCACCCATAAAATTAACAGAATTGCTTCCCTCATAATTTGGCGCCACACAAACAAAAAGTTTGGGGACCGCTTGATTAGGCTATTTCAGTCCTGTTGTATACCATTCCGAAGTAATAAACGTGAAACTCGTCTTTACGAACGACACGCAACTTGTCCAATGTTTTATATATGATCTAGGACAGAAAATTAATGTTGCCTAAAATAGGCCGAGTTTGGAAAATATTATCCTAACCTAAACAAATTTTACACAAATTGAGATTTTTACAGATTGAGTGATCAAACAGGTGGCATCAGAAGTAGACAAAGAAAATGTATCTATGTCACTAAGTAAGCTACATAAACGTGACACACTTTGAATAAATCTAAAATATAAATTCAAAATGCCAAACATAATGCTAGTCTGTCAGCTACGGTGCACGTTGTCCATTTGCTGCGGTCGTCATAAAATAGGAACGGGTTCGCTGATTATCGCAACATTCACGGGTAGGCGCGAACTCGTTCAAACCTCAAATTCTACCACTGCTCATAACCCTAAAACAAGTATGCAAAATTATAGGTATAAATCAAAAGCAATACTACAAAAACACAACTATGGGACGGCGGTAAGAATACGTTATCACACTTGTTTCGTATAAAACTTTTGCATGAAAATAATCTTATTGAATTGGGCTACGGACCTGTTTCCACGCGTGCGCTGTTAGCACTAAGTTTACTAAAACCTTGATATCAACCGTGACAATAATCTGCACTTGCTAAAGCACCAAAAACGTTATAGCATAGAAGTATTTTTTCGTATCAAATTACATTGAAATTAAAACATCAATATCAAAGTAAAATATGCGTTTGTTGTTCGCCCTGGGCTAAACTTGTTTTGTGTGCCCTTTTTACAAAATAAAATCCAGTTACTCAGGGTGATTTTTAAACCCTTGTTATATGTCAATTCGAATATATGTGGTCCGTGATGACAGAGTTATTTATATATATACCACATCATACAATGGTCATTGACTGACAAGCCGTATAAATTGCCTGCGTTTCTGAACGGTAAAATGGGTAACTTAAAATATTTATATCTTTGGTAATCAAGAAGTTGTCCGTGTTCATTTTTCCCGTCCGTCCCATTTTATATTATTATTTATATATAAATACCAAGGTATTTATAGGAATTAACGTTTTCATGTTTTTGTCAATTTGAATCGATAAACCATTTTGAGATTTACTGTTATGTAGTGATATTAACAACGTTTTTTGTTGCTATGTTTATTGTTAGTTTGTTGGGCGTCATCCGATTTGACACTTTTGCAAATTTGGTGTTCACTCTTGATTAAAGATGAGATTTGTCACTGTCAAAGAGATCAGTGTCATCGGCAAACAATTTGGAAAATAACGAAGAACAATGTATTGCAGGGGTGTCAAACTTGGGCCCCCGGGCCGCATGCGGCCCCAGAGAGCTTACAATGCGGCCCTCGAACGCTTAACAATAATTGTAGTATTTTGTACGTTTTTTATTATCTAAGTGTAATACAGTTTTTTAACTTTTAAAGTGATATTGATTATTCACACAGAAAACGACAATTTTCTGAAAGTAGATTTGGAAAATTAAAATTTTTTTGTTTTCAATTTGACCCAATTATGGATACACCTCAAGCTAGCAAAAGAATACTTGAAAAAAAAACTTCAGGATTTAAATGAAACGCAAAGTACATGCATTTTTGAAGAAAAATGGGAGTTGCAATATTTCTGCATTTCTCAAAATTCTAAAGCACATTGTTCAATTTGTCACATTTCCATCAGTACAATGAAAGAATCAATATAAGTAGACATTATCAAAATAAGCTCAGAAGTCGATATGACAAATTTAAAGAAAATTCGAACTGAAAATTTTTATTTGTTTGTAACATATTATTATAATTATTCAACTACCTAGTTACTTAAAATCAACATTAATCATAACTCAAACGGTTCTATACCACGTAAAGGTAGGATATATCTGTCCAAAATGTCTGGTCTGGTCTGGAAGTCAGTCATTTGTTTGATTTACTGATCTCTACATGAAATGATAAACGTAGTATTTTTGCGTTACTTAAATTAAATAAAACATTCTCAACGATCCAGATTAACCGATGACCATGTGACCTCATTAATTAGAGTTGGTACTGTAAAATCATTTCAGCCTGATATTAGTAAGCTGGAGGCACAAGAGAGAAGCCAAACGTCATTACATATGAAGTAAAACAAACATTGAGTTTATCTGTAGAATTCTTGTAAATCTTAGGTCTATATATTTACCGTAGAGTCATTTTCCGTATATGTATTATTGTTTCCTCATGCCTATCGAAACTTCGTTCAAAAATTTTTAGGATAGTTGTACATAAAAATTTATGATTTCATCAAATACTGTAAATTAAAATAATAGTAAAATGCGAAAATTTATATGTAAATGGCATTTGAAATTTAGGAAAATGATAAAACTTCATTCAACTGTTTAATTGCATCACAATATATGTCACGAACTACACCTATTTGAAAATATGCTTCAAGTATACATCATCAAAATAAATCAAAAACTGTTTGCGGCCCTTTGCACAATTCTCAAAATGCAATGCGGCCCTCGGAAACGATTTTGACACCTCTGATGTATTGTGTAATTAATAAATACTTAAAGAGCATAGGGCCCAAACAACAGCCTTGAGGAACTCCGTGAGTTACTGGTACGGGATAGAACAATTAGTTGCAACTTTACCGTATTGTGATCTATCGCTTGAATAACTAGAATTGAGTTTATTTGCTTTTCCGTGATGAATGTCATGATTTACGGTCTCAGAAGCTTTTAATTAAATCCAAAAATGTTGCGCTAACGAACTTTTTTTTCTCATCATAGATATAAGATAATATTGTGTCTACAACGGCATGTGACGAAGTATGATTGTTCTGGAAACCAAATCCTATTTAGTAACAAAACTGGTAGGCTAAGTCTTTTATGAATCTAGCGCTTAAATATCTTATCAATCGATGAAAGGATTGATATGGGTCTATAATTTGGAACGAAACAAATTTTTATTGACAGATTTGAAGAGAGGGATAATTTTGAGACACGAAGGAAAGATTTCGAACTAGAGTGAATAATTGAAAAGATCAGCCAAACAGGGCGCAATGAGATCAGCAAGAAATTTAAGACGGCGTGCTGTGATGTTGTCTGGACCTACTGCCTTCCTACTTTTCAATTTTTGTATTTCTCTTATCACTTTGTTTGCATCACTCAAGATCATAAAGAATGTTTGAAGCTGGTAATATCATTAGAAAACTTGTCTGAGAGGTTGGACGCAATTGTTAAAAAGTACTTTCGGTAGAATTCGGTAAAGAACGAAATAACATCTCTAGGGATACAATCATTTGGATTTAATATTTTTATGTGTAGTTTGAAAAACAATTTGCCTTGATAATTTGGGATTACCTTTGTTTGGAGCAATAAGGTTTTGGTTATAAATTTGTTTTGTTTTATCCACTGTTTTTGACAAAACATCTATATACTTTTCAGGGTAGAAGTGTTAAGAACACTTACCCTTCAGAAAATGGGATTTGAACATACTATTTTTTGTCGAATGTAAGTATTCAACCCTTTACTTATCCAAGGCTTTAGTTGTATCTTTGTCTGTTATAGCTGTTATACTATTTAGAAAACACATGATCGGAAATGATCTGTTATATGTTATAGAACAACATAGAAATTGATTTGAAAATTTGTCAAATTGGTGTACACGTGGTCTATCAATGCTGCTGAAGTTTCACGTACTCTAGTGGGTTTGGTTATCACGGAGAAGGCATTATGGGATATAAGCATATTTTAACATAATTTTTATTTTTTGGAATGTTACTAGATGTTGAAAACAGACTTATAATTAGAGTCACCCACTATCAAAAAGTGTTTTTTTGCCAATTTGGCTTGAGATGTTTCAAATATATTCGTGAAATCAGTTATATCATAACGAAGATGTTTATATTTGATGCCGATAACTTATCTGCTGACAGTAACGAAATCTTTGATAAAAAGCAACAACACCACCCGCAGTAGGCACAGATGAGGTATGTAGGGAACTATAGCCATCGATGGTATTGAAAACAAGATTTTGGGGTAATTTGGATTCGCTTATTGCAAATATATGAGAAGGTAAGGACAAATTTGATAAAAGTGTGGTCAATTGATCCAAATTTTTCTGAAGGGAGCTAATGTTTATATGATAAAAGACTAAATCAGAGAATTTTGAATAGAATTCAAATTTATTACTTACGCACCTAACATTATCACAACTAGAAACTGGCAGTGAATAACTACAATGACTTGTCACTCAAGACTAGAAATATTCATACATAATTGGTGTCAAAATAATTGACTATTCGCAAACAACATGGAGAGGCTTACCGCCGAATACTGCCCGTGGCATGCCATTTTATTACATCTAATTTACACTTATTACGAGTCATTTATCTTATTTTAATTAATAGCATTTTTGGAGGTTCCATAAGCGCAATACCACTACCTTTCACGTCAACGAGCATAGCCTCATCCTAAAAAAATCTGGGATGATTTTCGAAGTTAGTAATGATACTTTTGCGCATAACGTAAACCTGTGGACAGTTCACGGACAATGGCCAAACAATAGTTCATTCAAAACAGAATTTTTACCAGTGCATTCCCGGTGATAGGAGCGATCAGTCGTGGGGCATTTTGACATTATAGATTGCAACCTGATGTACGTATTCAAATACCACGAGCGACTTTGTGTGCATTGTTATGCGAACGTGTATTGAAATGGATGAAAATGAAATAGATTGGATGTATTTGTACACCACTAAATTACCTGTATGTATATTAGGGCTGTATATGCATATTTGTGGCTGTATATCACATGTATGGCAGTTCTGTGTGCTGTCCTCATTTATTCAATAAAAGACAGGGGAGTGTAGGGCTAGAAATATGGTTGTATTAACAAGATTAAGGCCTTTCCACGCAACGTAATTTGGAGCTGCCGGTTGTAAGCCAAGAAAAATATTGAATTTTAATTGTCGTGTTAGTTCATGGTATAGGAAAAGAATATTAAATTACTCTTTACCAGCACTGTGGCTTTACATGTGGGTGATGGCTAGTCACTGAACAAAGAAAAACTTACAATTAGTGCATTTTCAGAGAATTTTAAATTTACTAAAGAGCATGGGAAACTTAACAATGAACTACCTGAGTGGTGTCGGGAGGATTTTATATATTTTCAAGACATTTAAATTTACCCTGAAAGACAAAAC
Organism: Styela clava; assembly: GCF_964204865.1. NCBI lineage: Eukaryota > Metazoa > Chordata > Ascidiacea > Stolidobranchia > Styelidae > Styela > Styela clava. Next base: position 14,979,880 of record NC_135259.1, read on the forward strand.
ACAAACTTGGGGAACACAAACTTCGAGTTTTTGGTAAATTTTATCGATATTCTGAGGTAAAATTACCCCAATTCCTATTTGGGCGCGGAACTTATGTTAAGACAATACACTCCAATACGTGTTTACAAAAAAATGATATCAGATCTAATAAAACTTGTTTTCTAAATACCATGTTGTTGCCTCAAGTTATGACACATTGTTTAGGCAAATCCTGTTTAATTTAAAACGGTCCTTTTATGTATTGTGTATATATATATATATATATATATATATATAAACATATGGATAGACATCGACAAAACAAATGAAGTACTAATCTCCTTCTTATCGTACCAGAAGAATGTTATAAATACATAAATAGTATCTCTATAAAAGGTCGATAAACGTACATTGTATTTTTATGAAAATTTTCAAAATGCTAAACAATAGCTCATATATTACGTTTTTCATTCAATAAATAATTACTCTTCTGGGCATTATTACGTAGTATCTTTCAAGACCTGAATACTTACCATTAAGCCTGTATTTATAAGGCACATCTAATTAAGCTTTCGATATGTGCAACAACATCAGGATTTTTGTTATTTAGGCAACACGTGGACTCGAGAAATTATTCGATAGTTACTGTATGGAAAAGAGAAGGGAAACTTGATAAAATGACAAGAGATATTACAGTGCCGCATTTGTATCTCGACTCTTGCTCACGTAGGTTATTTTTATAACTAATATTGTACATATACATAGTATTTCAACTAAATCGCGCTGTATATTCTCTCATATTACAAAAAGAATTTGTCGTGGCGGAAAATTATTATTGCATGAACGGATGCAGCTCATACGTTAGGTTAGACTCAAAAGTTGTATGAGGAGGCAACGATATTATGTTTTTTGTAAACCAATGTATTACCAAATTGTTCTTTGCCTAAAATGGCTAACCGCTATTAGGTTTCCTCCCAAAGAATGTAAATAGAGATTTGAGACACGTCTATAATATTCTATTTCTCAGCTTCCAAGTTCAACGTTATGCACAGCATTCCTATACCCAGACGATATTTTGTCACGCATCTACCAGCCGAACTGGTGAATCTCGAAAAATACAAAAGCAGAAACATCAAGGTCGGTGTCATATGATTATCAAGTAAAAATTACGCATATATATTATTTTATAATTAACGCCCGCGACAAGGTACTGAAATTTCGTAGAGTATTTTTTGGAGGATATAAACTATTGTCATCATATGCGTTAAGCTTATGTTGCAGAAATTTGGGCGTACCTATTTTGTCGTGCACGATTTATGACGCAATAATCTACAACACCGTTGTTTCTTGTCGAAAATTCCTTTGTTAAAATAGCTGACTTTTTCATCCGGTATTAATTTTTTGTCGCAAAAAACATACGATTCGCGGCCAGTAATCGACCCACTAAAATTGCATAGTAGTTACATTCAACGCGACTACGTTAATTAATAAATCACTTTTAGTCCTAAAAGTAACTAACTTAGTAACTAGTAACTAAAACCCCGAGGAATGTCATTTATTTGAGTAGAATAAAATATTGGTGAACTCGTAACATCGTTTCTGAATTAAAATATTTGTCCATTGGCAATCAGAAATTAGGGTTGTGGGCTCACTCCAATATTTTCGCGAAATCAGCCTTGAGAAAACAAGGTAATAGCAACTTTTTCGCCCTTCCGTTAGCACCAATGCTACGTCACTGATCGGACTAGCGACGTAGATTAAATTTCCGTATTCATTCAGTCCTTCGTTGTTGGGGTCTTCTGGCCTAGTCGAACACATTAATAAATTTGCAAGCGAGATATACATGCAAATGCATTTGGAAATCAGTAAAATTTCTCACATTTCAACATTCCGAATAAATGCAAGGAAACTCGTGTTAATTTTTCAAATCTTCTGCTGCAAAATCCGAATACCCGGCTGGTATCATTAATTAAATTTACGATTACGAAAGCATTGCCTCCTCAGTGCAAATATGAAAAATTTGCAACTATGAACTGAAATGAGTTTTTCAAACATGAGATGATGGGTAAATATATTCAGAAAAACGACACTAAGAAATTGGAAACTGTATTCATAATTCTATTTTGTTACTTATCGATCTTGATCGGTAAGTATGTTGATAAGTATTTGTTTGTTTGTCTGTCTGTTTGTTAGACACTTTCGTATGTTACGCGATATCTCACGAAAGCAAGGTTGAATCTGCAAATTTTGCATGTGCATTCATTATATCTCGGACCAGAAGCCTATTAATTTTGGATGAATTATGTCGTACAATTAGCGAGTTATCAATTAATTGGTGATGGGACACGCGGTGAGTCAGAGCGAAGGAATCGAAACCGCAGGATCGATATGTCGGCGGTCTCCGAACGCTATCTAGTATATACCGTTGATAAAACTAACTATTTACTTGTTTCAAGATTGTGGTGCATAGCACCTGCTCACAGGTTACTTATCCTCCAATAGTTCGTCTCCAATACATTTGATCACTGATCAGTCACACCTTTAGAGTGTTTCGGAATTTATATTCCAATGAGAGGTCTTCTAATAGGATAGCACGCTGCCTAATGATAGAACAAAGGTACTTAGGTTTCCCAGTTAAAATTTAAGCAACTCAACTTTTTCAAAAATTATCACGCTCTCGCGTTTACAAGCTGGGTATATTTGCCTCAACAATAAATTTATATAAAGCTTTATAATGATAGAAATGTATACCCTTGTCACATAAATGCTTGGATAACCATATGACTTAATTGTTAATTCTTTTATTCCTATTTTATCATTTTGTTGTAGCATGCTAATTAAATCGCTTCTATAAATACAGGTATTACTTGCATGATATATAAATAATATACGTTGCATAATAATGCAATAAAAATTGAACTTGAAGAAAGAAGTTTAAGGTATATAAAGTATGCGTATTAACTAATATTTTGACAAAGATGGGTTTCGTAAGAAAATATCACGAAGACGCTACAAAATATATATATTTACAGTTGAAAATTGAAGTATTGTTAATTACAAGGTGACCCCAAAACAGAACCCAGGTCCAAGATTACGGAAACTTTTGGGTATGATAATATACAAACAAAAGTTGACGTACTAAATAATTTGTTTTTTCTTTTTGTTTCCAGTTTTGTAGTAAGTAATTAAGAAATGTATGGAATCTGTTTTGGACCATCCTCTAGTCTAGTACGACTATTAGAAAAACGATATATGTTTTGAGAATTCAAATACGAGACCATTCAATTGCCTTGTGCAATACTCGATATTTGTCTGTTTTAGAAAGTCTTCCACTGAGGAGAAATCTTTAGAGGTGGCACACTCCATTGATAGCGTAGCTTGTTAGATTAAATACCGACCATCCATGCATTTGCTAGTGGACATTCGCTTGTGGAGAAACAAGCAGAACATTCTGGCTTTCATTCTGATTTATATTCATTGTTCCGTCTCCGATGAGTACATTATTTCCTTGAATCACTGAAACATGAATTTGGGTTTAATATTTGGTCAAGTATGAAATTTGGTACAAATTGTTATATTTTTACATACTCCTGGAGTGAGTTTTCGTAACTCGGTTTTATTATCTGGGACATAATCAATTTTAAGTAATTTTTGTATTTTGTAATTATACCGATACACAAATTGTTCAGAAAAGTACATACAATTAAAAATATATAGCCTTCTAGTTTTTGATATTTCATTGATGAAATGAAGAAGTAAAAATACGCCTTAACGTTTCTAATATGATACAAGCTAACATAAGATACCTGGAGCAGGTGGTGGAGATGTGGGTAAAACTGCTGCTGGCCACCGATTTCTAAACCTGTGTGGCTCCGGGGTCTCTGAGTTAACAGTAATAGAATATTCGACTTCCAAACTCTTGCAAGAATCATCAGGTTTTGGTTGAAGGTTGAAATACTTTTGTTTCCACATGTTTGACATTACTTGATCCGCAAATATTTCGGTGAAAGATTCTTTTCGGCGTTTAGGAGGTTCAATGTCTATTCGAACAGCCTCTTCCGAATCGCCCAATACGAATTCACTGTTGAGCGGCTCTATACAGCTTATTGCAATACGGATTTGACTTCCAGGTAGAGAATGGAAATTTGATACGGGTGTCATAAACTCAATGCAATTATTCCCGCGTGACATATTTTCCCGAACTTCATTTAGAATTGTAGTATCGCGCTTGCATACAATTGAAGTAAAGGTAGCGTCTTTGTTATAATATAGCAAATTGGTCATATGATATTTGATAGGAATTCCAAGTAATTCTCTCAGAAACATGTATGCAGTTTTAACATAATATCCCAGTGAACATAGCGAAAATCCCTTAGTCTCAAATCCCACAGTTCCGGAAGTCCCCAATTTTGCAGTTTTCTCGACTTTCCATGTAGTATCATTATCCTTTTTCTTTAAAACCAATATTTCTGCTTCGCCGTGATAGGTTGTACACCATGTTTCCATTTCTACTCTAACAGGTTTGTTTAATTTTGATCCAGACAAGTCGCAGTTAAGAATCGTCGAGATTAACACAAACTGTGAAGGCCAATGCGAAGGATCGCTATCTACAGATAACTTTATGTTTGTTTTTTGATCCAAGGCACCATCGGGGAAGATAATTCTGTTTCCATTTAGCGATATTATTCCTCCTTCTTTATCAATATGTTTTTCTGTGAATAAAAAACATGTGTTTGGATTATATTATGCATGGAAATTGCGTTATATATTTTGGACGGTGTAGACTCATCAGAAATAAATAAATCTGCATTTCACAACGCATCGACCTAATTAGGCTTTCAACGTTTAGTACAATAACTACTTGTTTAAATGGCAATAATCATAATTTTATATTGCATATACAAGACTGAACCTCATGATGTCTATCAAGATGTTATGCAATATATATCAATAAACCTGTTGATTTAGTGAGGTGGACTTCCTCTTCTGTTTCCATTGATGACTGGCTCGTAGATGAAGATTCTGGAAAATAAGATCTTTTGTAAGTATTTGAGAAATTCATTGTTGGGCATGCGGATTTGAATCGTTGTGCTGAGGTGTTGTGTATAGACTTCGACGTACTTTCTTTGAAAATTAATAAACCAGACTCATCGCTTCCAAATTGTCAGTTAAGTAAGGTGGAAGTGTCTCTTAATAATTTCCTATTTTATCATACTCCCTCCGATCTTTCTGAGGCCCTTTGTTTCACCCCAAATTAGCTGAATTGGAACAAACTCGATAACATGTATTCTTCCGTTTGGTTTTCTGTTTGTTCGGATTTCGCGAGCGAGTGCCACAGTCATCGGCGATGTCTGATGGGTACACGCGTTTCGTGCGTGTGATATTCGACCGCTCATTTCTCTTTATACCGATGGACAAAACAGTAAACGGTAATCAGAAACAAGGCTCACATGCCGGTGAAGATGATCAGTCAAATGCATTACATATTTTTACAAGTTACAAATAGTTATTACTAATAGCAGAATACCTACCACCCCCTAAATACCTAAATTTGACCCCCCCCCCCCTCCTAAAATAAAAATAAAAATTGGGAAACATGGGATACTGAAAATAGCTAATGCCAACGCGAAAAATCATTGCATTGTGCGTGTAATCAGCAGGAAAGTTCGATGAAACTTGTATCTAAAATATACTTACCTTCTCCCGACCACAACAAATCGGTAACCAATGATTCGCCGTCACTGAGAGTTGATGTTATTTTCAGGTACTGTCCAGGATTAGGAAGTGATCGTAATTTGAAGTCAACAGTGCTTCGTCGTATGAGAGCAAAGTTTTCTCCTAGCAAGAAATATTTTTTGGATTCGGGTCCAAATGTCATTACCTCTTGACCAGGAAAATTGCATGCAAATGTAAGGCTAAGTTTGTTCGTTATGGCTATTTTCTTAGTTTCAAAATCGGCGTCGACTTTATTGAAACCTTTTTTCTTCATTTCTGCGTCTACATCTGGTTTTCCTCCAGTATATAGGACAGCTTTGAACCTTCCACTTTGGGCATAGTATACAGAAATATGCGCACTGTAAGTAACTTTGTTCAGTGAATTCTTATCGATGGAAACCCAAAAATACATGTGGTAAGCAGATTCGAATGTTATTTGTCGTCCACAGTCTTTCAAATTTTTTCGTTCCAGAATCTGGCAGGTAGCGTCTTGTCTATTGTCTTTGTACATAACATATGCAATGACATCATCAGATTCAGTTCTGCACCACGTTGGTAGCTTGACCGTCATCGGGACGTTAAAATTTATTGGAGGAGTGCAGGTAATACGGGGTGTGATAGCAAAATACCCTTCCGGCTCGTTCCCTGGGTTATTTGTGGCAAGAACTTGAAAAAACGTCGGGTTTTTGACAGTATTTCTCTGGAATCGAACTCTACATGTTCCAATCTTCATTTGAAAACCTCTTGGGTCGATGTAACCTGGGGGAACAAAGCAGAATGATAGATTACAGCATAATGAATCATATGTACACTTCGTGTCCATGCAGTAAGATGACGTCCAAATAGCATACTTATAAATTACAAAAAATTTTAATATTGTAGAATACAAAAAAGCTATGCGACTTGAATTGAGGTGCGGCCATACATACCACTGAGAAAATAGCCACTTGTCAACCACAACATCACCAAAAACTTTCAGCATAAACACGTCGTGACGCATTTGAAATTTTTAGCAGGAAGATCCCGTTTTTTAAAAGAAAAAAAAATGGCGAATTACAAAATATATGAACTGTCTAAAGATGTTGATATCTTTGGTTTTTGAGACTTTTAAAGCACTTAGTCTGGTAGTTAATGAAATAAGGGTACTCCCGAAGTATGTGAACCAAGTTGGCGAACACCTGTATGTAGTAGTATGTGTACCAGGTTAAGGTTAGGCCGTAATTTTATTCCAATTTTACTTATTTTAGTTCGTTCTATTACGAGTTCGGGGACTAGCCAAGTGACTCCCGTAGTAATTGTACCTGACAATATGGCCTAACCCAGGGCTTCCCAAACTTTTGAGCTCGCGGCCCGTTTTAATATATTAAAATTTTTCGCGGCCCTTGTTTGCGCTAATAATGCTAAACAGCTCGAAATATGCATTTTTGATGTTTTATTGACACAGCTAGTTCTCAACTTTAGAAGGCCTACTCAATTACAAAAACAAGCACATGTTTATTCAGATTAACGTTACTCAATTATTCAGTGTGATGGGTGCGAATACTTTTTGCTGCATAGCAAGTCCAGCCTTGGCTCAATGTTTGTTTATGCAGGCCTAAATGATGAATTACGATGTCTGCCCACCGACGGCATGATCCTTTTCCGGAATTGTTCAATCTTATTGATCAAACTTAGCATAAGACAGCGGTTCGTGTGGCGCCAAATTATCAAGAAAAAAACTCATGGCGCACCTACACGAAAAATATGCTGCCTGATAATAAAACACAATTTTGTCATCGTTAATATGTACTTATCTTATCTCTGCCTGGTTTTTCTTCAAAATGCTAAAAAAATCACTCATGTTCAGCAAATGAATAAACTGCATTCTACGAAATTGCAGCATGTAGGATACCCGACGTAACAGAGCGTACACAACATAGAGCAGTAAAATGAAATTGATTCGTAGACACATCATTTGCAACAATGAGAAACAATAAAACATTTAGAATAAATAAAATATGTAACATATTTCGAGGCGCACTTATCAAATCGGCTTCGGGAACCGCTAGCTTAACGATTATTAAAGCCGGCATTGTTATGCAAGCACACGCAAATCGGGTCTTACGATCAGAATATGCATTGTTATGCAAGCGCGATGATTCTACTGTGTTTCCTCGAAAATAAAACCAAGCCTGAATTTTAGAAATTATTTTAATATAAGCGCTCCCCTTTAAAAAAGACTTAGTCGATAGCGCAAATTTTTTTGACTTAATCCTGTGGAAGTGCGTCGTTTCAATTTTGCTAGGACGTCGCAAAATTTCGTGATTCGTGAACCTTTCAAACAACCCATATATATCTTCTACTTTTAAAGAAAAAAAGGGAAGATTATATCGATCTTACCTGTGATGGTGTTACAATAAAAAAGTTTAACTCTGAAAATTCGGTTTTTTGTATAGATAAAGATTATTTTCCTTGGTTCAAAAAGCGTTGCGGACTCCTATTCCCTTTGCGATTCCGTTTTTATATAAAGCAGACTTTTCTACCAAGGTCCATTAAACATGATTTCACTGACTGTCGATATGTTTTGTTTGTTCCTTTATATGAAACTCATTGCAAAAAAAGTCTTTTATTGAAAGGTATCCATACGTATTTTCACGGGTAGTCGCAACTTGAGCATATTATTGGAGGGCGTCACAATACAATGAATTTCGAGAACCACTGAGTCCTAGTCGATAACGAGAAATTTCTACTCTTTCTACTTTTTAAAAGGTTGATAATCTATATTTAGCACTTATTTTAAATGAAGACGTGCTATTTATAAGTAATGGAGATCGGTATTCATATTTGGCATAATAAAAAATCTCGTTATTCTCTACATCCCCCCAAAATAAGCCCTAGTGTTATTTTCGAAATAAAATTGAAGACACTGTCTTATTTACACAATATGATGTTGTGTTCATTAGGAATCGTGAAATTTTGTTTCACATTATTTTCAATAATTGTATTTCGAATCAAGAGTCTGGAAAAGTACAATAGATATAGTACTCTCTGTAAAACTGGTGCTCTCTTTGCGGCCCCTAATATTCGTTTCGCGGTCCCTTCCAGGGCCGCGGACCCTAGTTTGGGAAGCGCTGGCTAACCCTAACCTGGTACACATACTAGATTCCGATGCACGCCATCTTGGGGCACATACTTCGGGGGTAACGAAAAAAGCTTTTTTCACTCCAACAACAATAACAACAAACCTTCACTTTCCTCTACTCCATCAGCATGAGATCCTTTCATATCAATCTTCAAACCCTGAAAAATTATTGAGTGAAATATGATAGTTAATACAAGCAAGTATATATATATTACGGTGACCGTACATTTGAACCCATGTACATTAGAACCCATGCGTATATCCACGGGTTCAATCTATATGCGGGTGCTAAAACCCATGGGTTAGGGTTAGTATGGGTTTAACTATCCGTGAAACAAAAAAAATTCCATAGGTGCAATAGCATACAGGTGCAATTGTCATGGGTTCAAATGTACGTGGGTTCAAATGTAATGGAACCATATATTACATATAGATTATTGCAATTTTAGTATTGAATTCAATCTTCAACAAAACAACACTTAGTAAGGTCTTGTGTATTGAAGTGTGTCTTTTTTTTAAATAAAAGCATCCAATAAATATATACACATAATAGTAATTGAGCGGTGAAGATATATATATATATATATATAGAATAAGATGTTTAGGCCATTATGGGATAGAGCAGGTGTGGGTAAGATTTTTGGACTAGACATGTAAGTGTGACGTAAAAAGTTACATTTTATGAACAATATTTAGTGCTACAAAAACAAATGCGGAAAACAATAATCCTAGTGTCAAATCTAAATTCAATCTCAACAAATTCTTTGAGCAATTTTTCAGCTAAAACATCAAAATTTAGCTTCAGGATCAGGCGGACCCGATTGAATTGCTCAACGGGTCGGATTTGGCCATGTCAGGGATAGAGGTTAAAATACTTGGCATGTAATTCAGAGTCATAACTATTTTTAAGTTTTTATCGCGTGCATGGTTGATTTTTATAAACCACGCGTATTCAACCACGCTCCAAACAAGCAACATCGATATCTGATGATACACAAGTTTTCGACAAGCCCAGCTTTTAATCAATAAAAATTCTTCGTTTGTGTCTGGTTTATCAGGCTAGAATTAGATACTAAATCGCCTGAACTGCAGTTGATTACATTTATGTGGGAAATTGTCACGTGCGAGCTGGGATGGTGTCTGAAGTCCTCACTGTCAAAAGTTGTTCGATTGACCTCTCATTGCATATGGGTTACGGCTTTTCCTTCTATTGAAGTCCACACATCTAGTACAATGAATCAGTAGCGGGCTGATAATCGTACGAGGAACCGTACTTCACCGCCTGATTGAGACGTTCTACTGAGACTACCTGTGAAAAATATGTGAAAAAATATCATACGTTTACCTCTTGTTTCTTTGTCTCTAGCATTAAGAAATCATCGTTCGAAATTTTCCATCCGAACAACGATAACGTATCTGTTACTCGAGGGAGAAGATCCACCAATGCCTGTACATCTTCCTTTGAAACGGTTCTTTTCTCATTAAGACGAAGTGTGTTAAACTGTGGAGAAAAACGAAAGTTAGCATTGGGCTTGTCAATATGAAATATTAAAGTTTATCACCTTTGTATTTGGTGGCATATTTGACAATTCCTGTAACTGCGCTGTTGTTAATCGACAATTTTGCATGTCGAGTTTTTCAAGTCCACACTGAGCTGCCATCTTGTTTATCGTTTTCATACCTCGAATTCCCATGTTTGTGTTTCCATGAAGAACAAGTAGGGAAATCTAAAAAAGGAATTGGGTAAAAAGTGCACGTGAGTACATGGTCGACTAAGCCATTTTTACTTCATTACAAAAACAATACGAGGTGCCAACGGGAATTTGAAAGACACTTATTCTAATTGATCTTCTCGGTATATTCTTACTTAGGCGTGGTCGCATCATATATGATACGTCGCCGCCAAATGTTTATTTTTTCATTAGCTCGAGTTCACCTTTGAGACAAAACTAAAATTCAAATTGGTCCCATTGTGTAAATCTTGAAATACCGATGTTGCGTCTACTGCTCATTGTATCCCCAACGATCGGATATCGATTAAAGAAACGCTATTGTACAACGAACAGCTGCAAATACAATATTCGCCAATAGCAACCAGGAGATCGCGTTTGTTGCTAAGGAACATATCGCATTCGTAATTATGTTTATTGAGATATGGGGTAATCAGAAAACGCTGGATATCAAACGTAGACAGTAATTAGGCACGACAAAGTGTCATTTCAACTCTAACAAAAAAGCATGTCATTGGACGCCACTATTATGCCCGCCCTGAGTAATTCGAGATAAAGCAATTGAATAATGTAATCTTGTGAAATCACCGACTCAAATACAGCGATAAACAATAAAGCAAAATCCTAGAAAGTTTTTGTTCTTCGCCCTTGCGGTGTGTCAGAGACGCTAAACAACAATGGTACGGCAATTGTGTTATTTATCATAGTTTTAAGGCAACAAGCCAACAACACCCGAATATGATATAGCGCTGATCAACATAATGGACCTACGGACAACTTAATTTTACATTCCATCGATGGCGCTGATAGTTGCACCAACAGACTAAAATTCATTTTGCAATTAATTATTGTACCCCACAAAATATTATCTCATCATACTAGATTTTTAACTGAAATTGATCCATTTTCATTTCATAAAAACAGCTTCACCACGATGGATGTCAAAAGTAAATGTAAAAAATTTGTCTTCCCTGAGCACAAGAATACCAGACCGAATAAACCAACCAACAAGAATAAAATACCTGATTGATACGAATATAATGTATTTAAATTAGTAATTTCGAACCTTTTTGGTGGGGCGGAACCCCAATAAAACATTTCAGAGGCTCAAGGACCCCCTCGAGTTACAATATAGTTTAATTGTCTGAATTGTATAAATACGGTATGGATAATTTATATTAAATTATCTTCAAAGTGTCGCAAGTTTAACAATAGTGTCAAATCTAACAAATATAAATATATTAATATAATATCTTGAAATAGAATGAAAACTAGGTGAATCCCCTCAACTGCACTTGTGGGAGCCCGGGGTGCCGCAGAACCAGGGTTGAAAAACCACTGGTAAAATCGCGTTTCAAGCTAATCCATCTTCCCACACTCACTAGTAAATACAAAAGGGCCATTTTCCGCTTTCAACACACACCCGCTTCACTTACTTTGTTATTTTCCATTGTGTCGAGCAATGCATCCAACTGATCCGGCTTCATATCTGATCTATAGAGATGAAGTTTATCGATGACACAATTTTTGCACCATCTTCCCATCGTTGAATATCCCTCTACGCCAAGATCTGTGTTGAGGCCAATCCATAACTCATAATTCTATGACAAAGTGTAAAAAAACATTTCAACATTTAAGTCTATAGGACAACAACGAGAAACAATATTGAAAACGTAACAATCTATGTTTCTGATATAATGGTGACCGAACAACGCTCTATTTAGCAAGGAAAAACCTGTATATATATATATATATATAGCCGTAAGCGCGTTAGGGGTCACTTGGAATTCTCCTTTCCGTTCTCTTTTAACTTTTATTTGAGACTAGAGACTTCGCTTTGAGTGAACGGCCGAAATTACGAGAACAATCTTTTCAATTGTAGCAAGGCTAAAGTTCATCGCACGTACACATAAACTTGAATAAACCCAACCGAGGCTATGAAAATTTGGGCGCTGCAGAAGTATGTGCACCAAGATGGCGCACAACCTGATAACCCTAACCTGGTACACATACTATGTTCAGGTTGTGCGCCATCTTGGTGCACATACTTCAGGAGCACCGAAATTTGATCCGTAAATTGGCCACTGTGAGTATTCAAAATGCAAGACATAAATCGCCCGTTTTATGGAAATTTGCTCAAGCTGATGTGACGCGCATTCACTCAGAAAATGAAGTGGTGCGTCTCTGATCAAAGTTACGTGCAACCACTATGATCTACTAGGGCGACATTTCCCCAGCGGTGTTTAGTTGTCGCTTTGCTTTGTATATTTGCTGTAGTATTACCAATATTTTTTATTTTTACTATAATATTCAAAATATTATATTATAAACTATTCAAATAGAACATAATCGGGAGTGCGACACTGGCTAAGAATCCGTTAAAAATTGAATAACTGAAGTATTTTTTATGCATAATGAGGGTCGAATTAAGAGTTCCGAAATAGGCGAAAGGGGCAATTTCGTGAAAAAGATTGGGAACCAATCGTATAAGAAATTATAGTGTAAAATTGCGCGTTAGTAAATTTACCTTCAATCTTGATTTTTCCAACACAGATGCAAGAATATTGATTGATTCATCGTTAATGCCACACTTTTGTATATCCAGATCATCAAAAACATTGCAGCGTGAAATAACAGAACCCAAAGCATGACAATCGCCAGGAGACAACGGAGAATTCTCCAAGTTTATTTGGTATAAATTCTCCTTGATGACGGCATCTATACCTTCTCTGCATTCGTGCAACGATAAAATAATTTCGAGTAAGTCTGCTCCTTCCAAGTTGGGTCGCCGAAGCTCTTTTGTGAAAAAATCCCGAAGAATCTCTCTTTTTTCTTCGACATTTGTCATTTCTGTTATTAGTAGGATAAAAATAAATATAATTTTCTCGTTAGAACTATCACGCAATATTTATAAATTCTTTAAATCGACGTTTAGATTGCCAAATTTAAAAAAATGTCTTTATAAGAAAAATGTCCAGCGTTAAAAATTAAATGGTAAATGTTGTGTACTTGTGTCACTTATATATTCGCATGAAACACGAAATTAACTTGAAGAAAACACAAAGTATAATGCTGTACCATGAATTAACATCGGCTCCGCCTGTTGAAAAAGATCATCGTCCATCAGCACGCCACACAGGGATTTTCTTACGACTAGGAATCTTGGCTTGCCAAGATTTTCCGCAACAAATTTAGTGAAGTTGACAAGATTCATTTCGCAAATAAATAATGCAGAAAGCATTTCTTGGAGACTTTGATGACTAAAAAAAAGTAAATCATTTCCTTGGAGTATGCTTCCTCTTCCGCCTCTTGGAGTTATGATGGAAATACTGACTGCGTCACTACGATCCAAACCAACTCGTTGAAAATCTCTTTCCGCAAAATGGACTTTGCCCTCTGTACAGCCGTTATGAGCCAGAACTTTTAACTTATTAAAGATTTCCAAAATCTCCTCAGAACTCTTTTCCTTTGCTACATGGCCAGATCTCATAATGCTCTGTAATACAGCTACTGTAATACCAGATATTGTGGACGGCTTAGCGCTACCATCTTGCAATGCAACTAGAGTGTAGACTAGTAACACAGGGGTGCTACAATATGCAAGTTGATCCGGACACTCACTTTTCAAATATTGCATTGTTTCATTTCCTTCCTTTTCTCCCAAGTAACCAACGATTATTTCTTTGATAGAATCCTTTGTAAGACCTGTGAGCGCAATCACTTTTTGTGGTCGAACTTCTCCTTTGTAATTACGGATCGAATGTTCACGACTAGACGTGATGATGCGAGTACCAGGAAAGAGATTGCCAGCGAAAAAATTCCAAAGAATTGCTTCCGGATTAGCTTTCACATCGAGGTCATTTATGTACTCATAAACTCCATCAAGGTCATATTGAAGGGAATCCAATGAATCCAGCACAAATACAAAACCATCTGGGTTTGATTTTATATCTTCGATAATTTGCGTGACTTCTTCATCAGATAAATCTTTCAAAGTACTTCCAAATAATAGTTCACGTGCGGTTATTAGTCTGTTTGGTAGATAATGTGCACATTGTATGTAGTGAATGGCATTAACATTTTTCATATATCGTCCATCAAGGGCTCCTCTTGATATAGCTTTGAGCAAAGTAGTTTTACCATATCCGGCGCCTCCCACAAATGTGATATGTCCTTTCTCAAATAGTTCTAACAAATCCCTCAAGTCTACCAAAGATCCGACACTAACACCACCATCATCGTCATCTCTTTCTGTCACTGCTTCAGGTGTATAATCGTACTGTGGAGCGATATGTTTTCCGTAAAAGTCGATTTTCTTCAATTGTGGATTGACATCAACATCGAGTTGCTTTTCAAACGTGTCACGTGCTTCATCGTAAAATACCGTATGTTTCTTTGTAATGTCGTTCAGCTTTTCTATTGGTTTTAGCATGTTAAATGTTTATGCGTTCATCAATCGTAAAAATCTCGTAACTAAAAACTCTGAGACTAAAAATTTTTACCATTTGAAAATATATAACACTGAAATATTCGAGATATTTTAATGTGTATATATGTATGGGAAGTACAATTTCATACATCCATTTTATGTACAGCAGCGATCTAACTTGCGCTCGCCTATAATCGTCGTGAATAATACGCCAGTAAAATTGTTTGTCGCAAAAATTGAAGTACTTCATTTCATTAAGTTATTCAACATTGCCTCAACATTGAGTTGCTTTTCAAACGTGCCACGTGCTTCATCGTAAAATTATGTATGTTTCTTTGTAATGTCGTTCAGCTTTTCGATAGCTTTTGGCATGTTGTGCGTTCATCAATCGTAAAATAAAAAAATCTCGTAAATAAAATCTCTGAAACTGAAAATATACGACACTGAAGTATACCCGATAAATATTTCAATAGTGTATTGGCAAGTGCAATTTGACACCGTGGTAAACATTTGAAAAAACGATCGCCACAGCACCTCTGATTACTCTGCGTTGGTTCGCAGATGCGAATACCATGAGGGATAATTATGCGCGAGAAGATTGCTGGAATCCTCGCCGCCGTAGGGTGGTTCAAGTGACCGCTGGTCGGATAAGGCTCCCTCCCCCATAAAGTCCATGCATCTCAAATAATTAACTGGCTATAACTAATACCATACCCGACATGTACTGGTAACCAAACGAGAGACCGTATTTCATTATATGATTAAGCATTCTTATCTAGTAACCGAACGAGAGACCGTGGTTCTATATCAGGGGTTCCCAAACCGCGGCCCGCGGGCCAAATCCGGCCCGCGTAACGATTTAAAATGGCCCGCCGAGCTTACGTTAAATAGTGTTCAACAGATTTTTTTTCTACACTTTTGCGATCTAGATAGCGCTAAGTTATGTTATTTTCAGAGTTCAAGCACGTGTTTATCGTAACAATTCAATTATACAAGTATATCAATTATATTTACCGGTGTTAGGATTACATAGGACAGTAATTTAGTTATCAGCCATATAGGAAAGCTTAAAGATGTCAGAAATCAAACGAAAACTAGATTCAGAAAACTAACGTTTCTTGGATAAATGTCAGTTTTCGTATTTCTCCATTGAAAAGTATCAAACTTTAGAGATTTGTCTTCTTTGCCAACGAACTATTCCAGTTCTGAAGGAATACAACGATAAGCGCCGTTTTGTTCAAAAAAATGTCAAATAAAAGTGAATCCACTTTTGGGCGCTACATTCTTCCGGCCCGCGAACATCTTTCCAATTCTAATTTTGGCCCGCGGCCAATAAAGTTTGGGAACCCCTGTTTTATAGGATTAAGCTTTCTTATCTGATAATCGAACGAGAGGTGTGGTTCGTCATATGATTAGACTTACTTAACAGATTACCTCTCCCCGGAATAAATATGTAAATCCTACTCCCCCATCATTTGTACTGCAGCGATGTAACTGACAGTCGCCCACAATTGAGGAAATTATCGAAGCACCGTTATGGATCATTGTCGCGAATGAATGGTGTATTGTCGTGTTTTATGCGGGAATTGAAGCACTACAACTCTGACAACTCAAGTAAATCGTTACAAATACATTGGTCATCGTCGTGGTGAAGAAAGGCGTAACCGACCAGTGATTTTTATGATCATATGTTGAGGGCGAGGAGCCCAGCGATAGTTTCACATGCGATACACGGCGTAATTCAGATCAGCGAAGAAATGTTTGCTAACCAAAATTCAGATTCAGGGAAATGGCCCAATTATTTTTCAATTTGGGACAGGAAACCAGGGATATTTGGAGAACTCTGTTTGCAGTTGGAGATTGCGATTTTGAATAAAGCGTCTGCTTCTTGTATAGGAATGCATGGGACATCTCAATTTGATGATGACTCATTTCGCGTTTTGTCATCAACACAAAAGACTGAATTTAATACCAGAAAAGCCGTCCAAAATCACACATGGAAATTGACTTACAATTCACGAATCTAAAATGACGATATATTACATGAACTAATGTTTTATCATTCGTACAAGATATTGAAGGTCGGTAACTATTTCACAAGAAAATTTGTACGAAGTGTTTCCGTGTGTATTTTATGTCTGGAATTGCTGTATCTATTCGAGTATAACGCGCCGATTGTTGTCGTCGGCGTGACGTGTTATTTAAGCCGTGAACACCTTTACGTCGGGGTTTATAATCCCTAAATCACAAATTTAACTCGACATATGTATGTCTTGAGCCACGAAGACGATAATAATTACTTCGGCGGGATAAATAAAGGAATGAATCCGCAACCCAAATTTATCTGATTGAATAGCGCCATTCTAAAATACGAAAAATAAAACGAAAAATACCGTTTTGATTTAGAAGGCCCGCGACAGATGAAACACGCCATGTAGACATTGTAAAATGCAAAATTTCGTGTAACACATTATTATTGATGACTAAAAAGACCATACCGTCACTGAAATCGAAACAGAGTCAATTTTGCGCGAGATGTAATTTTTTTATCTATTGTAAAACTACCGCAGGGACTGACGCGACTCTTTCCCGGATTATGATGATGTATACAGTGGTGGGATTCAAATTTTTTGTCAGCCGGTTCCATCACACAAATATCATATTTTTCAGCCGGTCCTGTTAAAAATGTCATGTTTTTTTCAGTAATGCCAACCGGTTCGCTGATCTCATAAAATTCCGTGAGACGGTTCTATAGAACCGGTGCGAACCGGCTGAATCCCACTACTGGATTTATACTGTATAGCAGGGGACGGCAACCTACGGCCTGTTTGAAAATTTGAACAAGTATGAGTTTCATAAAAGTTTGAACCGGTTTTATTTTGAAATAAGGCTTTCTATTTTAAATTACAACTTAAAAACGATTTGAATATGAATAACAGTTCAAAATTGAATGTCGAGGGCCCTAGACATTCAGCCTACATTGCTCAATTGTCGGCATTGCAAATTACAGAGCCTTGCCATCCTCAACCTTTCCTAGCGTACACCTGCCTATGCACCATTGCGATTGTCAAACTCATAACTCGACAATTTAAACGCTCTGTTCTACTTCGCGTGACACCATGGTGCAATGGCCCGCCCAATTTTTTTAAAATCCTACTCTGCAAAACAAAGTTACAACAAATGCGTTTGAATAGGCTCTCGGTCTGGGGTGTATACAAAGTCAATTCACTGAAAAGCTACGGACCTATATTTATAGTTACATTTTGGGACACCATTGAAAATTGTAACAAAAGAATGAATTTGTAATAACACTCTCGTTGTCTCCCTTTTTTGCAACGTCGCCGTCGATTACGTGGGTGGCCAACTTTTTTATCCGCGGTCTCCGACATAATAATAATACACAAAACACACGGACATTTCAGATCAAGTCAATCGTGGATATGTTAATGTTTTTTAAATTCTTATCCAAGCGTGAGACACACGAAGAGCATAATACCTGACGAAGAGGGGTCGGCTCCCATAATATTGTAGAAACCTTTTTCCGGGATACACAGCCATGCAAACAGATATCAAGGCCATATATTTATATATAGGCTTATCATATATATGAAACAAAAAACCGGGGCAGGCAGATTGGACAACATATGGTTCGATTCCGAGGCATAGTAGCATTCAACACATATGAATAATAGTAATATTTATTGGAAACGTGCACTTTTTATGGCAATTCGAATAATTTTCCTGCAGTAGGCTACAGCTAATGTTATATACTAAATTGACCTATACAACAACATATATATATATATATATATAATATTTATGACATAACGATATAGTAGTTTCCTCTCTCTCGCCGAACTATTGAAGTGAGTCGCAAATCAGTTTTAAATGAAATGACTCAATTAACAAAATTTGTATTGATATTAATTATATAAATTATTTATCACCGCCAAACTGCATGGCCGTGATATTTGCGGGACAGCTTGCCAAAACCGGGAATAAAGTAAGCCTAAATATATATATTCACGTTACATAGCCTACTATGGACGGGCATGTTTCTGATACCTTTTACGGAGCAATATGGTAGAGTTACAAGATTCAACTTTTCAGTCGGGAGTATCTCTGTTTTTGCATTTATTTTTAATGATTTCCGGGGTCATTCTCCTGTCCGATGGACACTAACATTTGCTGTACTGGCTGCGGCGCCTAGTTGACCATTTTTCATCTATATAACCATGACCCTTTAGTTATGTATTGGATATGTGTTTTTCATTTTTTTAACACCTTGTGTACATGTAAGATGATATATAAATAAGATTTCCCAGATTTGCCCAGAAGCGAGAAAAATCTCGATAAGGTGATTCAACATAAAGGCATCTTGTACTTTTACACATTTCTGGCTCAGCCATTAAGTTGTTCCAAGTACAAGAATTGCAATGACAGCCAAACCTTAGCGGTCCAGCGGCACGTGAATCATTATGCCTCGGCGAACAAATGAAATCTAACGCTACGCGAGAATTTAAAACGTGTTTGGCGTACCTGTCGAATATTTGGTACTCCCGAAGTATGTGAACCAAGATGGACGACACTGGCCATAGTTTCATTATTTTAGTTCTATTACGAGTTCGGGGACTAGCCAAGTGACTCCCGTAGTATTTGTACCGGAAATTATGGCCTAACCCTAACCTGGTAACCTGAGTACCGAATATTCTAGTTAATTTTACGGGTTTCAAGTATTTATATATTATGTACTTTAAAATCCAATTCGATCTAAACATTCCGTCATCCGCAAGCACATTATAGCTAGTTATATTTCTTTGTGTTCTCACAGCGATCTTCAAAAAGTATATACAGAAGAATTCTTGGCATGAAAAGTTATAATTTTTTGTACTACAATATTTAATCTGCATTTCTAAATAAAATCATTTTCTGGATAAAGAAATAAATATCTTTGAAAGAATAAAACTGATACACAGATTAGTAAAATTACCAAAAAAATTTAACATATGGACAGATTTCGATGATGCAAATAAGACAGAAAATACGAATGAAATTATTCAAATTACCGCTCGATGACCAGGAATAAATGAAAGTGTATTTGTATTGTCATTTCTCTGACTACTGAAAAGGAATGTGATTAAAAATTAACCAGTACCAGGAAACTGAGTGCAGTGCCTTCATAGCGCTTCAAAAAGAGTAACAAGTTAAAACTTCTCAGCTGTGAAGCAAATGACTGCTGTTGGACTTTTCAAAGAAATCTCACCAGTTTCATAAAAAATCATAAAATTTTATCACCAATCAATGTTTAAATAAAGACCAGTTTATGTGCATATCATGCTTGGTTTCAACCAAACAGTCAGGTTATTGTTGATTAGGATTCACAATGAAATTTTTTATCTATAATCTATACATTTATGACAATGAAATTGGTTTATAGAGAAACAACATTCAGATGAGCAGAATTCAGATCCCGCCATTTGGCAAAATTTAGATTTGCATACATGCATTATAGTCAAAATACAAAGGCTTAATTTTACACATAAAATTGCATTATAGCAAGAGCAAGTCAAATACTACTGCTACTATATCTAAGATATACGATAAAGTGAAACACATCTTTTTAATAGAGATACCAAAAGAAGAAAAATAGAAGTAGAAGTATTGAAAGATTTGCATTCAAGCATTGTCTAATATTTAAGACAGAATTGATTTGATTATTGCCATATGATGACATGACCATCTCACAAACAATGAGGAATAGATGACACCTGAACAGATAACTAAGGTTAAATTAGGACATTATTATGTGATAATTGCACACCCAACACATACTGGTAATGTATATTTACCACTTCATACCTCGCAAATATTGCACAAGTCAATACATCATTGGGTGATATATTTAGGCATCTTGACACTTCAAATTATCTAAAAGTGCCCTGAATACTGGAGCAAGCTTATTTAAATATTAAGAATATATTTTTCAAACTATAGCATTACAAAAGAAAGATAGTATTCGATATTAACAATTCTTTTGTCAAACAAATACTTGACAATCATTACACACCAGCACATGACTTTTCGCAATGATTAATTGATCAGCAATAATTACTATTACCTTAGGGCAGTCAAATGGTTATGACCGAAAAGTGTGTTTGTAATGACATAGTACAATCGGTTTGTAAAGCTCTATTAGTCAGAATGTTCAGAACACCTAAAACAATTCGGAATATAGATGAGAAAGCACATAATGAAGCACAAAGAGAACAAACCGGAATAAAATTCCCAAAAACATTTGAAAAATACCAAATATCCTGTCGTGTCGAGTATCAGTTTTAGGCATACGGCATATGATAAGATATATGGTTTAATATATTTTTACGATATTTGAAATTACAAATATATTCGAAGCTGACAGTTATTAATATTGTTAGAGATATTGAGTAAAAGAAAAAGTTGCCTAACATTAAATTAATCTTGAAGTATGATAAAATCATTTAACAATAATGGCTTAACTGATTATTGTCCTGTGCACACATTAATTAAATTTTTATGTCGTTCAAATACAAATATAGAAAAGATCGAATTATTAGAACAAGCTGACATTGTGGACACACAACTTAATCATTAGCTTCACAAATATAATAAAACCCCAGGACAGTTCAAAATAAGTTCAATTTACCAATTCAAGTCAGATTTGAAGAAAATTATTTTAAAAAATCAAACAAAAACAACATAACACAAATATTTGCAAATACAGTAGATTAGTTTATTGTTCAAATGACAAAATAAAGAAAAATTCCATAATTGATATGAAGTTTAACATCTAGGGTGTCAGAGTAAAAAGTTCCCAAAGTTAAAATTACAAGATGTTGTTTCATAAATACATTAAATGCAGGAGGCTGTATATCCCAGGAACAACTTTTCGTACTCCCGAAGTATGTGAACCGAGATAGCGGACACCGAACGTAGTATGTGTACCAGGTTGGGTTAGGCCATAATTTCATCCCAATTTTCCTTATTTTAGTTCTATTACGAATTTTTCCAGGGGATCCAGCTCAATCTGAATAAGTGCTTTTGCCACCCTTGGAATGAATTACCACATAAATATATATCTCCACAAAAATCGATGAAGAAAATTTACTAAAAAACATAACTTTGCTACCTACAATTATTTAAAAAATATCATGAGAGTAGCTTGGGAATAAAAGTGCTTTTATTGAAATCTCAAAACAATCACCTAGATTAAATTTACAAATAACTTATAAAAATTTGAGGCGGATGACACTTAAAAACAGAAAATGCTACAAAACCATTAAAAACTGTTTTGCCAATAATTGATAAAAGAGTAATAAAAATATGAATCTACCCGCAGATGAAAAAATATTCAGGTATTACTTGATTCTTAGTTTTCTAAATTTTGCTTAAAAGTCGAGGCTATCAAAATAAAAAGGTAGCCACATCTATTATAAATGGCAAACATAATGAATTTCTTGAAAAGCAAATTATTTCAGAATATGGTATATATTGTAGACTAATTTGCATTTAAGAATAAACCCAAACAAAATTAAAACAACCAGATCTTTATGAAGTGATTGGTCGATTGCTATCAAAATTTTAAAAAGAAAATTCCAAACATTGGATTCTAATATTAAATTGAATGTTTTTAAACTATGTATGCAAATATTGACAATTTATTCAACTTTCCTTTAATTCTAGGGAAACACAAAATCAAAATATTTCGATGAATATATTAACTGTCATTCCTCACTAAATATATTCAAATCAAAACGATAAAATTCAAGCAATAACATTAAAGATGTTTTTTCAGCCATTGTTTTTTTTTTAAATAATAACAATTTGTAATTTATAAGATATTTTTAGTAGTTGCGAAAGTAAGTTTGACATAGATTGATTGACATAGATTGAACTATCGATCCTCAATCCACGCATCACATTGAAGTGTTTTTTCCACCTGGTTCCTCATCAGAATCTGAATCAGAAGAGTCGAGATATTTATTCATTCCTGGAGGTGTTTGCGAATCAACAATGTCATTTTCTCTTGTAGCACCATTACTTGAGGATGATCCACCATCCACTATTGGCCTTTGGTATGGTCTCGCAAACAGGGAACCTTTTTTGAGTGATGGTCTTTCAACAGCATTAGGATTTTGGCTGATCTCTTGAAAACAAACACCGCAAACGCGAATTGGTTTTGTTGACTGATATGGGATGATGGCTCTATGTGACGAACATGCGTTACACACAACAAAACCACATTTCCGACAATGATGTCGTCGATTTATAGCTGAAAATTTAGTTTTTTTGCATCTCATGCACTGATTTGCATCGTTGTCTGGCACCCATTGTGGAGCAACATCTGTGGTGTCGTCAGTAATTCCTGTAAACCAAATGATTTCTAATTGAATATAGAAACTCGTGTTATGTAAAATCTCTACCTCTTTTATAGATTGAGAGATTTGTATTATTATGCAATCTAATATACGCATTCACTGAATTAAATTAAGCCCCTTTTGTTCACCTTTATGAAGCAGATATAAGTCTGAATGGTACAAACAGTATGCCATGATCCCTCTTTACAAGAAAATCTCAACAATTGTGTTGTAGCCCTCGCTATGTGTCAATATTTCAGAATATTGTCTCATTGAAAGTCAGAACTCAGAACCATAATGAACGTCTACTATGACATAATAATAAAATCTACATTTATTCAAATCAACCAACGAATATTTAATTGATATTATAACAATTGATTGAGTTTTGCAATACTAGTTATGCATAGATATTCAACAAAGGCCTTCGCTTCTGGCCCACAGATAACCAATCTATGCCACCCAGGTGGACCGGCGGCCGAGTTTGAAAAGCCCTGGGTTACACCATTACACACAACACAAGTTAAGGCATTTCAGTAAACAATACATGAAAGCCCAACAAATTCACATTACATAACTCTTCTAACAAATACCTGCTTTCACTTTTTGCTCCTCGATTCCTCGCCTCATATGTGACATCCATTCTTGTTTTTCCATTGAAGTCTGAGCATAAACTGCAAAAGACTTAGTTGGTGAAATAATTAACCAGCCATTTCTAAGGCTTCCATTCTCATTGTCATCAGAAACTGGGATGATAACATCATTATCCGGTATTTCCTCAACTTTAATAAGCTTCAGGGGTATGATTGTCTGTTTATTGTATCTAGAATAAAAAAACGACAATAAAATCATCATTAATAACAGATTAATTAAAAAGTGAGCAATATAGTTCTAATTAACTTAGACCCCGAAGATCCGAACACAAACTTAATTGGTTATATAATTGTCAGAATTCAGCGTGTCCAAACTAAAATTTCTCTGTTAATTTGGTACTCCTGTAGTATGCGAACCGAGATGGCGGACATGAACGTAGTATGTGTACGTTAGGCCATAATTTTATTCCAATTTTCCTTATTTTAGTTTTATTACGAGTTCAGGGACTAGCCAAGTGACTCCCGTAGTATTTGTACCTGAAATTATGGCTTAACCCTAACCTGGTACACATACTACGCTCCGGTGTCCGCCATCATGGTTTACATACTACGGGAGTACCGTTAATTTTATATGACAGGTAATGTCATGCAATTATCTCTTTAATGTTTTATTCAACTAATAAATGAAAAAGCATTCATTCAGACTGATTGATACATTTTTGATATTTATATTAATTAATTTTAACATCGTAGGAAGAGATATTGATGCTAATCTTTAATCCAAAAATAAACTAGATAATTATTGCTGTAAACTTGTTTGATTTTGTCAGACCTCTTAAACAAGTTTTGCTTGCCTTAATTAATTAATGACTACACAAAACATTGATAATACAAGTTTGAACTGGTTGCAAATTTTCAAGCAAACATACATCTGATGTCAAATATAAAGTACGGTACATATTAATAATGTGTTTAGCAAGATGTTAATAATAAATCAACTAACAGAGATCAGCATCCTGAGATGATAGTTACTGTTTACTGAGTCTGAAACTGTGGTCAGCTCTGTGAATATTCGACTAAGTATGACACCTATACAAGTTGATTAAAATAATTCTTTTTAGCGTAAAAGATGCTTTGAATTCGTATATCATAATGGTTGAATAAAACTAATATTTTGTTTTCAGCAGAGATAAGGCTCTGTTTTTGCTGTCACAGATAATCTATTCAATTTTTGTGTCCTATACATAAGAAGTGCCAACCAAACATTTGGGAAACATGCTCGAACCAACAATTTTAAAATGTAATATCATCTGATCAACAGTCATATGTTACATAGATCAGTGTTTCCCAAACTCTTTAGGCCGCGCCCCCCTGTTTGTGAATCCTATTTTTTCGGACCCCCATCCAATGCGGATCAATTTATGTGCCTAACCAACGAGGATGAATAATGTTTCATCTGAATTTAGAACACAACAACACAAATGGCGTTAATGTGAAGAATCAATTTGTGACAAGAAAATTAATAGGGTCGACTCTATGGCAACGACTCCATACAGTTTTACATATGTTTGGCCGAAATAGAACTCATGAAAGTTTTGAATCCATACAGACTAATGTTAAATATTAATAGGCTAAGGGCAATGCGATAAAATTATGATCTTTTTGCACCTCGATGTCCAGACTGTCCGTACTAATTGAACACGTGAAACTAATTTAATTGTGTATTCTTGGATAGTCTCACACAATTAACTTGGTTTCACGCTTCTTGCCGCAACGGGGCTCAAATGACCTTGGCAAAGTCGCATAAGTTCTCGACTGATGATAACTCAATAACGCATACAGTCAATTATTACTGACCATGTAGCTCTGTGACGGAGGTCTTCCTCACAGGCGCAAGGAAGGATCGTCTTTATATCGTTTACGAATGTCCATGTGACAGAGAAATATATATATTTCAGACTCTTAAATATCGCTGCGGACCCCCTGTGTTGGCGTCCTCTGGGGGTCCGCGGACCCCAGTTTGGGAAACCCTGACATAGATAATATTCCAAAGACATAATTATATGTGTGTAACCTATTGGAGGCATTATATTGGATATATTTGTATCACAGCTTGAGAATTATAGTTCCAACCACATGCCCACCACTTCATCCATGATGTAATAAATTGGATTGACAACGCCAAATCTAGAGATTTAAGCTCCTTATCTAGCAGTAGCTGCTTGTTCACTGCCTTATTCAGTGTGAAATGAATATAAAACAATGTATAAAAAAAAAATTAACTTCACTAGGTAGGAAAATGTTCATAGATAAGTCTCCAATACAGATTTTAGTCATTTGTGTTAAAAAATATTGGTCTGCATGGAAACAAAAGATATCAAACTTACTTTTTCTTGCTGATCACAATATTTCCATATACAAGGATATCATTAAACAAGAAGAATTGTCTCAGTTTCGGCTTTTTTCTGCAAAGTTTCGTGAGGACTCCTTCTCCAACCAGCACTCTGCCTACTTCTTGCAACGATTGACCAGAATTTCCAAAGCATGCTTCAACATGTGCTATTCTTTGATTATTTATTTCCGAATTTGCAAGGCGATCTACCATCTTGTACTTTTGAGGAAACAGTCATCAGGTCATAATAATACAACACTTTATAATATTACCATAAAATTCTGATTTGAATGTTGAATCATATCGGTTATACCTAGTCAAAACATGACTAAATACCTGAATCACTAGATGTAGAGGTAGCCTATGTGTAATGGTAATATGTGACCATAATATTTTAATACAAAAATACACCTCGGTTCCTATTACCGGTAAATGAATTTTCTTAACACAAAAAAAGGATTGAATTTATGGAAGACAAAAAAAAATTTATACGTCATTTCATTCGAATTGTATTGTGTGTGTGTGTGTTGACTTGGATTCAATATCACTGACAAAAATATTTGTGAAAAATGATAAACCGAATATGAATTCATATACATTACATATACGGTAACTTATAGGCCTATAACATATACGGCATATGCTATTCTGACTATTCCACAAATAGACTCCAATGTACATTCAATTGAATTTTTTGACACATTTTTCCTACGTTTCCTCATTTAACCACGTTTTAAAGAAGAAACATAACGAATAATCAATTAGCAAGGTCATGTAATTTCACTTCAATGTAAATCTTGAATATTACAGAAAACTTTGACATGCATACACAGTGTGATTAGGCTGTCAAAAGCGAGAGATAATCATGGATGTCTAAACATATCAAATATTACAAAACATATTTGACAAGTGCAGTTTTAAGTATTTTGTGGCGTCTGCAGCTGCCGCAAAACCATGGCCTCTACGGCCAAACCTATCGCGACTGACTTTTCAGCTGCCACAAACTAATGACGAGCTGCCGTTACCTCGGCAGCAAATTGAAAAGCAATGGCAGGTAAAATTTTGCTGCCGTAACCACGACAGGTGGGCCGTAAAGACAGGGCTGTCCCTTATGGTGACAAAAATTTGGTAAGTTAGAACGTTTTTCTTATGGATACAGTCTTGATGGTTTTGTGGTTAGGGTTTAAGTAGATATATTTCCGCATGATCAATTAAAATGTTACATTAATTTGTGAATATACCGTTAACACTGATTATTGAATAGCGCTATAATACTATGGCGAGAGCTGCCGCGCTTCGTTCGTGGCAGGAGCTGCCATGAAGGGGTAAGAACTGCGCCTCATATTTGATGGTTTCAAGAATAATGCTGAATATTTTCATATGATAAATGTGATTCTATGCACACCACACCTGACATTTAGATTCGGATCAAGTTGGCAGCCTATAACTGTGTAAACACAATCAAATCGATTTATGCAATATTCAATATTTCATATTAAAATAATAAGTAATTCATTTTGGTTATTTCAGAGTTCAAATTAAATTTAATGCAAATTCAGTGTTTCACATTGAAATGACATTCAATCTTATTTCTGATAATAATAGAGGCAGATAGAAAAATTCAAACTAGGCTAAGTCATTACCAAGGTTACTCGGGTCTCATGTAGTTTCTTACCTAACATACTTCTAGTGGGCGTAGCATGACAATATTTTCACGTATCAATCCTAACCCCAACCTGACTACACCATCCAAAAATTACGTCATTACGACGTCACAGTGACGTAATAAAGCCCTTCAAGCTATACGAACTGCCATCCAAGACGCGCAAACGAGCACCCGAAATCGAACAGTTAGTTCTCTCGTTTTCTCGTCGCAACGATTCCAATAGGAGAGAGACCGATAACGTCAGTCAGTTCTTTATCGTCGGCGCCAATGCCATTTCGGTCAATCGTGCGTATATTTGGCAAGCTCTATGACATGATTGTGATGTCGTAGTGATTTAATTTTTGGATGGCGTAATCAGATGGGGGTTAGGATTGACATATCAATAAATTGTTATGCTACGCCCACTAGAAGTGTGTTAGGTACGAAACTACACGAGACCCGATTACTCTAGCCCAGTGGTTCCCAAACTTTTTTGACCATCTAAAGTAGGCCCCCCTAAAGTAGTTTATACAACTTCATCGCCCCCCTCCACTACAAAAAATATATAAAGTCAGAAACGAATATATTACAGACCAACTAAGAAGACAAATCATAGTTTATAGTGTTTTTTAATGAGATAGATGAGCTTGGTGTTCTTCAGCGAGTTTTTTATTATATCTAAAATTACCCCTTTTACTGATGGAAAGGTGATTTCGTTGTTTTAATAGCAATAGTAGCACGGCTGAAAACTCCTTTTTCACCGTGTAATAGGTCGGAAATGAAAAAATACAGGGTTCTACCTCCTCAAAAACCGCCGTGTACTCTTGCCTTATAGCATTTCACTTCCTAAATTCACACCATTTCACATTGAAAAAATAAAAAAAGTTAATATTTTCCCAAAGTTATAATAATTCGTACATCTTATTCATTCGTACAGCCTGATGACCTGCACCAAAATACTTCAGAAAAATTCATCCCCGATTCCTCATCCTATCACGGCCTCCAGTCCGATCACCAGTCCATAATTAACCAGCCATTTGCTTTTGGATTCATGGACTCGGATGGGGAAGAGGCCGTGAATGACTATCGGCTAGGGCCAAGGGGTCGGCAAATTTTATGTCACTCACAGGACAAAATTTAGGGTTGCTAGTCTTTTGCGGGTCGCATATATTTTTTGAAAGTTAAAAACGGAACAGCGCGCGAAAACTGCGACAATTCTTGAACTTAACTTAGTCGTCTTATTGAAAAAATATCACAATGACATTTAATGTGACACTGTCTTGTTGCTGCATCACACTGGATAGCTTTACGACGCCAAGATTGAAACATTTTCTAAATGGGCATCACCAAACCCACTTCTTTGCTTGTTCTTTGTAATGTTCATTTTCGAAAATAATGGTTTGCACAAATATGTACTTCCAAACATCAAAGTGAATATTTTCTTTAAGACGATACATTCTTACAAAAATTAAGCAGTGATGAATCTCCCGAATAGAATATGAATTTTATTTCCTTAGTGCTCTGGGCTATATTTGAATATTTACTGCACTATTGAACCCCTGCACTCAGCATCAACTTTTCTGCGTGTTTCCATTTGTCTAATTATAATTAAATTGTAGGCTCGTTAAACGAGTCGCTGTTTACTAAATTGTTGGGATATAGTATAATTAAGGCTAAACGTGTCTCACGATAAATTCTGTTAGGTAAAAAAATGTAATTTACTCCTCGAGCGTAGATTATAAATAAAAAATTTTCATAGTCAAAACCGTTGTTTGAATATTTACCCGGGCATAGACTTCCTTGTTTAATTCGTGACATTGGCCAATCAGCAAGATGCAAAAAACGTAACAATGCCCCCTTTCGCATCCGCTCAGGCGCTCAGACACTCTCACTCAGACAGATTTTCAGACGTGATCGTGAACACTACCTCATTTTTGCGTTTTGAATTATATTCGTTAGTTTTTAGTTGTTTTTCAGAAATTTAAATATAAATCAAATAAGTCAATGATTACTTTGTCTTTCTATGAGTTTCAGTTTAAATACAGCAATCAAAAATTAGTGTAAAAATAGCTGTGATACCCTAGGCTAAAAATCTTTATCGGTACTTTTAAAAAACAAATTGTTAAATGGTGTGTATTAGAATGATAGTTTGAAACAAATACCCCATTTTACAGGCAACAACTCGCGAAACCACTCTTAAAATAAGCACCGAAAATTTTAAAATGGTAAAGTATGGGAAGAATTTTCCGCGGTCAAAGGTCGGGGAAAGGTCCATTCAGTGAATCGTCCCGGGCCAGATTATTTTACTCCGGCCGTATTTTGCCGACCCCTGGGATACGTAAACTACCTTACCTTACTGCGAAGACGAGACCAGAAATCCTTTCGCGTGTGAATATCACTCACATGATTCAAGCCTGCGAATGCACACAGAGTACAGAATTAAATGCGCCGAACATAAAACAGGTTTTGCGAAATCGCCCACTATCGTCCCCTTAGACTTTTTCGCCCCCTCTGTATCGTTTTCGCCCACTGGGGGGGCGATATCGCCCACTTTGGGAATCACTGCTCTAGCCCACCATTTCGCAGTGGTCAGAGGGTTAATCTTGCATATATTTACAGCGATTAGGGGGTTTTCAGCAGGGCATACCCAATGAAATTAGACATGCGACTAATACCATTAATCAAATCTGCAGCACGCTAAACTAAAATGTGGGACCAGAATTGTGGGCCAGGGGTCTAAGATAGTTTAGTACCACAAGTACTTCCGGTGGGCGTAGCATAACGAATTTTGCATATGCTATTCCTAACCCCTACCTGACTATGCCATCCAAAAATTACGTCACTACGACGTCACCATCACGTCATAGGGATTGCCAAAGTCTAATTACGATCGCCCGAAATGTCATCTGCGCCGCCGATAATGCTGTAATGAACTTGCTAAAGCCGTCGATCTCTCTACTATCGTGATCGTTGTGACGAGAAAACGAGAGAAATTGCTTGCTCGATTTCGGGTGATCGTCTGCGCGTTTTCGACGACCATCCGCATACTTCGGTGGGCCTTATGACGTCACTGTGACGACGAACAGGTGGGGGTTAGGATTGACATATTCCAGTATTCAAAAATTGTTGAGCCAGGTCAACTAGAAGTACATGTGGTGCTAAACTATACCAGACCCGGGCAGGTCTAGTACCGGTATAGTTTTAGTACCACAAGTACTTCCAGTGGGCGTAGCATAACGAATTTTGCATATGTTATTCCTAACCCTCACCTGACTATGTCATCCAAAAATTACGTCACTACGACGTCACCATCACGTCATAGGGATTGCCAAAGTATAATTACGATCGCCCGAAATGGCATCTGTGCCGCCGATAAGAACTTGCTAAAGCCGGCGATCTCTCTCCTATCGTGATTGCACGTGACGAGAAAACGAGAGAAATAGCTTGCTCGATTTCTGGTTATCGTCTGTGCGTTTTGGACGACCATCCGCATACTTCGGTAGGGCTTATTACGCCACTGTGTCGTCGAATGACGTAATTTTTCGGTGACGTAGTCAGGTGGGGGTTAGGCTTAACATATGCAAAAATTGTTGAGCCAGGCCAACTAGAAGTGGATGTGGTACTAAACTATACCAGACCCTCTCAGCTTTATTTGGAATAACTTCTTATCACTTTTTAGATATCCTAAAGCACCGCACTGCACAAACCTACGCGATACAAAAACGCCTGAACTGAACAAAACGTCCGAAACTGGAAAATAAAATTGTGGAATGGAGTTACTTTTTGCTACAACAGATCATCTGCGGTATAAATTTGCCCAACAACACTAGATGTCGTGAAAACAGAGAAAGAAGTTCGATTTTAAGCGAAGGTTTGCAATAATAACCACTTTTAATTGTGTATTTTATTTTCGAGTTCATGAAAAAAGTAGATTATTCGATTGATATGCGAACTAACTATGAAATAATACATTGAATCGTCTGAAATGATTTCTTAGGCAACGACGCTTTCTTACGCTTAGAAATATTCTTATGATTTGTCCATAATAATTGTTACCAGACAATATTACTTAACCTAAATTTCTATTTTATAAAAATTTGCCACGCATTAGTTTATTACAGATGGAAAGAACATAAAAATAACTTTCAGAAAATATTAAAATGAATTTGACCTGCATGTGTGAATGATATGCAAATTAACTTTAAAATATTCCTATATTTCGTCGAAAATGATTTTCTACGAGACGACATTACCTAACATAAATTTCTATTTTATAGAAATATGCCACGCATTAATTTATTACAGTTGGGAATAACAGAAAATAGTAAAATGAACTTGACCTGCATGGGGGAATGATATGCAAATTAGCTTAAAATCATTTCGTCGAAAAGGGTTTTCTACGAGACGACATTACCTGACATAAATTTCTATTTTATAGAAATGTGCCACGCATTAATATGTTACAGATGGAAATAACATAAAAATACCTTTCAGAAAATAATAAAATGAACTTGACCTGAATGGGGGATTGATATGCAAATTAGCTTTAAATATTGTTATGTTTAGTCCAAATCCATTTTTTACGAGACGACATTACCTAACATAAATTAATATTTTATAGAAACTTGCCACGCATTAATTTATCACAGATGGAAAGAACATAAAAATACCTTTCAGAAAATAGTAAAATGAACTTTACTTTTATGGGGGAATGATATGCAAATTAGCTTTGAAATACTCTTATATTTCGTCGGAAATCATTTTTCACGGGACAATATTACCTGACATGAATTTCTTTTTTATAGAAACTTGCCACGCATTAGTTTGTTACAGATAGGAAGAACACCGAAACACTTTTCAGATGATTGTAAAATAAACGTGACTTCTGTAGGGGATAGATGTGCAAATTAGTTCTGAATTAATCCTATGCTTCGCTGAAGTATATATTTTGTGCTAAAATTTTCCAGGCATTAGTTTATGGCAGATGTAAAGAACATCAAAATTTCTTTCATAAAATCGTAAAAGTAGTTTCTTCCAAAGTTAGATATTTTGGGCCAAAATTTATTAATAAAAATTCCTTTTTTTGATAAACTTGCCACGCATTAGTTTATTACAGATAGGAAAGACATCGAATCGCCTTTCAGAGGATAGTAAAATGACCTTGAATTTTATGGGGGAATAATTGGCAAATTAGCTTTGTATTATGTCTTCTTTCGTCCAATGTTTATTTTCCAGGTTTATTTTATTAATTGCTAATTCGCATATTATCTCCCCATAAGGTTCAAATTTATTTTAATATATTCTGAAATGTATTTCGATGTTCTTTCTATCTGTGATAAACCAATACGTGGCAAGTTTATCGAAAAAAGTAATTTTTATTATTAAATTTATGCGCAAAATATATACCTTGGACGAAATAAGACAAAATTTAAAGCTAATTTGCCAATTATTCTCCCATAAAATTCAAGTTCATTTTATTATTCTATTAAAACAGGTTTTGCGAAATCGCCCACTGGGGGGCGATATCGCCCACTTTGGGAATCACTGCTCTAGCCCACCATTTCGCAGTGGTCAGAGGGTTAATCTTGCATATATTTACAGCGATTAGGGGATTTTTAGCAGGGCATACCCAATGAAATTAGACATGGGACTAATACCATTAATCAAATCTGCAGCACGCTAAACTAAAATGTGGGACCAGAATTGTGGGCCAGCGGTCTAAGATAGTTTAGTACCACAAGTACTTCCTGTGACGTCGAATGACGTATTTTTTCGGTGACGTAGTCAGGTGGGTGTTAGGCTTAACATATGCAAAAATTGTTGAGCCAGGCCAACTAGAAGTGGATGTGGTACTGAACTATACCAGACCCTCTCAGCTTTATCTGGAATAACTTCTTATCACTTTTTAGATATCCTAAAGCACCGCACTGCACAAACCTACGCGATACAAAAACGCCTGAACTGAACAAAACGTCCGAAACTGGAAAATAAAATTGTGGAATGGAGTTACTTTTTGCTACAACAGATCATCTGCGGTATAAATTTGCCCAACAACACTAGATGTCGTGAAAACAGAGAAAGAAGTTCGATTTTAAGCAAAGGTTTGCAATAATAACCACTTTTAATTGTGTATTTTATCTTCGAGTTCA
Organism: Styela clava; assembly: GCF_964204865.1. Lineage (NCBI taxonomy): Eukaryota > Metazoa > Chordata > Ascidiacea > Stolidobranchia > Styelidae > Styela > Styela clava. Next base: position 15,014,026 of record NC_135259.1, read on the forward strand.
TGAAAAAAGTAGATTAATCGATTGATATGCGAACTAACTATGAAATAATACATTGAATCGTCTGAAATGATTTCTTAGGCAACGACGCTTTCTTACGCTTAGAAATATTCTTATGATTTGTCCATAATAATTGTTACCAGACAATATTACTTAACCTAAATTTCTATTTTATAAAAACTTGCCACGCATTAGTTTATTAAGATGGAAAGAACATAAAAATAACTTTCAGAAAATAATAAAATGAATTTGACCTGCATGGGTGAATGATATGCAAATTAACTTTAAAATATTCCTATATTTCGTCGAAAATGATTTTCTACGAGACGACATTACCTAACATAAATTTCTATTTTATAGAAATATGCCACGCATTAATTTATTACAGTTGAGAAGAACATAAAAATACCTTTCAGAAAATAGTAAAAAGAACTTGACCTGCATGGGGGTTTGATATGCAAATTAGCTTTAAATATTGTTATGTTTCGTCCAAACTTCATTTTTTACACATTCCCCCATAAAATTAAAGTTCATTTTAAAATTTTCTGAAGTATATGTTGATGTTCTTTCCATTTGTAACAAACTAATGCGTGGCAATTTTCAATAAAATAAAAATTAATGTTAGGTAAGTCGTCCGGTAACAATTATTATAGACGAAGAATAGGAATATTTCAAAGCTAATTTGCATATCATTCCCCCATGCAGGTCAAGTTCATTTTACTGTTTTCTGAAAGGTATTTTTATGTTCTTTCCAGCTGTAGTAAACTAATGCGTGGCAAGTTTCTATAAAATAGAAATTTAGGTTACATAATATTGTCTGGTAACAATTATTTTGGACAAATCATAAGAATATTTCTAAGCGTAAGAAAGCGTCGTTGCCTAAGAAATCCTTTCAGACGATTCCATGTATTTTATAGTTAGTTTGCATATCAATCAATCAATCTACTTTTTTCATGAACTCGAAGATAAAATACACAATTAAAAGTGGGTATTATTGTAAACCTTCGCCAAAAATCGAACCTCTTTCTCTCTTTTCACGACATCTAGTGTTGTTGGGCAAGTTTGTATTGCAGGTGATCTGTTGTAGCAAAAAGTTACGCCATCCCACAATTTCATTTTCCAGTTTCGGACGTTTTGTTCAGTTCAGGCGTTTTTGTATCGCGTAGGTTTGTGCAGTGCGGTGCTTTAGGATATCTAAAAAGAGATAAGAAGTTATTTCATATATAGCTGGGACATATAGACACATCGGAATTATGTTGTAGTGCTTGGTTACGCTATCCCACAATTTCGGTTATCCTGGCCCACAATTCTGGTTCCACATTTTAGTTTAGCGTGCTGCAGATTTGATTAATGGGATTGGTTTTGATGTAAAAGATCATGGTATTAGTCCCATGTCTAAATTCGTTAGGTATGCCCTGCTAAAAATCCCCTAATCGCTGTAAATATATGCACGATTAACCCTCTGACCACTGCGAAATTGTGGGATGGCAAATTGTGGGCTAGAGCAGTGGTCGGCAACCACCGGGCAGCGGCCCAGCGCCGGTCCGCGGAAAGGTTACTGCCGGTTTGCAAAGAGGTGACACAAAAGCGGACAATGCCGTAATGAAACGTCTACAATCTAACCACAAACGCTACGACTAAAAACAGCACCCAACAGTAAACCAGACAAACACAACACCAGGGGTCGGAAAAAATGCGGCTCGTCAGCTAATTTGTTGCGGCCCTTGAACGACCCGACATTTAATAAATAAAACAAAAATTGATCCCAAATTTATTATTGTCTCTACACGGATTTATGTGGTGACAAGTGCTGATGTACGGCGCTTCTTATGTAACAGGTGCGTCGGTTGTATGTCGTTCGAGTTAATTTTGATTTTTAAAATTAGAAAATGTCTGGAAAACGGAGCGACGCGGGTCGAGCATTTCAAAGTGCTTGAACGGAAAAATATTATTCTTTCTTGCGCATTCCAAAACCGATTTGCTCGATATGCCCAGTCAGCATCGCAGTTGTTAAGGGTTTCAATGTTAAACTCGTTACGAAACGATTCGTCGAAAATTCGACCCCCGGAACTGCGCCACAGCTCATCTTGGCGACAGTGCAAAACGTGTAATGTGCACGTTCGGAAGAACATATGGCCTTGATCAGCTTTATCTAAAATGCATTACACTTAGATTAAATTTCGTACTCGCTTGTCACATCATCATTTGGACGACAAGTTGCCATAAAACATCATCTTTCACATTGATAATAAGTACATAAAAACAATGTATTGTTGGATTATAAAGCGCCACCTATACATCTCATTAGGACAGACTTGCAATACAACAATAGAAGAGTAGCAATGCAAATGCGCCATAATTTGAAGTTTGATTATGGTAGCGATTGTTCGAAGGCGGAAATATTGCGGTCCGCGCGCTACCAGAAATGCTTATATTTGGCCCGCAAGTACATGAAGTTTGCCGACCATTGCATGACACTATTGAGCAACATGTCTGAATTCATAAACAATTGCCATGTCAGTATGTCGCGATAATGCTGTGTCAATTGTTTTCTCTACGCCCGTATAAGACTGTCTCTCATCAGTCCAACTAAGATCTCCCCAACAAAACGATACAGGCATTGTTAACCTTCCCGAAATCTTAATGTGAGGCCTGATTTTCAACATTGATAACTACAAAAACGAAATAGGCTGGAAGTAAGAAACACGCTACGTGTGTCAATGTCGACCATATCTCAAATATGGGACCAGTTAATGGCCATCAAACAAATACAGACATCACATTAAATAGCATCACCATCGTTTTTAGTATATTGTCAACATAAATTTCCTAATGCGTATAATTTATTGCATAGGCCTAGTTCGTTCGTATAAAGGTGGTCCGCCAAAAGTTTGGTCAAGCTTTACCGGTCCGTCACTTGAAAAAGGTTGCCGACCACTGGGCTAGAGTACCGTAACCTTGGTCGGTACCGGTATTCGGTTTTAGCCATCCCGCTGAAATACAAAATTTCACTTCCAAATTTCACTACATTGAAGAAGCATCGCCATTTAACTGGATCAATTCAAAGGCAATTTATTTAAAACCAGGTTCAGCTGAAAGCTTTAGCTAACAACTTCTTATGACAGCTTACCAGCTTCTGGCGCGGCGGTGTGGCTCAACGGGCTAAGCGTTAGGAATACGCTCGCCACCGCACCTCTAACTACTCTGCATGGGTTCGCAGGTTCGAATCCCATGCAGGGATGGTTATGTGCGAGAGAATTGCTGGACTCCTCGCCGTCGTTGGGTGGTTCACGTGACCGCTGGTCGGTTACGGCTTCCTCCACCACCAAGTCCATGCTTCCGAAAACAAACAATACAGTAAAACTAATCCCATACCCGACTTGGAATGGTAACCGGACGAGAGGCCGTGATTCGCCATGTGGATAAGCTGTCTTATCGGCTTTCCTCTCCCCCGAGATAAATATGTAAATCCCAGTGGCGGCGCGTCAATAGCGCCAACCGGGGCAATGCCCCGGTTGTTTTTTCGGTATAATAAAAAATATTCAAAAAAAAACATCAATATCGGTTGCACAGACTGTCTACACTAGCCATATTCTCCCGACATGGTTCATTTTTCGCTCGCAAAGCCTTCGCCGAACGTTGACGGGGCAACGCCGATTTTGCCCCGGTTGCTCATTGTATATCGTATTCTCTCTTTTATCTTCCACTCGCCGCGTTTGTCTCGTTTGTTTTCTGTTTCTTTTACTAAATCATCGGGGCTAGCCCCGAAATTATGACGACACAATGCCGACGTTTCTTACAACAACGTGTTGACATATTCACGCATTCCTTCTCGTTCGTTGGTTGCTTGAAGAGTTGATAGTTTCCTCGCCTTCGTTTTTGTCGCTTGTTTCGCTATTTGAATCAGTAAGAGACCTTTAGTCCATTTGCTTTCGATATTCCACATTCCTTTTGAGCTCCTCACTTCTTTCCGGCTTCGCATTTCTTAGCCTCAGACCTCATAATGAATAAGGTTGATGCACTACTTCGCACTCCGTTTTCGCAGCTGCCGCTGGAACAAAAATTAGAGGTACAACGTCTTGGGCCTTATCAACCAAAAAATTGTTCACTGGAACAATCCCATGACGGAGGAAAGCGTCGGCGTACATTCTGCGCAGAAACTTGGTATAAAAAACGGTTCCATTACATTTGAACCCACGTACATTTGAACCCATACCTGTATGCTATTGCATCTATGGAATTTTTTTTGTTTCACGGATAGTCAACCCATACTAACCCTAACCCATGGGTTTTAGCACCCGCATATAGATTGAACCCGTGGATATACGCATGGGTTCAAATGAACGGTCACCGTAAAAAACACGAATGGTTGTGTTACAGCGAGGACAAAAATGCACTTTTTTGTTTTTATTTCTAACTTTTGCTACCGCCCGTGACTCACGTTGGTGTAAATTTGGTTTTAGAGATCTTAAACATCTTTCCGAGCGTGCCAGGGATCATCAATCTTCTATGGAGCATCTGGACAATGCAGTAAAATACCGAACATTCGGAAATGTTAATATTGCAGCACAGTTGGATGAAGGACGCGCGGTTTCTATTCGTCGGCACAACCAAAACGTCTCGGTCGATTGATAGATGTTTTGAAGTTCATTGGTTGTCACGAGCTGTCCCTCCGTGGGCACGATGAACGGGCTGGCTCTTCTAATAGAGGGGTATTTTTGGATATGGTGGAATACACCGCATCCCTAGATACAGTATTGAGAGATCATCTTGATGCCGCAACTGTTTCGAAAGGGACATCTAAGGATATCCAAAATGATTTGCTCGACTCAATGTATAAAATTTATTTACAACATTTGGCTCTGGAAATTGAGAATTGCCAGTTCCTTTCGATTCAGTCTGACGAGACAACTGACATCACGTGCGTTTCCCAACTGGCTGTGATTTTTCGGTTTGTGAAGATGGTAAACCTACCGAGAGATTTCACAGCTTTGTACCAATCGTTGATCGCACGGCTTGCGGGATATCGGCTGTACTGAAAGAAGTGTTACAGCCTTACAACGCGAAGTCAAAATTGATAGCTCAAACTTATGACGGCGCGGCAGTCATGAGTGGGTCGAAACATGGTGTTCAAGTTTATAAAGAAGATTTTCCTCATGCGCATTTTTTACATTGTTATGCACACCAATTTAACCTCGTTATTATAAATATGTGTCTTGATACCCCTCTCGTCCGTATATTTTTTGCAAATGTTTCGGAGTTTTCTTCATTTTTTTTTCCGTTTCGCCGAAGCGCTCTGACCTCCTTCGCCAGATATGTAGCCGGCGTCTCCCAGCTTGTGCACCAACTACCAACACGTTGGAACTTCCAATCACGCGTGGTGCAGGGCGTGTCCGAAATTAGGTCTGAGCTCATTGAGTGTTTCAATGGCATTCAGAGCTCTCCGGTTTGGGACGAACGCTCTGTGAGGGAGGAGGCAGGTCTAAAGCGTCTGCTAGAACATAGGTTCTCAAAGTGCTCCGTACGGAGCCCCAGGGCTCCGCGAGAGAAACCCAGGGGCTCCGCGAACTATTCGATTACTTTTCAGAATACTGACTTGGCTAATTTTGTAACTGTTCAAAGAATCAATGTCAGCTTTGATAAAATTTGACAACAATATAGCCTCGAAATATGGCAAAGTGGCGGAATTAAAATGACATTATTTATAAGCAGGAGCGCAGCCAGGATTTTTAAGAGGGAGGAGATTCACAAATGGAATTGGAAATTTCCGCGCAACATTCTTTGCGATTAAAAAAAACGGATAACGAGATTTCTGTTGCGTAAAAGATTCAATTCATGACCGATGCGACCATTTAAAGTGTCTTGTCGCAATAATTTAATTGTGCTCATCGTTACTCACGTTCGAGACTACTATTAGGATTACTGAAATGAAAAAATACTATTGTAAAATAACATAAACTGCGTGATAAACTGCCAACTATAAATAAATTGGAGTCTTATTTTTGCGATCTTGGGATTTGTTAAATTTGATTTGTTCTTTTGCACTCGAGATTCTTTTTAAGCAAGATATCGCCGTTTGAAAAATCACAAGGTCTTGGCAAAATTTATTTTGGTGCATGCGGCTCCGTCGGTAGTTTCAGAATGGAAAAATGGTACATCGTGCGCATAATTAATTGACTGTGTTTCAATTTCGCAGTCACTACGATGAATAACCGAAGAAAACCTAACATAACACCAAATTTTGTGATTTACAATGTCTCTTAAAGCGTTTTTATTCTGATGTGAGTCTGCTGAAACAAAACTTATAGTGTTATCTTCCATTTTAATTTTAGTTCTAATATTTTAGAACGCCGCTTTTCAATCAAGAAATTTGAAATGCGGATTCACCTCTTTATTAACTATTATTTTGTAGTATTTCGTCGCCGATGATTATATTATGGTAACATGTTTTTCACATTGAACTCATAATTCCCCACGAGAACGAAAAAGCATTTATCGTCGTCATTGTGGAACAATACATGTATATGCCGAGGGAAATTTTTGATTTAGGGAGAATAAACACCGGCGTAAAGATGTTTGAGGTTTAAAAACACGCCATGCTGACAAAAACAATCGGCGATTGTAACAAAATGCAATCGCGCACGTTATTAGAGGCCTTTTAAGTCTTCCAAAAATGTCAAGAGGAGAAAAGATTCGACCCCTAATTTACAGCCTTAATATATACAATTTATCTTTGAAATTTAGATTTATTCATGACTTGTATTAACCCTATTGAAAGGGTTTAGTATTTCAATTGAGTAAAGTATGTTTAACTTTAACTCAGGAATATTAATCGGAAAGTAACAATTTTAACGTTTATTTTGGGGCTCCGTGAATGATAGTCAACCTTTCCAAAGGCTCCTCAACACCAAAAGTTTGAGAACCCCTGTGCTAGAAGATGGTGAGTTTTCATATTTTCTCGCTTTTTTCTCTACAATATTCTATCACGTGGATGTATTATACGGCGCATTGCAGTCAAGGCCAATGGATGGAACGTCTGTGCAGTCGTGAATTTCAGACTTCTGCGATGCTGTATCTCGTATCCGGGAAACGATAAAATACGACGACACATGGAGACGGAGTGCTTCTTTACGCCGCGGGCAAACAACGCAGCGTTTGATTTTGTCTGCAAAGGAATGCTGTGACATTCTGGTGAATCAAATAGGCGATCGTCTGCGCACTGAACACCTTGCCGCGTTCTCTTTGATGAACCCCAAAAATTTTTCAAAATTTGCACGTCAATTTCCCATCCATTTGTTGGCTACTGTCTCCAAATTTACCCCATGATAAACGTGGGTAAATTGGAAAATGAATTGCGATGTATATACACCAATCAAACTTTTTTGAACATCACATCAACTTCGCGCTATGGCTTCCTCATAGATAACACTCTAGTCTAGTAACTACCTTTGCGGCGTCTGCAAAATTTCTGGACATCATTTTGACGACGCCTATTTCTTCCGCCGACGCAGAGCGAACATTCAGCACGCTGAAGCGTATTAAAACGTATCTCAGAAACACAATGAAGCAAGATAGATTAAATTCCTTGGCTGTTTTATCCATTCACGGAGACGTTATTTCTGGGATGCATGACTTTAATCAGCGCGTTATTGAGCATTTTGCTTCCAAGAAACCGCGGCGTGTTGCATATATCGTCAAGCAGTAGAAGTCTAGCAGCATATATATCTATGAGTGAGCGACGCATGTCCTTATCTTTGCATTAGCTTTCCTTTCTTCATAGTAACTTTTTAAAACTTATTACTTATCGATCTTAAGATCGGTAAGTATATTGATAGGTATTTGTCTGTATGTATGTATGTCTGTGTGTCTGTTAGATGAACGCGATATCTCACGAACGCGTGGTTGAATCTGCTCCAAATTTTGCATGTGCATGCATCTTACCTCGGACCAGAAGCCTATAGATTTTGGGTTAATTAGGTCGTATAATTAGCAAGTTATTAACTAATTACCGATCTAAGATCGATAAGTCTTCGGTCTCCGACCGATATTCTCGTTTTAGGTTTTGTCTGCTTTCTCGAAGTTTCTGTTAATATGTCATTGTATTTATCTGGGTAAATATTGACTTTTCTTTTGAAAGGGGTTTCAAAATAAACTATGTCTATATTTATTAATCCCTTGACTTGGACCGGTTTTAAAGACACTTTCTTATCGTTAAAAATTGTCGCTTTTGCCGATTGGTTGTTACCGATGGAATGGTTTTTATACTCATAAAATGATGGGAGAACTTACAGCGCTCATCCTGTCCTCCTAGATGGGGGTGACTTGGTCCCGCAGTAGCTTGCCCCGGTTGTCAAAATGACCACGCGCCGCCACTGGTAAATCCTATCCTATCCTTCCTATCTTATGACGGGTGTGATAGAGCTAGATTGAAGGGGTCTTACTACGGTACTTACTGTATAGAGCGCGGAAGAGAAGGAAACATTTTTCTTTCATTATTTATTACAGTATTAGCGTCCGTGAAATTTTAAACAATTTGATGGGAAACAGTGGTAGGGAATAATCACAAGTTTATATCAGTAATCTTCAACATCTTCAAATAATCCAACATGACACAATATGAGCACACCAATAAGCAAAATCAATGGGTTCACGATGGTTAAATATATCCAATCTTGCACATCTCATACGGTACTGACATAAGTTAGCAAGATTACGATACAGATAATTATCTACTGTGATACCATTTGTAAAAAAGCAATTTGGTATGAATGAAACTCAATAGAACCCACTGATACCGCTTCTATTTTCAATACTGTATATAGCCTATATATCAATGATTTACCAGCAGCAACTACAATGCAAAACGAGAGAGAAGATGGTTCCATCGACGAGAAAAATAGCTGTTCAATTCCGGGTTCTCGTCTGCGCGTACTGAATGACAATTCGTGTGGTTTGAAGGGCTATATCAAGTCACTGTGCTGTCTTTCGGCTTTTGCATGCTTAAAATAGCTAGACTAATTGGGTTTAGTACCACAGGTACTTCCAGTGGGTGTAGCATAACGAATTTTGCATATGTTATTCCTAACCCCCACCTGACTATGCCATCCAAAAATTACGTCACTACGACGTCGCCATCGCGTCATAGGTCTTGCCAAAGTATAATTACGATCGCCCAAAATGACATCTGCGCCGCTGATAACGAACTCGCTAAAGCCGGCGTTCTCTCTCCTATCGTGATCGTTGTGACGAGAAAACGAGAGAGATAGCTTGCTCGATTTCGGGTGCTCGTCTGCGCGTTTTGGACGACCATTCGCATACTTTGGTGAGCATTATTACGCCACTGTGACATCGAAATGATGTAATTTTTGGGTGACGTAGTCAGGTGAGGGTTAGGATTGACATATGCAAAAATTGTTGAGCCAGGCAAACTAGAAGTGCATGTGGTACTAAACTATACCAGACCCGACTAATTATTTTCATTTATTGTCATACTCAAACAGAATTTAGGAATTACTGGATAACAGTATGCTGTGATAATGAACAATGTTTAAATGAATACGCTAATAACACACTAATCTACATGATGTCGGATTATACAAACCCATTTACAGAGGAGTTTATCGAGGATGCCTCACATATTGAACAGGAGGATATCAATCTCGAAGAATCGAGTAATCACTTTGAGTCTCCTGAGAGATCATCAAAAGTCAATGTGGACTCTATTGCAGAATATTTGCTTCGTAAACAATATGTACTTACGGCTTTGGAGCTTCACATGGAACTAATGGAGTCTGGAAAAGAGCTTTCAAGGCTGAGAAACTATTTCTCTAATCCGGGTAATTTCGAACAGCACGTAAACAATAGTCGAGACTATTCGAGTAATTCTCTTTATCGTACTGGAAGTATCAGCACTTTCGATTCTCTCGATCTAACTCATTATTCTGATGATGGGGCTCAACAGGATGATCGTGTAGCTGTACTTGAATTTGAGTTGCGTAAAGCCAAAGAAACCATTAACAGTTTGAGAATGAGTCTTACTGGGGCCTTGGATGAAGAGTCTTTTTTGAATTCAGATGGGAAACATCAAAATGGTATTGATTCAGATTCAAAGCATCCCGATTGTAAGCAAGAAGATGAATCTGTCGACTGTAACCCTCTTTTTAAACGTGCTCTTAACTATTTAGTGAATGAATATCTTTTACAGAATGATTATAAATTGACGTCAATAACACTTGCAGATGAAAATGAAGATCAGGATTTTGAAGATTGGGATGATGTTGGTTTAAACATGGCAAAACCACCAAACTTATCAAAATTATTTCAAGAATATTCGTCACATCGTATGCCACGGAACAATCATAGAGATATGGCTGTTGGAACTGAGGGTGATATTTTTAGTAATGAAAATTGTTTGAAGTCTTTGCAATCTAAATGTGAACAATTAGAAAAAGAAAATTTTGAATTAACTGCTATTATAACACAACTGAGAAAGGATGCGTCTGTTTATCAAGACAGTGTCGATAGTTCGACACCGAAAAAAGTCTGTGATGTGTCAGGCTATATTGAAGAAAACATGAAAGCTTCAAGTCCACCGTTAAGTAGAAAGCCGTCGAAGGATACATCCCTCAGTATTATATCAAAAACCGAATCTACGAATACTTTGAACATGCAACTAGATGAGGAATTTGACAATGAACAGATTGGTATTTTTAAAAATCAAAATTCAGAAAATAGGATTGACCACATACCTCCGCCCGAACGAATGCCAGTGCAGCTTTGGGAAAAACTTTTTTGTTTCTGGAAAGATGACATCGCCAATGATTATTGGCTTTTTAATGAGGTGTCACAGATTGCTGCCAGCACAGATGAATTAGTGTCCACATTATCAAGTTGTTTGCCAAAAATTGTTCCAACTGTACTTTTACAAAAGCGCGACCAACTTATCCCTCTTTTATTATCAACAGCATCTATGCACCCCAATGCAAATGAAAGAAATTCACTGTTGCATCATCTATTTAATTTAATTAAAAAACCAGAAAAGTCTCAAAGGCAGATGATCTTGTGTGGATGTGTTGCATATGCAGAACTTGTTGGTCCGATGAGGACAGAAGAAGATCTGTTACCTCAATTTTGGGAGCAGATTGGGCACAAGTATACAGAACGTAGGCATTTAGTCGCAGAGGCTTGTGGAACAATTTCTCCTTATTTAACAAAGGAAATGCGAAGTTCACTCCTCTTGTCTATTTTGCTACAAATGGAACAAGAAGAAAGCGAAGTAGAAATACGACAAGCAATTGTTCATTCTCTGTCGGTTCTCACTGCTCTTCTCAATGATGAAGATAAATATAATCAAGTTTTCAAGTTACTCTGCTCTTTATTGAAAGATTCCAATACATCTGTGCAATTGACAACAAGAACATATTTTCTACCTTCATTTGCATGCTGGGCAAGACAAAACAAGAAATTGTGCACTCATTTGATTGATCATATGTTGTCTAATGTTGAGTCAACCGTGAGTGGTCACCAAGATGATAAGAGAGTAGATTTTGACTCATCTGCTTTTACTTTTCATATGGAGAATTTGTACACACTTTTACCACATTTATTTGCGGATATTTTACTTTCAATGCCTGAGCAATATCGGAATCAAACAAAAACAACGATTGAAAATGGTATTGCGGAGAATGGTGAAAAAGAACTGAAAGTATTGCTTAGTCATTCTGATGAAAATAAATCGCTGGTAAACGATTTTAGTACGTGTGTATCCAGTGCCGACTTAAATAATTGGGATTCTCTATCTTGGTGTCTGTACCAGTTTTTACCACGTTTAGTTGAGATAGTCCGGCGTGTTGGTCCAGAAAGCCAGGACTCTGTTTCTACATTGTCAACCTTCGTATTAGGTATTGTTAACTTGTTTGGAACTGAATTTACGAACTCAAAACTAAAAGATAAATTTTCAGATTTATTTATTGTTAAAGCAGACGATATAAGTCGGGAAATTTTATCTGGAAACACAGCACTCACATCAGCGGCAGTTCCCGTTTATGCAAGTAGTATTTTATTACCATGTGACGAATCATCAAAGTTTGAGAAGCTATCTACCTTTCTTAATGATACTTTAACTACCTTGGCAACCTGTCATGCACCTTTAACAAGTATTGAAATTGCTTTTGTTGAGATTAGAAAGAAAGATACAAAATTCCATGACGTTTTATTGGATGTTCTATGGAACGGTATCACTCACCCTTCAAATTATATCAGAGCAGCTTCTGGCGGTCTTCTTGCAACAATGGCTACAGAAAATGTCAGCACGAAACTTCTTATGACAAGGGTTCTACCTGCTTTATTGACACTTTCAAAAGACAATAGTGAAAATGTAAGAATTGCAACTGTTCCTGCTTTTGGAGCACTTCTCGAATGTTCTCACATTGAAAATGAGATTATTGATAGAGTTATATCACAATTTACATCATTTATTGCACCTTCTCATCAAGAGGGGAGTGAATCTCCAACATCGAATCATGCAATGAATGTACAAATGGTGAAAACAATGGCTGCAGTAACTCCGAAAGCTGATCCCAGATTTCGAGATGAATTTGTACTTCCACACTTAGCTGCTATGGCGGCTAAAAACAATCAAGAATCAAATGCGACTAAACGTTCCGATATTTCTTTAGCATTAATGGAGGCTTTTACCAATATTTCTTGCTGCTTCATATCAGATGGTTTACTACAAAGCGCGTTTCTTCCTGGCCTTCGTTGTTTATCTCACGATATAGATAAACTTCATCCAGAACATTCATCCCATGTTAATAAACTTATTATCAACATGGAGGTGAAATTAGAACATCGAACCCCAATCACCCCCTCTCCATCCTCAGATAGCCTCACATCACACACATCTGTAACTTCAAATTCCGATACCAATAATAAATCAAAGTTCAAATTGTTTTATTCTTTATCTTCTAATAAATAAAATAGTGAATTTTGTACCAAAGAAAATAAGCAATAGATATGGCATTATAATGCACTTCAACACTGCAATTGATCATTGACTCTTAGTTGAGATAAAAATTTAACTCAGACCCAGCTCCAAATTCTTGAGGAAATAAAATTTTGGTGATAAAAACTTTGGCATATGTAAGCCTTCTTCAATAGACTGTCAAGAAAGCTTATTTTTTTGAATTCTTTTAGAAAATTTCACTACGAATATCACCAATAAACGTCTGAAATTTTGGCTCGGGAGAATTGAAAATTTTGTCTTATACTCCCAATACCGGAGAATTTAAAAATATGACTCTGATTCCAACGACAACATTCCAAACTTTGGACTCAACAGCTCTGCTAATATGATATCAACAAATTTTAATCTACATGTTTTAGTATAGAATTCTATTCTTATTTTCTTTCGCCAACATATAACCAAGATTAGGAAAAGGGTTTTGTTTATTTTCATTTCTTCAAATTCACAATTCTAATGTACTATTTTGTGTTTCATTGTGTTATCGTTTAATTGTTTCCACCCATGCTGTCAGGACTCAGGAACACACTATTTTTATATTATGAATTAAAATGGCGAATGAAGATATGTTTTTAATTCTCAGTTAACTTGATTTTTCCATAATCGGAAACAAATTTGACTAATATACATTTGCACTTCATTTATTAGAATGTTAACGATAATAACACATCTAACTCCTAATAAAGTTCATTTCAGCATGGTCTATTTTCTCTTAAACTATACAATTTATAACTGAAATGCTTAGTTCGAGCCTATTATGTAGATTAATCGTGATTTGCCTTCTTACTATATTTGTTTTCTACTTCAAATTTACCACTTCATTCATTTCTAATGTTACTCTTACAGTTTTATTAATTAATCGTACTTGTCATTGTAGCAAATTTATATTTTTTTATCTTGTACTATGTCACAGATGCAGTTTTTGAATTTCATATTTTATTAGTTTATCAAGCAATGGATAAATCATAAGCAGTGTTCTTAATAAAAAAAGGCAGAATAAATAAGATACAAATTACTCATCATACATCAATGCTTTTTAATATAAGTATGTCTTGTTGCAACCATCTGTTATATTTCAGAATAATTTTGGAATTTGTAACTTGTCTATAAGTTTGAAAATTTCCAATCAACTTCATCAGGTCCTAGGTAAAGGTTTCGTAGTTCAAGCTGAGTCCTTCATACCAGTAAGTTTGTGGTGTCTACTAATGTGGATTAATATTTTACCATCTCACTCAAAAACACTCTTAGTGCTTGTTTGCTGAACTTTTAGGACACATTTATAACTCGGTATTAAATAAGTATGGAAGTATCCATGGGAAAGAAATGTTAATATTTAACAATATAACCGTTACTGGCTTTACTAATAGAGATGATAAGCTTTTGTTTCTATGACGTTTTTGTCGACCGACCGTATTCGAGCTATCATGATAATATTTGGGAATTAAGTCTACCGTATATATCACCTTTATGTATTAAATGCTACAATTAGGCAAAATTGATAAACAAAACCCAGCTCCAGTAATTTTAGTCAATGCATTGTGGTCATTGTACTGTATTTTAAACCATTTTTGGCAGTTTGTTTATTATTACGCATTATACTAAATGAACTAGTTAATTAATGTTTTCTAAAAATTAGTTGGCTATATAGTTTATTAAATTGAGAAAAAAATTGAATTAAATTCAGGCATTGGATATATGCTTTTGAAAGTTGTCCGCTAATGCATTTTTTCTGTATTTGCCCTTTGAAGTGCAACTGTATTTTGCTTTAGATGCTGAGGGCTCTTTGTCCTTATTGCTTTACAAGCAGTAGGTTGAACAATGGTCTTTATCTACTTAAAATTCTTATGAACTTTGATACTTCCTGTATGAGTCAGATCCTCCAGTTGACGCCCAATTCAAAAACATGTTTTATTGTACCATTCAATTATGCCCCGTTAATGTATTGCAACATTGAGGCTCACTCTTTCTAAAGGATGGTTTATAAAGGAGTGGCGTTGAATAGTAATTGTCAATCGATGCCTTATTGCTATGCTTTTAAATTGGAACCTCGCCCTATCTATTATTCGTTTCATTTCATCCATGACATACTTTTGTTTGTATTACTGTCCTAGTCAATTTGTATCAACACTCCTCAATAATCTTGACGATTGATGTCCTATGCGGTATTCATGTCTTTTAATTTGTTGAAATTTTTTTTTAAATTGTTCGATTGAATTATATTAGACTTAAAAGTATTTTGTCATTTTGGGCATGTGATAACCATAGTTGATATTGAATAAGATTCGGGCACATTTTTGTTCTAAACATGGCCTCGATTACATTTGAAATAAACCATCAAAAAATTTCATTCTGAATATATTAGGTGTAAAGAATTGTTCAGTTCTGGACATCCCTCCTTCCTGTCTTTCATGTATTGTTGCTGCAATTGTCCCACATACGGTAATTCTGCAGCAGTAAGATTGGAGAAAGAAGAGATCAATTTATATCCAGGTTTTGCACAATTATAGTGCTATGTAATCCAGATTATGTGACTTTAATGACAAAGACTAGCAACTTTATATCATCAAGAGATGACTTATGTGTGGTCTAATTTGATAAAACCGCACTGGTATTTTTGCTTATTTATTTAAAATATTTGCACTGAAAGATATTATGTTATTATTTCATAAATTATGCATCAAGTATAAATTATATATATTCAGCGCAGGAGCAGTTAATTATATTTTAATAATTTAGATGTTTATACACAAAGCAAAAATGTATTTTTCACAATTGTGAGCAAACTATACAGTAAAAACATTCAACTATCTTTTGTTTGTATTGCATGCCATGGAAAAGATACATCAAGGATTTGGCGCTGCCAGAACTTCAGTCTTCCACTGAAAGATATTTTTTCATCATACACACGTGGACTTCATTGCGAGACTATGTCTCAATGAAATTCAGGAAGAATTGCGGTCGTCTTGTATAAGCTAATGTACCGCATTTCAAATTGCAGCGTTAAAGTGTCGTGGTGTTGGCGGTGTGGAGCATTCTGCTAAGCGTTAGTTCGCCACCGCGCCTCTGATTAGCCTACCCTGCATGGGTTAGAATCCCGCGGAGAGAATTATGTGCGAGATGATTGCTGGAATACTCGCCGCCGTAGGGTGATTCACGTAACCTCTAGTCGGTTACGGATTCCTCAACCATCAAGGCCATGAATCTCGAGCAGTGGTTCTTAAACTTTTTGAGCCACGCCCCTCTTTGAAAAAATTGGTCTTATAGCGTCATTGCTCAGATTATTTAGGCATAAAACGCATCGGAGTACAACAGCGCCATTCACTGTCGTATGTATAAAGCCATACTCAAATACTGGTCATCATACATTTTCCTTTTCCGCTCAGTTTGCAATCCCTGGTAAAGTCAAACTAAGTTTTAGGTTAAACTAACACGCAATAAACGTATGCTTTTTGCGATTTAATGTATTTTCTGCCTAAACATTTACATAAGACACGTAAAATTTTAATCAATTGTTTACTTCATCACTATTGAGTAATACAAAAATTATTTACTGTGTGTTAAATGTACACAATAATTACAGACATCTTAGCTTGCCTAACGTCTCCAAACTTCACCACCAATACCTCAGGACAACAACCTGGTTCGAAAATACAGTTCACAAAATGGAGACGTGCAAATGAATTTATATATATACATTTTAGCATAAAGAAAAGCAGTTCATTTTTTATTAGTTAATATGCATGTGGACGTTGACCGCCGAAAAATGAAGCCGCTAATGACGTTTGCGAATGCATTTTTGTTTAAATCTCGATTGTTTTCGTCAGCGTGACGTGTTATTCAAGCCGTAAAAATCTTAAATTTCGGTATTTATTCTCCCTAAATCAGAAATTTCTCTCGACATATGATGTTTTGTGCCGCGAAGATGATGATAATTTTTTTTCTCGCATGGAACCATTACACCTGTGAGGAAAACGAATTAGTTTTTATTATCATCAGCGACGGATATGCTAAAGATAGAGTAAAGAAGTTAATTCGCAACCAAAAATTTCCTAATTGAAAAAGCGGTAATATAAAATACTAAAAGGGAAAACACCATGAGTTTAGTTTTGGGGTTGGCCGCGACAGATTAAAAACACTTTCTTCTTATTGCAAATTTCGTAAATTCATTGTGCCTGTGGCACACCTGTAGTGTTCTAAAGCTACCGACTTGAAAGTGGTGCTTTTAATTTATCGACGCAATCGCAGATTTGATTTATCACAATTAAATGAATAAAGAAACCATTTTGAATATGTTTATCGGTAATGGATTGAATATTTTATTCCACAGAAAAACCATTACATATATATCTGTTGAAAAAATCGGCTCTTTTAACGAGTTGTGTAATCTCTCTAACGACCATAACGAATTCGCATGAGCGCAATATATATATATATATATCAAAACTAACTATAATCGGGCAGTTGATCACACATCATGTCCACGGCTACATGTAAATTTCCAATCCCATCTTGTGATCTCTCGGAAAATATGAGTCGAAAGTTATAGGTGATTTGAATACAAAATATACTTAGTGCCCAATTCTATTACGACATTTCTGCTTGAGGACACGGTTTTCTAAATCGTTGTTGTTGGTGGCAACATTGGCAGGAAAGTTTAGAGCAGTGGTTCTCAAACTCCCATGAGCGCGACCCAAATCTAAGTTTTATGAATACTCGCGACCCAATCCTTGCCATGCTGCAAGTCAATTTTTAACAAATGGGATTTGTCTTTGGGAAATGAAACAGCTTAGGCGAATAATCAACTAATACACATTTTTGTATTTAGATACACAATCTATTATTTGAAAGCCATGACTAAATCCCACAAATGAAAAAACAATTTTGGAAAACTATTATTCGAGGAAAGGAATTAGCCTTACAACAGGAAAGATGTTTGGCAGATGGATGACTGTAACCTATATATATATATATAAATACCAGTTTATAAACTAGTATATGAAGCAGCAA
The DNA here is from genome assembly GCF_964204865.1 of Styela clava. Classification (NCBI taxonomy): domain Eukaryota; kingdom Metazoa; phylum Chordata; class Ascidiacea; order Stolidobranchia; family Styelidae; genus Styela; species Styela clava. The sequence continues at coordinate 15,032,051 of NC_135259.1, forward strand.
CCCCGAATACAAAAGAATTTTGGTTAACATACTTGTAAATTGAAAAATTTGGACCAGCTGAATGATTCGGCTCCCTCCTCCCAAATCCCATGTTTGGGTCGCGACCCATATATATATATACTTTAAGAAACACTGGTTCAGAGTAACCAACGGCTTTTTAAAAGCAAATGGTTGGGGTTCATCCTCAATCGAAATAACTGCATTCACGCTTGCGCCATCATCAACGGTGAGCGAAGGTGTGAGTGTGTTGCTTGGGTAACCGCCAAAATTCAGGCATTCAAATAAAGCTTCGATTCACACGTATTGATTCTTGATGACTAAAGTTGTTAAGAATGTGTCAGATGCGACGAAGGACTGAATCCACATTGTCAACGTCTTCAATTAAAGGAAAATACCTGGAATTGAGAAACTATTCAGCCAAGAAATGTTTATGAAGCAGTATAGCGCCAATATTATTCGCTGCGATTGAAATGTAAGAAATGAGGTTGCCTAATGCGCTGTTTAAAAAACGGGTTGGCCATTCACCTTCTCCTATGTGTTCCACTGTAACCCCTGTTGTCATGAGACCACCGACCGCCATGGCAGTTGAAATGCTGTATTGTGCAAAGCTCCATAGCACATTGGATAATGATGAATTATTCCAAATTGTTGGATAATCTCGTGATGATACGTGTATATCTTACATGACAATATCGTTGTCGGATACGGAAAGCATATGCACAAGAACATGCAACCCTGAAACACCATTATGGTGCGACATGCGCCGCTGTGGGTAGTTATATACATATAAACAGGATAGTAGTATGTTATTTGCAGTGGTGGGATTCAGCCGGTTCGCAACGGTTCTATAGAACCGTCTCACGGAATTTTATGAGATCAGCGAACCGGTTGGCATTACTGGTTACTGTCAATCTTCTGTTTGTAACAGATTATAGGCTTGCACGTAATTTACGGAATTACGTAATTATTTGGAGTTACGGAAGGGAAGTTACGAATTACGTAAAGTCGTAATAATTGCATTGAAACGAGCTTTCTTCAATGCAGTCAATTTCGTCGATTGCGAAAAATGAAAGCTCAACAAGTAGAAGAAGTTAGGGTTTCGATATTCGCAGCCGTTTTTCTCGCTTTTCTCTCTCTTGTTACGTTGGTGAGGGAAGGCATGACGCGTTGCCATTTACTAACCTATTATGAACTTATCTGGCATGGCCAATGTTAATTATTAACGTAGTTAAGAGGGAAGAACTGAGTATGGCCGTTTGACGCCAACACACCTGGTTTCAACTTCTCCCGCAACTTAACCGTAGATAAGGGATAGCATTGCGTTGAGACCGATTGACGCCAACACACCTGGTTACAACTTCTCTCGCATCTTATCTAGCATGGCCATGGCCAATGTACACAATAACCGTAGATAGGGGGAAGAATTGTGTTAAGACCGATGGACGCTAACAGCCCGGTTTCAACTTCTTCGGGCGAAATGACTAATGAACGCAGGAGATCAATCTATCAAACATGATCTATCAAACATTTGTATCCATTTTACTTTTATTTATTATTTACTTGTTCCAGTTTTCCGTTACTTATGGTATATATGTTCCGTTTCTATTTTATTCTAATTTATAGTCACGCGTTTAAATAGCGGGAATTCCCCACCAAGTGTGGATTAGCAATGCTTAACCATTCTTTATTGTTAATATCAACACTTGATATATGAACATGGAATATCATACTGTTTTTAGCTGTTTTGTTTCAGACTTGGGGAATAAACAGGAAAATATCCATAACCTTTCAACACGACGATCTTGTGAAATTTAACGAAGAGCTTTCGCGACGAATTGGAACCAAATAAGCGAAAAGAGCGATTGATCACTCGCGCCAATACCTCGCCGTGATAATTAATGTCGCGTTTATCAAATAGAAATATGACGACAAAAGAGAGATTGCGTAATGAACCAGCGCAACTTCGTCTTCTCGGCATCGGTAAAGCGATTGAGACGGCAGAGAAACAGCAAAACGACGGATTCCTCGCGGACCGCTAAAAATTTAACTGCTATCATATATAATCAAATATGAGCCAGTGTGTATATTCTGTGCGAGATCCATTTTCTATTACAAAATCTTGATGTTCTGTTAACGGTTTTATCGTTATATATCAGTCCGGACTTGGCCTTGCTCATGATGTTTTTCACAATTCCTCGCAATATTTCGGCCATATATGATTAACTGTCTTACCAAATGCGGCAACTTATTTTGATTTATCGTCGACTTGAATACCACCGACACTCGACCAAACTGATAGGATCGCCGACTTGAGTTAGCAAATAAATGTCGTGAGTGTAAAATAAATGTCACAAAATGCATTGCTTTGCGATATAACTTTGTATAAGTTCGGTATTTAAATTATACGCAAATAAATAATATTTGATTTAAATTTATCGCAAATAATGTTATAAACATTCAGCCCGCGAAATGATTAAATGTAAAATGAAGCATGGTAATCGGAATATCGTCAATAAGTCGACATCAATAATTATTATTATAAAATGCTAACAAGGCAGTAATGTCGGATAATGCAGAAAACGCTGCAAAAACAAGTCTTCGTCGCGAGGAAATCGCAAGGTTAATCAAACGAGAGAATAAGCTCGTCGTTGGTTAATAAATTAGAAACCCGTAATTTTTATTCAGTACGAGAGTCGATTTAAAAAAACTATCGTTTCCATAAATATCCGTATACCAGTGTCGGTAATGATAAAATTGATCGCATAAAAATGGGAAAGTTAATTTGTGAAGGTGATAAAGGAAAACCAAAGCTAACACAAAAGATAAAAATCAGAATAAAATTAGTTTGAATTCACTCCTTGATATTTGTCTTTAACATCTGCCGCCGGCGTGTAGTACTGCCAAGAATATGAAAACCCAACTTCAATGGCCCATTCGGAAAAGAAGTGGATTCAATTGGTTGTTATGATAGGTTTAATTGCGTGGAAAAATATCGCAATTACGGGGTCATTACGTAATTGATTTTGCCGTAATTACGGAATTGATTTTTGTCAATTACGTGCAAGCCTATTACAGAACCGGATGAAAAATATGACTTTTGTGAAGGAACCGGCTGACAAAAAATTTGAATCCCACCACTGGGTATTTGTACAGGTGGACCGGGGTTGTTGGATTAGTATGAGCGAGCAAATGTGTAGAGGTAAGCCGTAAAGTGTTTGTTATAGTTTCATATGGTGTTAAAACATGATCAGTCGCATGTACTAATGCTCTTCGATTATGTAGAATATTTATATATATACACACGGAATCGCAACTTTTCAAGTTTTATAAAATGCTTTTATGACTTTAAGAAGGCCAAGGTGGATGAAGATTAATCAGATGTATATATATAGAATGTGTAAAAATCATTTCATCAAAACTTACGATGTTACATTCGGTTTGAAGGTAATTTCTCTTGTCAAATCGCTGACATGGAAAACTATATTAAAATTATTTTTTTATCCCAAAATGTGGAAAACCACATCTGGGAGGACATTGCGTTCCCGAGCGAAAAATACCAACAATTCATTTTTATAATATAAATTTTATTACACGAAAATAGGACAAACATAATTATGTCTGTATTATTTCTCGTCATACTATCCCACTGAATGAAGTTCGATGCAAATTAATTCCCTGTACTACCAAAGAGCACGTGGATAAAAAAATGAGCTATTTTTGTTGCCGGTCATTATATATTACGAAAGAGTTATTGACAGGTTGAACAGTAAGCCTATAATTTTATTTTTTTTAATTCATGATGGTGCACGTATAAAATTGCAAGTGTGAAACAATTATGATATTCTACAATTACATGCATACTAACAATATAGGCCGTACAAAGTAATATGTGCTTTTCTATACAACGACACCCTGATCTTCTTTTTGGAATAGATTTTCGCCGGTTGTTTGAAAAATACCTCCTCTGTAGTCAGCACTCTGTTGGCATGCTTTGAGGATCACAGGGTTCTGGATATACCTCCCTCTTCACCAATTGTCTGATTAATTCTGCTGCAGCGTGTTCAGCACTCCCTGCTGGCGAATCATAACCACTTCCTCTGCTACAACTGCCTGACTGGCGTGCTGTTGGGTCTTGACATATTCCGTGGAATTTGAACCATTTGTATACTCTGGCGGTACAGATGGAGATATGGCCGCCATAATTTACCTAAAATTGGAAACGGACATTATAGTCATTTGTCAAGACAGCTTGCTTTTTAAAATTATTTCTCTTTCTTGAAATATTGTGATCGTTTCACAGAAAGAATTGTCGGAAGTGGTACTACATTTCATATAAAGTAATAGAGAGAGAGAGTGAGAGATTAAACTAGTTTGGTATAGACAGGAGGGAGTGATACGACCAGACGGTCATCAAAGTCAACTCCCCCCCTTTACACTATTACGTTTAAGATTCACAATCCCAGATGCTAGATATGACTGAATACAACCGTCTGGCGTCTTTCATAAATAATGACAAAATTGAAATAATGACATCATCGAATATTTCATCATAATGACTTACTGATAGTTCTTCGTAGGGTTTCATGAATTGCAGGGTATCAGCAACGTTCTTCCAAGATATAGAATATTCGCATTGATCTCCGACATAGCAGTGTGGACAGTTGCATGAAGGCTCAGGATTAGACCAACGTCCATTTTGTAGGCATGTCAAAGTATTGTTGCCCTTTTAAAAATATAAGAAAGCATCTATTCATGGAAATTCGTTGATAAGCAACAGTATCTGAGAGTATTTTTATATAATTGCTGGCCATCAAAAAAGCTATTTCAGAACTGTTTTCCTAGTTTCCTCATTTTTGTACCTGGATATGATGGTTGTCCAGACATTTCACAGTGCATGTCGAATTCACGAAAAATTGATTAGTGCAGTTCAATTGCCCATGAGATATCGGATTGAGTGGGTCACATGCTGTATTTGAAAAAAGAAAACATATAGCATACGTCAATTCATTGCAACTTATATTGCGTACATGTATGTTTTCAATGATAATATGGATGCTCTACTCAGTAAAGGACATATTGAGCTTATATAAACAAAGTTTGTTGATTTTTTAGGAAGCTGCACGAGACATGTACATGGAAGCCAGGCTATGACTATAGAAACCGCCCAATCAATCCAGCTGAGCAGAGCAAAGTTGACGCCGACATTATAGTACATAAACTCTCTTGTTTGGGTAATATCATATTTAGACAGGACATCGTGGATATACGAACCTTTCTCACACACGGGTTTTCTATCGTTCCATTTTCCACCAATACAGACAATCGTTTGTTTTCCGAAGATTCCGTAACCTTCATCACACACAAAATTGCATTTTTTATTGTATTTGTCTGATTCATTTGAACACGTCACATTCCCGTGCAATGGAGCGCTCATGTTACCGCAGTGTGGCGCTGAAAATAAAAGTGGCGACATAAATGAAAGGGATATGCCTCATGTTCTAAATCTCGTTTAAAGTTTTGGAGACTTTCCAGAATTTCGTTCGTCTGTGTTTGTCTTCTGTATTGAAATTTTCTGGACCATAAATTTTGTACCATTAACCAATTGTTAATCATGTACCCTTTGTACCAGCGTAGTCCAAGGTTGTGAGATAGGACTGAAGGCCGCAAACAATTTTAAGAAGGCCTTGCGGGTTGCAGTCGGAAAAACCCAAAAATGATCAAAATACTGTGAGTTCAGATGCTTTAATTATGAAAGAATGATAGTTTACTGTTTTTGTTATGTTGCATCGGTGGCGTTTTTTACTTTAAGGGAGATATATAAAGCACACAGAAAATAACAAAACTATTGTTTCTTGATTGTAGCTACTGCTTCAGTTCTACGTTTCTTCACTGCTGTCACATGGGCCACGTTTGTAAATAGAGGTGTGTTTTACTAAATAAAGGCACAAAACGCATTCAGCCCGCGTGCCAACATTTTCAGAAAGGAAATAAAAATAATTTGCTTCACGTACCGTTCATTACTTTTATTCTCCAGATAATAATTCCAACAGATGCAATCGCACTGAATGACAGAAATAAGGCCAAAACAAGAAGAACTTTCTTTATGGACATAAACTTCTTTTCCACAACTGTAAAAAAATATTATTTTGTGAATAAGTATAAGTTAAAAATACTTGATGAATATGAAAGATATTATATATACATATCATATTTAAGTATGATTTGATAAACTCATCCTGATCTTCTGGGATTGATTTCGATGACTGTTCTGTAGATTCATTCCTTCTTTCAGTACTTTGGCTAATAGTCCGGCAGATAAGGGGCCTTTTTGGGCTCAACCTTGTTTTCAGACATGAAGTTTTTTTTATTTGTGATTGTTCATTTTGGGGTCATTGCCCATCATTTCTACATGGGTGGGGAGTTTGCAGCTTTGAGCAATTTTTTTACGGCTTGATATTTGTATTAGTGTTTTTCGTCAAATTCGTGCACCATAATGGCGCACAACCTGAGACCTAACCTGGTACACATACTATTTTTAGGTTGTGTGTGTAAAAAAATCATAATTCAATATTGCAGTATATGCAATGTCAAATATGAACGCCCGGAAACGGACTCTTGTGGATGGCACCACGTCTCATGGAGTAGGTTCAATCAATTACTCATTATCTCTAATCGCAAATGCCGATTTGGTGAAGACATGCGTATAGTTATATAAGACTTACCGTATCTTGGAACAGCGCTAGAAGATAGTAGCAATGGCGTTGATTCATTGACTGTTGGTTGGTCAATAGAATTCCGACTTTCATTCGAATCGACAACTGTCATAGGTTTAGTTTCTGCACTGCAGTTGGGGGCACTTGTAGGTCTCTGTGGCAAATCACCTCCGTTTGATGGACGTCTATTTTCATTAAGGTAGCTGCTGTGAGGTTGACGTTCTTGAATGCTCAAATTTTGCGAGCTACATTGTGTGTCGTATGAAGTTCTTTCAATTAGCTTAATCAAAAATAATACTTATCAGATGGAGACGGAAATGTTCACAGAATTATAGCAAAAACAAAAAACACAAATGGGAATAGCACTCGAAAACAGAAACAAAGATCAGGAAAAAGGTAATGAGGACTTAATTAGGATAGGAAGCCGATAAGACGGCTTAACCATATGGCGAACCACGGCCTCTCGTCCGGTTACCATTCCATGTCGGGTATGGGATTAGTTATATTGTTCGTTTTCGGAAGCCTGAACTTGATGGAGTAGGAAGTCGTAACCGACCAGCGGTACGTGAACCACCCTACGGCGACGAGGAGCCCAGACATCTTCTCGCACGTAATTATCCCCGCATGGGATTCAAACCTGCGAACCCACGCATAGTAATCGAAGATGCGGTGGCGAGCGTATTCCTAACGCTTACCACGATGAGCCACACCGTCGCGCCGCCGTGGTGAATAATGATGGTCACAAAGAAAGAGCCTGATAATAGTGTTATATATAAGAAAAAGTTGGGATAGAGAAGAAATGACAATAGAGATATGAACAACAATTTATCAAATATTTTTGAAAGAAAACTAGAATAGACTAGATGCGAGAGCATGAGACCAAACACGAAAAAGAAGATGTGATAGCCTATAGCGAGAGGCGAGGAGAAAGGGCTGGATAAACTGAAAGGAAAGGTAAATACGAGGACTTTACGCACCTTGTGTCGTGCCAATGTTTGAATTCGTGATTGGCGAACTTGTCCTTTGTAATCCGGAATATCCTTTATAATAGAAAATATCTCGTCTTCGAGCTCTAAAAATATAATAACGATCCCATGTAGACTACCTCACTGCGATTGCTTACGACCTCCTATAGTGCAAATTTACGCTACGTCAAATATCAAGCTCATGTCAAATTATTACTCACTTTTTATTTTTCTAAATGTCGAGTTGTTAATATTATACAATTGTTCAAATTTACCGTTCCAATCTCTATAAGGGTATAAATTTAAATGTAACGTTGGTTTAGTATCAGACACCGAAACCAGGTATGTAATAAATATTGCGAAGAATGATTTTAATCAACCTTTGAAGGTGGGTCTTTCGGACGGTTCTTGTGCCCACGACGATTCCATTATATTTGTCATTCCATCAGGAAATATTTGAGGAACAAGAGAAACCTCCGGACGAAGTTTGTTGATTATGACATGATTAGCAATCTGTTCGTTGTTCATTCCTGTCCATAATAAATAACATGATATAATGTTGATCCAATGTTCCCCTAACCGTGTTACCCCGAAAATAAGACAGGATCTTATTTCAATTTCTTTCGAAAAATAACCCTAGGGGGGATGTCTTTTATTTTCATTTATCAAAAACAAAATTACAAAGTAGATAACTACGAAATTTTCTAATATACAAAATATAAAAACCGATATCCATTAATTTATAAATGACGTTTGCCTCTCTCACACCATTTAGATTAATCATTTAAAACTGTAGGAGAGATTCTTGCTATCGACTAGGTCAAAAACATTCGCGCTATCGACTAGGCCTTAATGTAAGGGGAAGACTTATATTAGAATCATTTTTAAAATTTTCAGACTAGGTCCTATTTTCAGGGTAGGTTTTAATTTCGGGAATACACTGTATTATTGGTCACGAAGTGTACATATTGATCGCTTTTGGACCCGAAATTGACCCATGGATCGTTTGCTATTATGTTGTTCTTGCTGGTATTTTTCTTCTTGTGCTATTATGTTGTTCTTGTTGGTATTTTTCTTCTTGTGCTATTATGTTGTTCTTGTTGGTATTTTTCTTCTCGTGCTATTATGTTGTTCTTGCTGCTATTTTCCTTCTTGTGCTATTATGTTGTTCTTGCTGCTATTTTTCTTCTTGTGCTATTATGTTGTTCTTGTTGGTATTTTTCTTCGTATTGTTTTGAAAAAATCGCTTTTTTCCTCAATTACTGGACTAATTTCGATTAAAGATTGTATTTTCGTTAAAAAGGCTATTACTTTTATTTGTTTTCAAAAATCCATGTAGGTCTTATTTTTATGAAAATAATTTTTTTGTGTGCCAGATGTCATCGAGATTAGTGGAACTTATGGCGCGTTCACGTTGATCGTGAAGACTGCGGTACCGATAGTCTACTGTGACAGGTTACATACGTTCTATTTTGTTTTAGCCCTCGTGTCCATATATTTGAACAACGCTCTTTTGTTTGTAATTACTGACTACGTTTATTACGCCATCAAATTATCATTCCAGTATGTTTATAAACACAATGCCAATGATAGCAAGAACAAAAATACGCAGATGTAGTATTAGTCCTATTCGTCGATTATTTTCTTTAAGTATATGACAATGTGACTGTCAGTCCAAGTAATAAATATATCAAGACATTCATAGCATTTAAACTTTCGTGAATATTAGTGATTGTAATATATTATTCTAACTATACATTTAAAAATCTCCGTCTACAGCTTCACAATCCAGACTGATCAAAGGGTTGACTCGAAATCCAACTTTTGATTTCAATTTTAAAATATAATTTTGGCTGGTAATCCAGCTTCCAAACTCCAAGATCACGGATTAATGATAACAAACATATTTATTTTATGCAAGTTCATCTTAGTTTCTGTTGCAAATTTTAACTCCCAACTCCAGTGAGTTACAATTTTGACTCCGACTTCAAGGTCTTAAAATAGACATATTGGTTATGACTGCGGCACCAAAACCAGCACTACAACACCCCAACTCCGACTTTTACAGTCCAGGACAAAAATGCTACATCTCTCACTACTTATAGACAAAAAAATATGACTCGCGCTTACCTTCGTAAGAGAGTGTATCTGTTAGTATTTCCCATTCTAGAATTCCAAAGCTGCAGAAAATACAATTCAAACTCATATATAGGTAAATTGATCAAAAAAGGGCAATGTCGAACTAAACAAATTAGCTAGCAGTCAGTGCACATTAGAGATTATAGCAATACAATTGAATTGAAACAATAATTGTTTTTGTCCAATTTTTATTTTTACTTCAAGTTATTAAATTAATCAAGTTATTTAACTTGATAAAAAATAAATAATTTTCGCAATAAAAGTTTTGTCCTCACGCATATACATCAGACTTTGTTGTAGGTTTGAATTTTGGATCTGCAAGTCTCTGTGGATCAATGTAACCAGGTGTTCCAGCAATGGAACCTGAAATGAAAGGCTATAAACTCAACCACGAAAACAATTCATCAAACTCCTTTTGTTATTCTTTGGTTTCTCAAATATTCAAATCAGACATGACTATATATTGTATAATGGTTCAACAAAAATTCAAACAAACATTTTGTAAAACAGACATCGTCATTTTCATAACAAAAACCGGAAAACCACCTCGCTTAAGTATTTTGATTACACAGTGTCCTAATCAATTACACTACGAGAAGAGGCACTGCGAAAACATTGAGATTTGAATTTTCCAAAATATTAAATAAAAGATGCAAAACTTACGCACTAACACTGTTGATCTTGAGCGTAAAGTATTCAGTGTTCTCATTTGACTTAATCCAAAATCGCATAACTGAACAAAATATATAATAGTTCGATCAGATTGCTATGTTTTGCTTTAAATACTGTATCAATAAATGCATATAAGGTAGTTCATACCAAATAGTCACAACGAGATATTATCAAAACATAGGGTACAACGAAGTATTGATTTTAAAAAATGAACTATAAATAGACGTTCTTGTTCCGTGGCAACTGCGATTCTTGTTCCTGCTGATCCCAGAAATATTTCAAGACCAAATCAATCTGACTGAATCATCTATAATTTGTTGATGTTTGTTAAAATTACGAAATTTCAATGTTGTTTCTACAAACGTCAAGACGGTGCCAATATGGGAATGACATCCTGTGAACGATACAAGGAGAATGAATTGTCTTGTGCAGAGTGCAGGCTAAACCCAGCCGATGAGACGAGCACTATAAAGTGGCTATTATGCATAGGAAGGAAGGAAATAAGAGTTTCAAAATAGGCAAGGTAAAAAATTCAACGACAAGGATTATAAACCTCTGTACTGTCACAGAGTTAGTCGGAACTTAATCAACTATAAAATACCTTAGCATGCAATTCACTGTCCAACAACACATTGTCACTTTTCAGATCCAGATGTAAAACCGGCGGACTTCTGTTGTGCAAATAATTCATTGCTGATATTATCTGAAGATAAAACCGTTTTGAACAAATAGAAAATAAATCTGAATGAAGATAATTTTTATACATATGTAAATAAATTTATAGCCAGCAATAAACCAAGGCTCTTTTTCGTGGTAATATCATTTTCACCATATTCTATTGTATAGGATTTATATGTCATCCAATAAAAGAAATGTAACATTTCAATGAACGTGAAAGTTGATAAAATATTTTAAATTGTTTCAATTGCTGCCAAAATTAATTTTTTATAAATCAAATACACTTCCAGCCTGCTTATATTATATTTTGTTGACATTTAAGCAAACCCCCAGAGTGCTGTGCAACACATGAACTTAAAATATTTAACAAAAATCGCGCAGCAAACCTCAGATATTATTTTAATTTTCAATGGAGCCAAAACTTTGTCGATTGTTGCCGTTTCTTCAATATTGTCTCTTAAATCATGAAAGAACTTCAAATATGATTTAAATTTGTGATACTCCATCACAAGTCCAAAATCGTGGTCAGTTTGCACAGCACCGTAGGTTCTCACAATGTTTTCGTGATCAAGTTTAGAAAGAATTGCCATCTCTTTTTTAAGATTAGAACGGTATCTGTAAATATAAGTTAAAAATATTGTTTATTATATAAAATATTTTTTTGTCTCAGGTGTCTCAGTTTTTTGAAATTTGTTAATCGAAAATTGATATCTTACTTGCTCGAATGTTATTACAAATTACACGTGGCTACTAAAATCGAGTTGGGAAATCGAATACCAAATTGAATCATGAATAAGTCGAATCATCTGATCATAATTGAGTTTAAGACATATAATTTACCGGTAACTATGGGAACAGTTTTAAGCAGATGTTGATTACATCTGTAATTAGGTTGTGGTATTTTTTCCGTAAAATAAGTAGGACTGTCTGTCTATCATTTTACTACGGTAGTGTGGGTAGAATAACAGCGATTCGATTTATAAATTAATTTAGTCCTAATAACGGATGTCACTGCTCGATAACCTCAGTATTTGTTTTTTGCTCCCGGAATGCCTATTTTTTGATTCATTTTATATTCTGTTTATACAAAGTGTATTTTCAACATGATAAATAGAAATAAAAATGTTGATAGATATATAAAACTGCCAGGCAGATAAAGTAGAATAGTTAGAACATAATAAAAAATAACATTCTTTGATTCAAAGCTTAGGAAATTACCTAACAATAAAAAAAACTTCAGACAGGAATAAAACTAGTTATTCTAACTAAACATTTTTCAAATTCAATGCCAAATAAGGTCAGGTCAGGTGATTTGGTGGCTACTCATGTTGTACCTACCTCAATGCCATCGATCCTCGGAATAGACTTTTCTTCGCCACTAAAAAGATAGATCCATTTTTATTCCATTCATAAAGCGATATATCCGCCATTCCACCACTGTCTATTAGCTCGACGAATTTCATGCTCTGAAAATCTATAAGTGGTATTTCTTCTTCATGCTTATTGCCAACACCGTTTGGTGACATTGCGTTTTATATACACTGGAATGTAATCTATGAAATTATATGAAATATAATGTCTCGCAAAGGCAAAGTGACAAACACTAGTAGTTCAAAGTACTTTCGAAATATCGACATGCAAATATTATCTTTTGCCTTTGATTATTCACAAGCAGAGTTTCTTTTTTCAAAAAGTAATATCTTGAAAAATTCCTTGTTTTCTGCTTCTCCTTAGCTCAGGCTTTCATTTTGGCATTTGACGTGTATTTTTACTAATCTTCACAGATTCTACCTTACATGAGACGTAACATGAGACATAATAAAAACAATTGCTTTTCTTGGCTCATTATTTCGAGTCAGGCTACCCATTTTAAAAGCCTTTTTTGCGGGCGAATGGTCAATACACATATAATTTATCAGGCTGTTAAATGACGTGCCCTATTGAATAGCGAAACCGTTTTTACAAGGTCTCTAACGAAAAACAAATTTACTCTATTTTAATATTAGGGCCCGCAATATGTTGCCACAAAATGAATCAACTGTTAGTTCTATGTCATACTGTTACTTGAGAATACTTTGTCTCACTACATTGCTACCTCGGTTACTCATATTCCCAAATGGAAAACGTTACATTGCCTCAGTAAACAGAAGTTATATGGATCTTGGTCTTGTTATTCGTTGGTTGTGCAGTCTTTATTTACTCTGTTAATATTGACAAGTCGTTGACTGGAACGTGGGAGGTTGACTGCTCTGCCAATACCTGTGAGTTTTCGCTTTCAAAACAAGGGAATAGTAGCGAAAATAGAGACACTTCAACGTAAAACAATGTAGGCATTCACAATATCTTAAATCTGTTTCTGTAATGTTATTTACTCATTAGTTATTTTGACTGGGTTAATAAAAAATTACTTAATAAAAAAGCATGATGACACAATATATCATTTGCGAGTATTATTTTGTCTGGGATGTACGTTTTATCAAAGCTTCCAGATCAGATCAAACATTTTATATATATATATATGTCAAAGCGAATAAACAAATTATTAGTGTTATGTAGATTATATATATATATATATTTACTATGCACTGGAGAGGTGTAAAATGATATTCGATCAATCAGAGTCGGTTATAAAGTATGAACCAATCCCCAGACTTACTGATGTCACTTATTGTTCAACTATATGAACTCGTCAATGAAGTTTTCATCGAGTAAAATTATTCAAAATATCTGATTCTTTAATTCGGGGTTTTGCTTCCACCGTGTGGAAATAGATTAATACAGATGATAGATTAATTGTTAATATTTCCAATTTTTTAATATACATCACATATATGAAACGTTCTCTCAAAAAATGCTCATCAATTGTCATATATTTCGTTTGATAATTCTATTTAACACATCGCGAATTCATGAATATTTGTCCAAATTCGTTTTGGAAGAATTCGATACAAATGAAAGTATATTCAAAATAAAAACAACAACAAAACACTTAAACATAATTAGGGTTAGATCCGGAGTCTACACAGTCGGAATGTTATTATTTCAATAGAAATGGCGTATAAACACTATTAAGGCACAGGATTGTTATTGAAATAAATTTATTTTCACAATCAAGCTTGCTCATTTATATGTATTTACTCAGGAACAGATTTCGACTCCAACTAGTGTAGAAAAAAGATGAGGAACTTAGATAGCTATCGAGCGTCGTCCCGAGGCTTGACGAGGTGCTGTTGAAGGAACCAGTAAAGTCTCATTTGCAACAGTCTTAAACAAGCCCAAATAAAGTATCCATTTTTTGTTATGTTATAAAATAATCTAATTTTAACTGTAAAAGTATTTTTTGTGGTCAAATTTATAATTCATGTATCTCAGTTATGCAATCTGCTTACAACAGGTAAGCTTTGTCCAGATATAGCTAATTTATCTTAAAGTAGCTACTATGTATACAAAGTTATTCGATGTTCAAAGTTTATAAAAATGTTGAGTACAATCTAAAAATGTGTAGATCAAGATAGATGTGTAGATCAAGATAGATTTAGTAGAACTTAATTCTACTAAATTAGTGAGCCGTGTCCACAAGTCCCTTTGTATATTTTGAAGCCATTGAGACTTACTTAAGAGAATTTCAAGCTGTATGAATATGTAGGCGATAGGCGTTTAAAATAATATGGCGTGGCATATTGTTATTATTACTTATGTTAATCAAGTGCAATCGGAGATTACATAACTGCTTCTATTTCTAAGATTATAAGGTATCTGTTTTGAAATGTACCTATTTATGAATAATAATAATCCAACAAACAAATAACGCAAATGAATCTAAATACTGTTTCGACACCACGAACCCACACCAATTCACTACATAGTACACTGTATTATTGTTATGATATTCTTAATACAACGTATTATGTTACAAATGTGAATAAAGAGTATAGGAAAGCATTGGAAGGCATCGATCCATGACTCCGCTCACCTGATAAACCCATGACAGATTTAGCCACCGGGACGGTACGAGCTAAGCTTCGCATAATGTGCGTTTGAGAAAGTATTTACTATTAACGGTAGATTTCGTCATTGAGGTTCACAACAAATTAATTGACCATAATTTATGTGTGGTGAAAGGTTGGGGTACAAAAGGCTGTTTTTGATTACCTTACCGCGAGAATAAACAGACTGCAATTGCACCCGTTTATGTAAAATAGAACAGATTGTGTTACTGTAAAATACGAGTTAAACCGATGCATTCTAATTGAATAGTGTAGGTGAACAATGTCAAACGAAAGTTTTGGAGATGACCATGAGGAAGAAATACAGTTGATAGATATTGAAACCCTGGAGTTTGTGGAACATATAGACAGTGGTGGAATGGCAAATATATCGCTTTATAAATGGAATACAAACGGATCTACAACTTTGGTGGCAAAGAAAAGTCTATTTCGTGGATCAATGACTCGCAGGTACCTTCTACTCTTCTGATATGTTAAGCATTAGAGATTTTCTACCGAAGTTTCCACAGTGTCGTACGACTTTATTCATTCTTCAATTTTAATTGTTTGACGATCAACGTGTTTCTCTTCAGCTGAACTTGATGACGCCTCAGCCAGCCATGCAAAAGCTTCCGCATTATGTCCCCTGGTAATTACAACCCGTTTTTATATAGCTTAAAAATAGTTATTCAGTTATTTGTTTCAGACGCAAGGACTTGATGGTTGAGGAAGTCGTATTTTAACTCAGACTTTTAGATTTCTAAAAAAAAATTATAAGATCAAACCAGTCCCTCATTAAACTTTATTACAATGCGATTTGGTTTTAAAATTCATTGATGTCAATTTTGATAATCCTCTATTTTACTAGCAAAGTTGAACTATCCGTATATTGCCCAATTTAAAAGTCTTTAGTAATGCGGCGATTTTTCCAGACTCTGATTAACTCAAGTCATTCTCGGTGAATTCTGACTAGGGCTGTCCAAGCGAACCAAATATTCGAAATCGAATCGAATCGCAAATTATTGGAATCGTTTTTCGGCTAATTTTCGAATCGCTAAAATTAGGTACCGATACATTAAGCGGAAACCACCTTTACCGGATGTTTTTCATCGGGCAAGCGGCGGCGCTCCGAGCTCAGACCACTCTCGCTCCCGGATTAATTGGTTTCCGGATATTTCTCTCGCCTTCATTTTGTGATAAACATGTCATTACTAATGCCCGCCCGGTGGCACGTGATTAGCCATTTCATGCATGGTCATCATAACAAGGTATAATTGGTCATGATGTTTTTGAGAGAGAACAAGGAGAAAAAGGAGACAATTTAGAAAACGATGATTCTATAAATAGAATCGATTTGAAGCTGTTGAGTTAGTTATCATAGGAACATGGCACAGGCAACTCAAAGCTGAAACAGGTGTTTTGGGATCCTTATGATGGCAATACCTTCTTTGAATGGAATTTGTAATTTCATATGATGGCATTACTGTATTATCCATCTATATACCAAGACAAATAATTGCACTCTTGCATTTTGATGGCTGTTGTACACTAACAAAATTATAGTCATCAAATAATATTGCCATCAAACTAGCTTGGAATTTTTGAATGCAATTTTGAACTTGAGCAACAGTTTTATCTATATTGATGGTTGTTATTATTTTGCTGAAATTTACATAAAAAAACATAAGACTAGTGAATAGGATTAAAATAGCATCTACAGGCTTTACATGTCCTATTAAAACTGAATCCATCAAAATTGAGATTGCAATTTTTGAATAGTGCAATTTTTACTCTTAACACTCAACAGTTTTCGAGACCCAAATTTTGGAGTTCTCCAATTTTTTTGACCAGTTCATACAAGCGTGTGATCTCCCCTCATAAATCTGAAAACATTGTATTGCAAAATACCAGCAGTAAGTAAGATGTAACTGCACAAACGTTACCACAACATCGAAGGGCAGGCGTTTATTGTTTAATAGAGTTAGATTTAATATTGCGCAATCATATTCGGTTCGATTCGGGGAAAATATTTGATTCGAATCGAAAAAATATTCGATTTTGGACAGCCCTAATTCTGACAATGAAAAGTTGCATGCGACTTGATTCTTCTTATTCTAATTGTAATGTGTATGTTCAAAAGTGTCGTGTTTTTGTATCATCAATGGGTGTATGACGTCTAAGGTTTGAATTAACACGCACCCGATATCGCTATATCAATTCTCATCCAGTAGGCCTACTCGCGCGCAAAGCCATCACTGTTTGTCAAGATCTTTTGTTTAATAGCAGGTATTGTATTATATATTATTTTTGTATTGACAGAAATATATTTCTGATATTATATGTTTCGATTCCATGCATTACAAGAGTAGTTTACAGCATGATCGACTGATTGACAATATATTTTTGACTATTTTTATCAACAGGTAATCGTACGTATTAGCCGTTTTAAGGTAATTTCATGTTTTGCAGATACCGCTCAAACTTAAAAAAAGAGATGGCAATTCTGGCTCGACTCGATCACGAAAACATTGTAACAACATATGGAGCAGTGGAAACTGTCGACGATTTTGGGCTTGTCATGGAATACCACCAATTCACTTCATATTTGAAATTTTTCCGTTGTTTATGGGATAACATACAAAAAACATCAACAATTGACAAAGTGTTGGTGCCTCTGAAGATCAAAATAATATCAGAGGTTTGTCAGAAAGAGCAAATTATCTTAACTCATCCTTTACAGACTTTATATTGGCAGCTAATTATTCGTCAAAAAATAAAAAATGAATGCAAATTATAGCAATAAACGTTTATTAATTTACATCCGGTTTATTTTATAAATTTACCATTGAATTCAATGAAATTACTTTACTTTAACTTGCAACGCTACTCTTCATGTTATCTGGTGTTTAAACATGAAATCGACTGAATATTTAGGTCATATCAGCAATGAATTATCTACACAACAGAAATCCACCAATTCTACATTTGGATCTGAAAAGTGACAATGTGTTGCTGAATAGTGAATTACATGCTAAGGTTTGTTTGAACGTGTATGGATCTTTAAAATGGTGGCTGTATGACGCCATTTCAGTATTGGCATCATCAATTGGCCTTCTTGTCTCTTTTCTACAGTAAACCAAATCCTTGTAGGGTTAGAGATATGCATAAAAACGAAGTTGTAGAGCACCCACTGAAATTGAGTTGGAATCGAATCAATACTTCGCTACGCTTCGATAGAATTACTCGACAACCAAAAGTGAGACTTGACTAATGGCTGTAATTGAACCAAGTTATCACGCTGATGCAGAAATAATCCCATCCCATCCTGTTTTTAGAAATAACGCTAATTTGTTGCATTATATACGAAAGTCTCAATCATCGACTGTGAACAAAAGCTTGACTTGTGACTCGAGGACGAGATTTGTGACTTGATGAGATTCGTGCTCGACTCGAGAATTAAATGATTGTGACTCGATTTGACGAGTGACTCGAAGTTCAAGTACTGTTAGCCAAGACTGATACGTAGTGTTAGATACATTGACATAAGTTTTATTTACTTTACTTTATAGATATGCGATTTTGGATTGAGCCAAATGCGAACATTGAATACGTTACGCTCAAGATCAACTGTGACAGCAAGTGAGTTATTTTTTCTCATTTAAATTCTAGAATCCTTTTTCAATTTTGGAATCCTGGATTTGTCTATTATAAGTATGATGCTATGTGCCTGGCCGAAATACTGTAATATTTTATCATTTATTCTTCGTTTTAAATCCGGCGTTTGTATTTTGGTATACCAATTTAGAAATATACACCGAAACAATTCTTGTTATTGCTTATCCCTTTCGCTTTACAACATAAATAAGGTTAACATCCGTTTACTGATACATATTATAGGTTCTATTATTGGAACATATGGCTACATCGACCCTCAGAGACTTCAGGATATACATGTTAAACCCACGATAAAGTCAGATGTTTATGCGTAAGTGCAAATATTTTATAAAATCATTATATAGATAGAACATAGTTTCATTGCATACATTCAGAAACTTCTAAATCTAACTCGGGAAATTTTTTTTAAATAGGTATACTAATTTTTGTACCGGAAGTAATAAAATTTTGGAACGAATGTCCAGATTTTTTTTAATTTTTGTCGATCTTCTGAGGTCACGACATAATCTAAACTCTGATAAACATCTTTCATTCGAATATTTCAACTGTTTAAAATTAGAATAGGCATTCAAAGCTTAGCCTTACAAATTTGACCAAGTTTATATAAAAATGTCAGCGATAAGTCTGCTTAACTATTTTTAAATTCAATTTCAGCTTCGGAATTTTGCAATGGGAAATATTGACAGACAAAATATCTTATGAAGGTGATATAATATTTTAATTTGTACTTTACCATTCAATATATAAATAATGACACGCTTTTTGGATGTCGAGATGAGAACGACAGTGGCGATAGAATGGTATGTTCAAACGGCGTCAAAATTACTTGCGAGCCAAAGGTTAATCTCTTAAACCTACCCGAATTCACTATTTATTCATAACCAATTTGCTGTTTTCCGTTGAAAAAAAAAAATTTGATCGCTGATTTTAAGTAGAGAATTATTGACCTTGAGTGAAATAGTAAGAATCTATTTATGATTAGGATGCAAGTAATTTGATAATTTCGCATACAAAGCTTAGATTGATTTAGTATGCACAATACACTTACACCATAGATTATAGAACAACAAACGTTTATTCATATAAGAATACTTTTATCCAACGGTGTTTACATTTGCGCAAAGTTCTCTTTCTGTCAAATTTTGCACTTTGTTTGTACAAGGTCCAATAACAACTTGGTCGTTTACGTTAGTATTCTGTTACCACTGAATACTTCCGAATTTTAATATCGCTTTTTCCGAAAAATGTTTCATCACAAAAATTCCTATTTTAGAACTGGACAATGCACTAATTGCTTTCCATGTTGCAAATAGAGAGCTCCGTCCAGATATCTCCCAGGTTCCACAAGTACTGCCTGAGGAACTAATAAATATGATGGAAGCATCGTGGGCACAAGAACCATCAGACAGACCAACATTTGAAGGTTTACAAATATTTCATTTTAGAATGGTTTCTTTTTATTTAATTCAACTAAAATATATAAAAGGGTTTGGCATGTTGAGACAAAGAAGAGTTGGTTGATTTTTATAGTTTTGCGTTTTCGTGGCTAAAGTTCAATAGAAATATAACTACCATGATGTAATATCCATATTTCAGATGTTGGTTCTATTTTTCAGAGCTCGACGACCATATTCAAACGATTATAAATCGTATTCCTGCTTATAAAGAACAAGTTCGACAATCGAGAATACAAATATTAACGCTGTACAGATCAGTAAGTTTATTATATTTTCTTTTCTGACTTCTCTCTATTTCACTCTTTTCATATATTTCCACTTTGCTACCGCATCAAAACTATCCGTGTACAGTTCCCTTTCAAACGCTATTATACAACTTAAGCTGATGGAAAGGTGTTCCTTTGCTTCACAAAGCAGCTCACAATGTTTGAGCCATCGGGGGCACCAACCTTACAGCAGTGGCCTTAACGACAGAAGATATCCATTAAATGGAGGTGACCGTCCTCGCAGACCCATAAGTGCACCTAACCGTGGAAGTGTAACAAAACCCATGACAGATGATCCCGAAGGAAATAGGCATTCACTTCCAGATTTAACAAATGATGAACTAGCACCACTGTTGCAGCCTTCCGTGTCTGTTCCAAGATATGGTAATATATTTTCAATTTGCCTAGATTGTTCGCATGTTTCACACAATATCTTTGATTGGTTTTGGGAAGAAAAATTCGATGCCAGTAATCACTATGCTTGGAAACTCAGTTTAATTTCTTGGTTTGGAAAGCTTTTACTGGACGATTATATTTGATTATCGATGCTTTTCTTTGGAAGGGTTATTTGGAAATAAAAGTATAAAAAAAATATGGTAATAATATTTTCGGTTATAAAAGAGTTTGAGGACTTTTAAATAATTTAGAATGTGGCTCTCAAACGTGAAAATCAAATATATGTTCTTCTGTAATATTCTCCATACATTAAACAAATATTATTATCATATTTTCACAGTTTTGGAGAAAAAGCTTGTGTCTACAAAGAAGGTTCTTCTCGTCTTAGCTCTGTTTTTATCTGTTTGTGCAATTACTTCAGTTGGAGTTGTTGTATGGAAAACGAAAGAAAATAAAAGTAACTTTTAGTGGCTTTCAAACTTTATTTACATCGATATCTCAAATGCATGCTTTAATATGAACTTAAATATAAATATAGGTACAGAACGCCATAAAACCTGATGAGCTGTGAAGGCGACAAATACATTTCGACCGAGAATGCCGGCTTGTAGACTATGTAGCTGACTGTATTTCTCGATTCCTTCATTTGTCAAATCCAGAAATACAAACCATACTTTGGCCTAAATCCTAAAGTAAGCGCTGCCAAATGCAAAGGGCAACCCGAAAGAAAGAACTGGCCTTGAGACCGATCGATCGAGAACGGGGAAACACGTGCTCGTAACACGTGACATCTGTGTGATGTCATAATTAGCAAGTAATAAATGACACGTGACATTACCAGGGTCAAATTCAGACTACGTCGATTATTACAATTTATGTATATGTGAAATTAGGAATCATATGGCAAACTCACCGTGATTCATTTGTTTTCATTTTCAGACTCACCATGCAGGATACTGGACGCACCAGAACATGGGAATGTGACTTGCTCAACTGGGTCTGATCAATACAATATTAAATGTAATTTTGTGTGCGACGAAGGTTACGGAATTATTGGAAAAGATACGATTCTATGCAGTGGGGGGAAATGGAACGACAAGAAGCCTGTTTGCGAGAGAGGTTTGTTGGGATGTTCAAAACATAGTTTTGTTGCTCTATAAAGAAGTAGGCAAGCACAATTTAGGTTGGGAACTTATGTTTTAATTTGTTGTGAGTTTTGACTATCAATAAATACTGGTTAACCCAGTGATTCTCAACATTTTTTAGTTTGCGGAACGGTAAAATTCCGAAACGAATTTTGCGGACCGATGAAACCAACCCAAATTGTCAAAAACACAATACATATTTGAACGAATGTAATTACGACAAAGCATGCAATTCAAATGCAGACAATTCATTTGTTGATAAATTTGTCTTTCAATATCATACGTGTTAAACCCGCTTCTAATGAAGTTTCTGCAAAGCGAAACAAAGCGTTGACTTCCACACGATTCTCCAGTTTGGTCTTGGTGAGAGGTAACGATGAAAAAGCTTTTCTAACATAAGTGTGGGTTGTACAAAAATCAGCAGTAATTTAATGGATTTATCACTGAGCTTAGGATATTTGCCATCAAGTGATATCCAAAAGTTTGATAAATTCAAGTATTTATGCTTCGACATCAACGTGGTATCGCAGGAATGTTAAAACATCAATTCTTTTTCAACAGCGTTACAATTGTACGAATTAAAATCCTTTGTAAAAGGATTAACTATCCAAAGGTTTCCCAGACTAGGATTGACATTTTTCGGAAAGTATTTTCCAAAACTAATTTGAACGGTATAAGTTACGTAAACGTACGAGTTTTTCAGCCAGTTTAAAATAAATCCAACAAGGCAAGTACTATGTGCTTCTGAACTTCTCCGTTATGATGAATAAAATCCAGCCGTTCAAGACTTGAAATAAGCGTAGGACATCTGACCAATTTTGGTTCACACATCAATAGGAGTTAAAACTCACAAAATGGGCAGTCAATAATGTCTTAAATTTGAAAATTGAGAGATAATATTGGAATATAATTGGCGGATCGACATCAAGGTTGACGAGAACCAGCACCGGTAATTTTATCTACATTAATTGGGCTTCATGAAAAGTACATATTTTACTCAAACCCCCGTAATACATATGTATTTGAATAAATGACTAAATCTGCAATAATTGTTTGTAATTTATATTTTAGTTTGCGATCAGCCAGAACCAGTATCCAATGGGGAATTGAACTGCACTCACCAATATTTTGTGAATTCAACATGTACTGTGAAATGTCTAAACAATCACCAAATTCAGGTAAATAATACTGAATAAATAATTGAAAACGTTGAAATTTATTCCAGGTTTGAAAAAAGTTTGTTCTTTTTTCGCATCGATTTTCAGTGTTGTTATTGAAAAAAATTGGTACTTCCAAAGTATGGGAACCAAGATGGCGGACACCGGAACGTAGTATGTGTACCAGATTAGGGTTAGGTCATAATTTCAAGTACAAATACTACGGGAGTCACTTGGCTAGTGCCCGAACTCGTAATAGAACTAAAATAAGAACAATACAATACAATTTTGTCTTAACTCGAACCTGGTACACTTACTACGTTCCGGTGTCCGCCATCTTGGTTCCCATACTCCGGGAGTATTAAACATTTTATGTGCAAATAACTAGTGAACTTACAGTATATCGCCAAGCTTGAGATGAACCGGAGAAACTTTAGTTTAAATAAATATCACGTATGAAAATAACTTCACTGATATTTATTCAGGGAAACAAAACCATTTCATGCGAAACAAACGGAAATTGGTCAAATCCCGAACCTTCCTGTACCTGTCCACACTGTTACGTAGGAGATAAATGTGAATATTCTATATTATGGACTAATGTTGATGCAACTCTAGATGACTTACAAATGTACCAAGTAATACCGGTGAGTAGCTTATGGCAATTCCTTATATTTACCTCCTGGTTCAATACTTCTTATCCCTTTTCTTTTTTTCTCAAATGCAATAATGTTCTTCCATCTCTCACGAGGCCAGCCTCTTACCGTCAATCAGATAGGCTACATATAGTTTCATTTCGGAATACTTTTATGATTCTACTCTATTTCTACTTATTGTTTATTTATCTACTGAAATATGAGAATTTAGAACAAAATCGGTAAACAAAAAGTATTTTGAAACGAATGTTCGAACGTGAGACGAACGTTGCAATAGATTCTTCATTCTGAATTGTTAAAATAAAATTCTAACTCAGAAATATACAACATTCTTTACTTATTATCACAGTTTTGTGTATATTATACCACTATTACGACTCTAGGTAAATTATGGCCGTCACACTTTTACCTGCACCGCTGGAATATATAAGTGGTTTAAGTTTCACGGAAAATGCGAAGACTCAACAGCTCATCAATCACAAGATTGTAATGCAGGCGATGGATATGATTCAGCTTCAGGAGGAGCAAAGCATGCGGCGGCCGAGTTGATTCGTAAACTTGTTCAACAAACATTATATCCTGAACCCTGTGATCCTCAAAACATGCCTACAAATTGTTGACTATCGCAGTCTTTTATCTAAAATAGATAACCGTTGGCTTCAAAGATAAATCCAGATGTGAAATGCCAGACATCGATACGATGGAATTACGACTTAACCATCGCTACTATCACAAATACAATCTATTTTCTCCTGCAAATATTCTCAAGTAATATTAAACTTATACCATTAAATGATTAAAGCTGTTTACTGTGATGCACAAATGAGCAAAGGTATCAACCATGCTCATGTACCAAGCAAAACTCTAACAGTGAATTACAGAGAAAAAGACGGATATTAAACTATAGTCATGTTGTGATTAGCTAAATGGTGGTTTTGACTTCTTGCTATATTAGTCTCCGACTTCGTTCTGTAAGATGTTATTGAATTCCGAATTCACAACCTTGCTACTGAAGCTCAATTTATCTGATTCAACACCGTGATTGCGCGGTAATTTTTTTTATTCCAGAATAATTTTTCGAGTGTAACTATAATATGGTTTATTCAGAACCACATTTTCAGTTTGTGAAATCATTGTTCTCAAATTATTATTTAGTCACCAATTGCAGTTTTCTGTTAAGAAAGAATACGATTTTGTAATATTTCCATGCGAATTCTATTGCGTTATTATAACATCACATTAACATAAATATATTAAAATATGACTATAACTTAAAAACGTGATTGTATTTTAGTCAAGGTTACTACACCTTAAGGATTTTGGACACTTCTATAGAATTATTTAAACTCAAGATATAAATTCAAACCCATGTTCTGCATATTTGTTATTGA
This sequence comes from Styela clava, assembly GCF_964204865.1. Lineage (NCBI taxonomy): Eukaryota > Metazoa > Chordata > Ascidiacea > Stolidobranchia > Styelidae > Styela > Styela clava. The sequence continues at coordinate 15,057,347 of NC_135259.1, forward strand.
TAAATAAGTACCAGTGTGGGTATGCCATTATTATTTTGACAGTTGTACAGTAAGACAAAAATGCAATATTTTATTCATTACATGAAAACTAAGATAGAAAATTTGCTACTATAAGTAGTATTTATTACTTTATTTCTTCTCATACTTCTGTCTGAATGACATTAAAAAAAAAATATTTTGAAAGATTTTGAATGTTTTGCTTGCTGTAGAAATGCAATATTAGAATTTCTTGGAACTTCCAATGCCATATTGTGTATATACTGAACACTCAAAACATACAATTGCATTAGCATGGTACAATACATGCGGTATTCATCTTTCAGGCTATTCTGCAAGCATTACTGCCGGTTTTTATGTCAACCAGAACCAGTTTGGGTAATGTTTATGTTTGTTGAGATCTTGATTTCGTAGTTTTGACGTGATTTCTTACGTGTACGAAATGTGTCAAAACTTTTCAGTCAGTTGTTTTTTTGGCGAACAAACCTCAACAACTTTGTTTGCTTGCTGAAATAGTGCTGTTCTTCATATTAGCCACTTTGGTCCTAGAAAAACATTTATAGAAATTTAACAGTTTTGAAAAAGTGAGCTATTCAAATTATAAAACAGAAAAAAGAGGTATTAAATTTAAATATTTTGAATATTTGTATTTTAAAAGTATCGAGTATTTAAAAAAGAAAGAAGCACCAATATCACAATTTTATCATAAATAGTTTGCTATTGGTCCACGTAAAGATTCGATCAAAGACTCAAAAATACCTGTTTTAAATATACTAATATTTACACAGTGGCACTAAGCTACTTCATTAGAAAGTTATATTGAAATATTTGTTTAATACGCATAAATGACCCATTTATTTGAACCCAAATTTCTTTGCTTTTGCGAGGATTTTTTGAACTATTGTACATTCTATCTAATTTACTCTAAAAAAATAAAAAAAAACTTGAGTAAAAAAAACACCAAAGCCAAATATAATACTCACGATAAGAATGACAGCATAGTCTAGTATTAGGTCCAGCACATTTGCCATCAAGATATTCTGTCGGGCAGTAATTGGTTTTATCCATACAAGTTCCCTTGAGACTGTCACATTCCGGGTCTTTGTAGGCGTCTTCAGCAGTTTTACCTATTTCAAAACTATATAATGACAAATAGAAACAAAGCATAATATTATCAAGAAAATAAACTATGTTGAATTTAGAGTCTTTGTAAGACCGATATTTAGAATTTGGATCGTAGTAAACAAACAAAGCAAATAGTGAAATATGTCCAACTGAGACTGGGAAGAAGCAAACCATTTACGTTTTGTGAACAAATAAATTACAAATAATTGACGTAGCGATCACTTGCTAATAATTTAGAGTCACAGTTCGATAATTGAAATTATGATAAGCAGCAGTAGAACTAAAATGAAAAGTGATAAAAACAACTTTGAAAACTTGTTTCCCTATTATGTGTGTACCCACATTGTGCATCACATGCAAGACAACACCTAATGACGGAATCGCCAGTACATAGTCCACTTCTATATCCTGCAATACATTTATAGTCAGTCCAATTTATACATTTTCCTTCTCGCTCTGTGCATTTCTTGTCGGCAGCTGTAAACATATATATATATATGAAACATCCTTGAAGCGGGATTAGAATAAAAGAACACTATATATATATATTTTGCGTGTAATCAATACGATATTAATACAAGGCAACAATGCTTAAATATATGAACATGAATGTCAAAATGAGGTAGTACGGGTATGGGGTATGTAATCTTTCACAGTAGCCTTCCGGCACCGCGGTCTTTACGTCTTCGCCTGACCACCAGATAACAATTAACGCGAACACGGAACCGCCACAATTTTTAATTTCGATGACGTCATCGCACACAAAAAACGAATTCCATAGAGACCATAGAAATTTCTGATACAAATAAAAGTAATACCGTTCTAGCAAAACAATCTTTTAACCATTAAAATTTAAAAGCATTTTGTCCAGTAATGAAAGAGAAAGACGATTTTTCACAAAATACCAACAAGTACAACAACATAATAACAAAACGATCCATAGGTACATTTCGTGTTCAAAAAACAATCTGTATACTTACGATTCGGTGGGCAGCATTGTCGATCTCCTGGGCCGGGACATTTCCCTTTAATATATTGTTGAGAGCAATAATTGGATTTGTCTTTACATATCCCATGAATGCTATCACAAGCAGTATCATTATATCCAGCTTCTGTCTTTTGACCTGTAGTAAATTCATAAATTAATTTCTATTTTTTTTTCAATTATTTTTTCCTGGATGTTTCAAAGCTATCCTGTGAAGTAAATTGACTAATTTTGATATAGTTCTGGCAAGACAGGCTGGGGAAACTTCACTATAATTGATCCTGATGGCATATATATCTGTTTGTATTAAAATCACGCCGAGCTGGTAGGCTATACCCACTTACAATCAGTATCGCAGGGTAAACAGCATTGAATACTCGAGTCTCCGCTGCATAATCCACTTCTATATCCAGCAACGCACGTGTGTTCGTACCAATTCAGGCAAGTTCCCGATTTTGATGTACACTTGTAGTTTGGAGCTGTCATAAATATATATTTGAGAAAATTCGATCATCGGTCTTGATGATTACATAAAAGACGAGAGAGAAAAATATTGCTATGCTTTGACAGAGTAATGGGTTTAGACAGGAATCTTGTTTTTAATTTCAACGTTTTATCTGAGTATGCCCATTTTAGTCTCTTTTTTTTCAAAATTACCGGGCATGTAACACTGATTATATATTTTGATGTAGCCTAATATATGTCTTTCACTTTCAGTAATCACCAAGGCCCTTTAATAAGTTTTTAAAAATTTACCTGAGCAAAATTATTCGCAAAATATTTAATGCAATTCAACACTAAAGCATAATACCTGGTGGCTTAGTCGATGTCCATATTCCAACCGAAAGTCCGATAATTACACATGTGAGAAGTACGATGACGAACAATAATTTTAGTGGCGACAATCCTGCAAATCCTGCGTCTGTAATTATACAGAAACGTCGCTGATTGAAATACATAACGTGAGGAGTGATATTTACTGCGCAAATTGATCGGCAAAAGAATCTCAGTATTCATATAAACCAGTGGTGGGATTCAAAATGTTAAGAATGGGTTCTCATTTGTATCCTCGCTAACAACGGGTCATTTGTAACTCGCTAACAACGGGTTCCCTCATTTCAGAAAATAATGACGAACCAAAACATAAACATCACGCGAACCTGTTCGAACCCTTTGAATTTGACCACTGTATATATATCCATAGTGAGTGAAGGTACAAGCACAACTGCATCACCAAATTTGAATAAAAAATGTTAAAAAACCAATATCGTAACTAATCATGGAGCATTGCAATTTTGTTAAATAACTACACTGTGGTTAAAATGGGATGCATGGATTATGGGATGAACATTTCGCATGCAATATTACATTTAGTGGGGTTTCATGCGCTACATCATACCATTATTCATGGAACGAATTGTACGAGGCTCAAAACTGCTATCACTATTATGCCTTGAAGTATTGGTGCTGGAAGAAAGTAAAGGACTGTTTTCTTCATCTCCCCATGCACCAACAACCCGTTGTGGCGTCGTACCATTGAAAATTCTTTTTGATAAATTTCTTGTATCAGGGCTACGGATGTGCTGTGGCTTAGCTGATGATTTTGTACCCTGACTGCCTTCGGCGTAACCTGTGGTGCAGATTGACTGTCCGGGGTGTTGCATATTGCTGGATTGTGAAGACACGCTTTGCTGCTGTGTATTGCCATCAGATCCCGCACGTGTCTATGTAAAAACATGACATAATTTTCTATCAAAATACGCTACTTAAGGCGATTTTTTTGAAAAAAAACGGAAACCCTTACCGACTTGTATAGTTGTAACGTTTGAATTCGAGATTCCTTAACTTGATGTTTATAACACGGAATTCGAGCTTTAATTGACAGCATCTCTTCATCAAGTTCTGAAGATATTGCAAACGAAAATTTATAAATGATTTAATAAAAAAAAAATTAGAAACTTGTAAATCTATAGATCATTCTGCTAAATTGTTGTTATTGGTATATTAAAAACCCTTTACCTTCATCTATCGCACCTATCTTTATCATATTTTTTCAGTAGTTGAAGAGGGATGCGTTACCAGTATGCTATTATTTATTGCATTATATTAATTTTCTTGGTTCGTGGTGTTCACGCTAAAATCTGCTGGTTTTAATATATGACTACAGTACATGGATTTTTTGCTTGATTGATTTGGTGAACATGTGACGAACACCACAACATAGTGGTTTTATTATACCGGGTGCCGTCTGGGTTTAATGTAATACATGACACGAGTTTTAAACGTAATCGACGGTAGCAGTATTCACATATATTTTTATAGACTCACCTCTGAAACTCGGTCTTGCTTTCGGATCACTCGCCCAAGCTGACCGTATCATACTTGTCATTTCTGATGGAAATACATTGGGCAGTAACGAAAGATCTGGTCGCTGTTCTTCTGAGTCGTCAGAATGATAGTCACTAGTGACAGGCTCTGTGTAAAAAATAACCAACAAACCAGTTAATCAGAGATAAAATGAGTTGCGCGTTGATGCGCAGCATTAGAGCAAACCATTTATTCGAAGTGTGAAGCATAACGACGCAAATAAAAATGGAATGAAGTTCTCTGTACAATATACTTGACGAAATGCGAGTGTAAAGGATTGATTATACATTGCGTTGTACAGGCTGGTTCCACACAACTCGCTTTAGATGAAACAAATCAGTTACGTTTATAATGTTTCAAACAAATATATATATATACGTGATAATAATTATTATGATCAAAATATAAATGCCAAAGCATGAAAGTTTTGATACCAATTGATATTTGTGGCAGAAGTTTCGAATATTTTGCACAAAGCCCCCGCCCAAAATAAGCATCGCCACCGCTCGTGGCGTAGCCAGGTTTTGAGGGTCGAAATCCCCCCCTTTGAAATGAAGGATTATTCTGTATCATACATTGCCATTTTTCGTAGAATGAAATGCTGTATATAAACAGAATCCGCTTAGAAGATTTTGAATCCCAACGCAGAACAAAACAATTGTTATATGATAATCGTAGCTGATGCACAATACACTTAGATACGAAGTTCACAACCTGAAAAATAGTTTACAAATTTATTCGTAATTTCTTACCTGAGTACGGTAGCTTATCTGTCATGATCTCCCACATAACTACACCAAATCTAAATGAAATAAATAAATATACATTTTCAAGTATTTGAAACGATATCACAATATATTCTATTGTTTACTTTGTTCGAATCTGTTTCACAAAGCAATTTAGGCAGAAGATTGTTGTTCGTACACTGACAGGAGTTTCGAAGTATCAATTCAGTATCTCCAAGAAAATTGCATGGCGCGGGAAAATTGCTTGGACATTTATCAAACACATTGCGCGTCTGTGTTTTAGTCATCCTCGATGATTACTAAATATTATTGTAACATCTGTTATCCTACATCTGTTATAAAAATACACCGACAATTGTGCTCTAATAATATTATTTACATTTGTCGATGACTTTTTTGAAGCGGATTACTTGTGTATACCATTGATACATACACATATTTGAATAATAGTTTACTTAACTGCGATAGACATAAATTCAATATAAATGACTAAAGAAAGTTACAACCTTGGTGATGTTTGGATATGTATCAAAAAAGCAAACACTGAATGTCAAAATCCTGAAGTTTACGGACAAAGCGATAACGGATACGTTTTCGCATTTGCTGTTACTGAGAGAGAGAGAGTAATAAAATAAATAAATAAAGAAAAAACGGTACTCCCGTAGTATGTGCACCAGGTTGGGTATGGGCCATAATTTTATTCAGATTTTCCTTATTTTAGTTCTATTACGAGTTTGTGGACTGTCTGTGTTAGTCAAGTGAATATACATAGGTTCCATAGGTTTCACTCCCTTTACACAATTTGATGTAAAGTAGGCGAACAAAATTAGCTACCTGCATATTAGTACACATACTTCTGGAGCGCTAAAAAAACAATAAAAGTCTTATCGGCAAATAATCTGTTGGTTTTGATTTGGAGACAGTGATGCAATCAATACGGCATAGACGAACCTTTTTAAAAAGGAAGGGTCAAAAACTAACTATATTCGTGTCACGAGAAAGAAGATTGTGTGACATCAATGAGGCCCTTGTTGTTGAATCTTATCTTTGGATAGTTGGTTTTTGTACATGCAGCACTTATATCAGGGCTGAGGCGGTTTCCGGTACTCGTTTTTATAAAAATTATGTACGAAAACGCGGTTCCGCATGCATATGAATTACCGTTAAACATTAAACGATACTATGGTAAATTACAAGCTTGTCCATGGGAAACGTCCCAAGGGATGAGATGGGACAGCAACATTTGTATTTATCATGGAACACGGAATTATTATTGGACATGGAATGGACCTATGGAGAGTTTCATTATTATGTTGTTGTTCACATAATTGCTCTTGTTCTTGTTATTGTTAGAATTTTACCTACTATCGTTATGAAAAAATCGCTTTTCTCTTTTATTACTGGGCAAAGTGCTTTGAAATTTTCAGTAGTTGAATATTGTATTTTTGCTACAAAGCTATCACTATTATTTATTCATACATTTTCTATGAATCCTATAAGATTTATTATTTTATTCAATTTCGCTGTATTATTATTACTCATGGGAACACAAATTTATAAACTGATTCATGTAGCATAGATCATTTTACGAGACGAATAAACATACATACATACATACATACATACACAGCTGAAAAAGCTGGGACAGTCCGCGTACATTTTACAAAGTCAATAAATTTTGTTGTTTTGCATGTCTCTTTGTACATGTAGTCCTATTTAGTAGACGCTAAATCGAAATTTTACAATTTTTATTGAATTGTATTCCAATGGGAATCCCATGAGATGGGACAGGCATAGATCTCTATGGGATGGTGCAGAAAAATATGTGCCATGGACAAGCCTGGTAAAATAACAAACTGAAAAGTAGCACAGAGTTTTTGTCACCCCGCCCGCCCCCCAAAAAATCTTGCGGCTGCCCTAATTCATTAACCTCAAAAAGAGAACCCGTAACACGACGCTACGAGGAATAAGCACATTAATTGTAATTGTTTAGGCATATATATACGATGTATCAGCTTTGTTGCCTGTAGTTGCATACAGGTTTCGTAAATAACCATATCGCGGCTCGGAAATTCTCCATGCAACGGTTTTCAAAACTATCGCCGCTAAGTAGAATTGATTAAGCATACATCATATTTTCTTTTATCGTGTTTTGGAATAAACGCGTAGCAATGATCTTCACAGGCTTCGTTTAAAACTGACAATATATAAACGGGCAAATTGCTCTCGACATTTTTAACCTGGAGTGCGTATGGTATCGTTTCTGTTCCTGGTAACTATAAGCGAAATGCTGCCGTTGTCACGTGAACTTCATGCGATATATAGCATATTTAAAATGAGTTGAGACATTTTGATCTGTCATGGAACTAATAAAACAAAATTTATGATGCTTTTCACTTTATCTTTAGTGTGTGATGATACCGTTTCAATTTATGAATAACCAAAGCGTGCAGAGTGAATTTCAACATTTTTTACGACTTCGTCACGAAACTTCAAACCCAGGAGTCATTAACTACAATAAAGTTCATTTTGATTCGTAACATCTGAAAAACAAGATATTTAACTTTGTAACCCAAGAGTTAGTGGTTTGTCATCCCTGCTATAGGTCATAGGTAATTTAACTCCGCGTCCGCTTATCTTCACAAAAAACATTGCAAAAAAACAAAGAAACACTGGTCTATTCTGTTGAACTCATTTGGAAAAACATTTCGACTTGTTAATATAGAGTGAATTTCATTGCCGACATATCACCGCTACGGAGCAGAAAAACAATGTTTGCGCATAGCAGCAGTTTTAACGATGTATTGTTTCTTGCTATTTCAAAATTGTTGCGTTTATGATATCATACACCTTAGTCAATTTTGTAAAAAGCAATGAATAGCTAGCATACACAATGTCATTGTCTCTGTGTTACTCATCGTATGCAAAGTAGTAATTTTTTTTAAATACAAGGTACAAGATATATTTTCATTCTGTTCTGACGAATTATTCAAGTGTGACTCAAGTTCGTAACAATGCCATCCTAATATTCATAAATGGCAAGCCAATGGGTAATCTTCCAATCCTTGAGGGACTCGGTAAATACTATCTGCCATGTTTTCCACAAAAAAGAATATGAATGGGAACGGCCACATCGACACATGAATTACAGTACCTATACAAACCAGCATTAAAAAAAAATCACAATTTTTTTTAAACGTACGAGAATACATCCGCTTTTGTAGTTGGCTTTGCTCTAACGTTCCTCAGCCGTTCTGGCGAGATATATCCTGGAGTTCCACCCGTTGCACCAGGACCTGCACATATATAGAGTATACAGTAAATCATGGGTCGGCAACTTAAGGGCCTGTGGGCCAAATTCGACACGCGGAGTAAAATGATCCGGCCCACGACGCTTCACTGAATCATAGCGACAAAACGGAGTTTTTGACGATGAGTAATTTTATAATCCACGCTCTAAGAGTTGATATTCTTTACGTAACAGAATTTATTGTGAGACATATGTAGATTAAATTACATTATATCCTAACAATTTAGTGAACGGCTACTCGTTTAACGAGCCTACAATTTAATTATATTTACCAAATGGCAACACGCAAAACAGTAGATGCTGAGTGCAGAGGGTTGAATGGCGCAGAAAGAAATCGAATAGAGCTTTTTGAGATGTAATGCAACGAAGAAATGAAATCCATATTCTATTCGAGAGATGTATCATTACTGTTTGATTTTTATATAAAATATCTTCTTGAAGGAAATCTATATATATCCAAATTCAATAAACCATGTGACAAATTCAGATTGATGTTTGGAAGTAAATATGCGTGCGAACAAATATTTTCGAAAATGAACATTACAAAGAACAATCTGAGAACACGGATTGGTGATGCCCTTTTAGAAAATGTTATAACTTTGGCTTCATCCGATGTGCCGCCTGATGTCGAAAAGCTATCAGGCGTGATGCAACAACAAGTGTCACAATAAATTTCATTTGTAAATTTTTTTTCTACTAAGACGACTGAGTTTCAACTGACTGAATGATCTGTGTAAAAAAATTGTTGTTCATCGGACATACGTTCGGTTTTTAACTTTCTAAAAGTATGTGCGGCCCGCCAAGACTTGCAACCTTTAATTAAGGCCCGCGAGCGACAAAAAATTGCCGACCTCTGCAGTAAATATATATGGTATGTTGAATTTGGTTGTTACCGTACGTGCACAGTCGCGTACACTTTGAAAGTCATGTTTAGTTCGATGTCAACGCGGTAATACCACGACACTATGCAAATAATTAAAATTGCTCATATTTGCTTTTCAAGACATATAAATGCCAGCAAGTTATGTGAGGACAACTGTATTAAATAAATGAGGGGATTCGAAATATATAAATAGAGATGGTAGAGTTGATATAAAAACGTAAAACGGTTAAAATCGTTTTTATCTCGTGGCATATACTATGCACCGAATGATTTATTCACTTGACGCCTCAACGATGTTTGCGGTAAAGTGTTATGAAATTTCCATGTTGCATTAGATGTAACTTTAACTATATTTGGTTAAGAAGGAGCATTTAAAAATAAGTCTCGGTCGGTAAACACAATGTACTATTATATAATAATTACCTTCTATTATAATGGATCTGCTTCGGAGATCAGTTAACGTGCTCATAGTGCTCAATCCGAAATCACAAATCTTAAGTAAAAAAAAAAAATTTGAATAATCTGGATGTAGTCAAAGTCAAATAATGTATTTCATAACACATCGTTTAGAAGCAATAACACAATGCAATATTACTTTTGCATGAAGACTATCATCTAGCAGTACATTGTCGCTTTTCAAATCCAAATGTAAAACTTTTCTTGGTCTGATTCCGTGTAAATACTTCATTGCTGATATTATCTGTAAAACACACAATGAAGATTTACTATTTGCAATTGACTCATATTACAATAATACACAGCCTCTTAAAATTATATTGGATTCATTTGCCACCATATTGTCAAATGATGCCATTTTCGATGTTGTCAGGGCTCAGCCATATATCAGAATGTTAAACAAGCCTTGTTCAAATCTACCTAGAAGTAAACTTATTCGTTTTCGAAAAGCATTCTTATATCACACAGAAAAATTGTCCGATTTCTGACAGATATAATTGGGTAAAAATAGGTACCGAATGTACAAAAATACAACAATATGAGTCTGTTTAAACATATCAATTATACTAACCTCGCACAATATTTGAATTTTGATTGGCACGATTAATTTTTCTATGATGTCATTTTTTTCGAATTCGTCCCATAGACTGCCAAAAAAACTGAGATAGGAACCGAAAGGGAAGTACTCCATAACAAGCCCAAATTTATCGCTAGTCTGTACGACACCAAATATTTGCACAATGTTCTCGTGTTCCAAAGTTGCAAGAATTGCCATCTCCCGACGTAGATGAGGCTTAAATCTGAAAGTAATTTATTTATTATATGACCTTGATCAAATTTAGTGAAAAAAAATGACGTTGAAAACATGCATATCCATAAGTAGTTTTATCAACTTGAATTCCGAGAATATACATGCCTACGTATTTTACACATGTGTTTGAAATATAATAAGTGAGCAGAAAATGATCCGAATATTCGAAATATTTAAACTGCGTAAAACGCACAATTCTTTTAACTAACGAGTAAGTTTGTAAACTTATCTATGGTGATCCATAGGTATTCATGGTATTATAACTCTCGTTATTTTTTCCCACCATTAAAGTGCATTTTTTCCTTGCAATATTTTACTATAAACGAGAAAACTACTCCTATAACCTTTTATGTCCGCCGTACATGCGTTAATAACGTTGTTTGTCGTTTTCTGTCCACCACAAACCATGGATGGGATGTGCTAGATGGGCCTACATCGATTCTACAGAAATATCGGTTATCGTCTAAATTTATTATTATAATTAGTAGGAATGAGTTGTGATTTTAAACAGCAATGAGAAAAGTTCTGTCATCAAATAGTTTTGCATTGAGCATATTAGGTCATAGGATCATTGAGAATACTCTTACTCTCACCTGTTTTCTATATGACCGTGAAGAAGACTTTTCATTGCCACGAAAATTTCAGTTGAAGTTTTTCTCCTCCATTTGTACAAAGAAACTGCAGCCATTCCACCGCTTGCCAAGTATTGAACAAATTCCATCTCATTGGAGTTGATAATTTTTATCCCTGTTTCATGATTTCCATTGGCCGAATCCATTCTTTCTGCTGAACGCGTGGATATAACTAATTAACTATCGACACGGAAACGATCCACTGCTAACTAACTCCGTGCCATTTGAAATGTTTAATAATTACATTGTGCTGTATATAACAAATAGTATATATTGGTAATCCTTCCTACTTTATATGCTCGAGATATACCACATGTGCCTTTCTACTTATTTTCTTGCGGAAGACACTTTGAGCATAGTGTGGAAACTTTAACATATAAACTGTCATTTATACCAAATTTTGGAAATATTTATGCTTTGATGACATATTTCAAAGTTGATGAAAATAACCAAATTGGTATAAAGTATAATGATTATAAAAGAGGTGAATTTGTATAAATATCCTCATTCAATTTTCTGTGGAGTTGAGAGGTAATCTGAGCATATTGTTAAAATGTATATTTTATTGGGGTTTAGAAATCACCACGCGAAAACAAGTTTGAAATCACTCCACCATATTACTTGGCATTTTACCCATTCTATTTCAGTCCCACTAGAATAGAGGTTCCCAAACTGAGGTACATCCACAGCAGGGGATTCCTTTTGACTGGTTAATCAGATCACGGAAAAGATAGTCTTCCCTTAACTTCTGATTTGCCTTAGAAAATTTTTGTTTTCGCCTGATGATAATCATCGAAGACCTGAGTTTGAGAATTCCTTAGAAAATCACATTTTCACCCTGATTTAACCACAACTACAGTAACTACCAAGTATACTATCGCAGTTCACATGACTTATTTTGTCCAATCACGTCAAAATTAGCACGAACGCAATTGTAGTACACGAGCGAAGCTATAAATTGTACAAAAAGTAGCGATAGTTTGGGAAACCCTTCTCATCATTATAACAATTAAGTACATTTATCATTGTTGTTGCACATGACTCTTGTTAGTATCCATACCCTGCTTTATGGCCTTTAAAACCTTAACCTATTCTCATCCGTATGATAGTTATATCATTGCCATATGATTATGACACAAATTCTATGCCAGAGCTTTCCGCATGACCTATCGTTATAATTATTACGTTGTTTCCCTTTGATATTCATTCGAACTCGGGGAAATTAAACACGCGAATCCCCTGGGTCGTAGAGCGCGTTCTGTGAAATATTTAAATCTGATATTTCCATATTTAGGTCTTACACTTGTCGAAACATCGCGTAAATAAAAGCAATGTACTGGCCAAATAGCAATAAACATTTAAAGAAGACAGCAGAAAAGATGTTCAATGTTCCATCATAAACGTGAGAATGTTATTACTAATGCTCTGCTTATCAAGATTAGTCATGTCTAGAAAATGTACAAATGTGCCTAGCAATGTCTACGCACAGCATCACTGCAGTTAGTGAATTACTTCTTATGCCAGAAATAAGTAACTATTATTATGCTGCATACTGACAATCGCGAGACCTCGCGTTGAAGCTTACGTCAAGTTCTCAACCGTTTATTTTATTTCTACAAATACTCATTCACGTCATCAAATTTGGCTACTATGGGGAAACACAAGTAACCACACATTTCCACGTGAATGCTTGCACTTCACGGGCGTAAGAGTAACAGGTATCCGGCCTTTGTATTTCTAAAACTATTTATATAATCGCATACAGCCAAGTACGATCAAGTTTCTAAAGTCAATGACCAAGTTTGACAACGATAAAATGTTCTAAATTGTTTTTTTAATATTACCGGGAAGTTTTTAGCGCGGGAGTGTACACGATTCAAACGTAGTATTATCGTCTTATAATGATGTATAATTGAGCTAGCTCTATCTTTGACGCTCTTGTTGCAGTGGTCATCCACTCCTTTAAATCACTACGAACTGTCTACGAATTCTCCCATAAAGTCTATTTTTTTACTCGATTCATTATCGTAAACGGGCGGGAGTTATCGTCTCTATGTAACGCCATGTATTTCTGAATAAATAAAATGTATAATTGATTGTCACTGAAATAGCCTTATCTTCAATGCCTCTATTGCAGTTTTCAGCTGTACCGATAACGATATATCAAACACTGGAATATTGAGCTTTGTGCTATCTTTATTATGATATATCATAGTAGCATAGTCGATTGCGATTGTTTTCCTAAGTGTGATCAACGTGCTCTAATAATATTGTTAACATAACAATATTAATTATAAAAATATTAATTATTATTATAATAATTAAATGAAAAATCCCACCGGAAATATTTCCCAGAGCAAACTGACAAGCACGGTTCAAAGATGAAACCCGCCGATAAATATCTTACATTGCATTAATTATAATACTCCTGGTAACAACATTTTACATGTTGTATCACACGATTACATACATTTCACACATTCCATATTGTTCAAAAATATTTAATTACTTCGTAACTTTATTAATAACACATCGCCAAATCCAAATGCCAGTATTATTTATTTAAAGCAAAAATATACAAAACTAAAATAATTTTAAATATATATTGTTTCAATTAACTTTTCTAGATGGACTATAATTTGATATCTTATAGCAAATTGTTGCAATTTTGACAAAACAATTTGAAAATTTAGTCACTATTGATAGTGAGGAAATTGGTTGATACTGTTATATTTTTTAAAACTGACTAAAATTTTGACTTTACATAATATCCATCTTGTTATTCTGAAATCGTAAATCTCAAACAATTATAAATACTGCATTAAAATAAAATATCATACGATACATATATACATTTGGTGCTTCACTCAAAGGCGCACATCCCATATCTAAATTACATGATTTGTTCTCGGAGCATGTAAATGTTATAAGACTAGTTCAACTGGTTCAGGTTAAACCAATATTTGCGAATACGATGTAAACGCATTTCCGAACTAATTACCAGAAAGAGGAATGAGTGGGTAACAAAATATCTTTGCAAATTAGAAATTATAGAAATTTGTTTAACGTGATTTTAAATGCGACTCAATACCGTCTACTATTACTTTGATGATTACTTGTGAACCCGCGAACATGGAAGTACAACCATTCACTCATCATCTCTCATGTAACAGCTTGTTTATGTCTACGTTTACAAAGGCTCTTTTGCTGCAAACAAACATCTAATCACTAAACGTTTACGGCACCGAACAGAGGTGTAACATATTGTGACAAATATTCCATTCGCCTTAAATGTTACTGCCATGAAATGTTAGCAAACTGCTAATATAGATTTGAAGTATTTGTTTGGATTGAATCAACTTGTGACTTGTAAAGCTTGCCACTAATTTAATCTTTTTCTGTTTTTTTTTTTTTTCGAAAAAATCAACTATCATGCTTTACACTTATGTACACAACGTACGAACTACACTTTGATGAAACTATATTTCAGTAGCTTCCAAGGTTTGGTTTTAATTTAGCATTGAAGTAAGGTTAGAATTAAAAATCTCGGTTACATCGTACAAATTTAGTCCATATCGACTTGTGGTGTCAATACTGTATCTCTTCAGTACACATTTATATGCCCAAAATTAGTTGCATGAAGAGCACATCGAAGTTCTTTTATTTAATTCAATACATACTATGGAACCTTATCCCATATCACTCTATTGTATCTGCTGATAGTTAGGCGTACGTTGTCGACAATGGAGTTCACCACTAACCAATATGTGTCGGAAAAGTAACGAAGTTTTTATTACTCCAGTAACAGCGTCCGAGAATCTGGAAAGTCCCATTTGCTACTTTCATCCAGACTTATGAAGCGTGAGATTGGAAATGTGTTCTCACGAGTTATTTTGATAAATTATACACGCACTAGGCCAGGGTGGTCCAAGGTTGCCGGCTCCGCGGGCCACAAAATTATTTTTGCATTGTTCGCGGGCTACAACAGTGCCAAGAATAGGTAAACAGGGCAATGCAAAACAAACACTTTTAATGTGCAAACACATAGTTATCAGACATAGCCATACCAGGCTAAAAAAATCCGCATTTGATTTTTAGTTTTCTATGATGCATATATTGTTGGCATATATTCCCGACCAAAAAGATAGAAAGCCAGATAATCATAGTTGCCTCAGATAGCCATAACACTAGTCAATTCAGTAACATTAGTGATGAAACAATATGTCAAAAGATTTTTCTGATTAATTTTATTACGAAACAACACGGAATGTGATTTTTGGATTTCTCCGAATGTGACGCGGGCCAGATATGATGAATCAGTGGGCCACATGTGGCCCGCGGGCCTGGGTTTGGACAACCCTCCACTAGGCTGAGATGGGGCCCACCTAAGACCATGTCCACCTACTTTTTCGCGACTAGAAAAAGGATTGGGACTTCACCTATGGTACCATGACGTTTCACCACCGTTTTGAGGTTCTTTATTTTTTAAAGTTACTACCAAAAATATCAGAGTGATGAGAGTACGTATAATCTGCAAATTTGGTTATTTACGCAAATGAAAAAAATTTATAACTTCTAAATATATATTACATATTAAAATTTAATTTCAACGTCATAATCAACTTTACGGAAAATCAATATGACGTCACACTAAATTTGTAGTTCAGAAATTTAGATAAATCACCTCCTCAAAAAGATCCTCGGCATGGCAACTGTATTTATTACACAGTCAGGCGCTGGCGTCGGAGGCAATTACATTGAAATGAGGAGCCGAGAGACGGATTCATAATAAAATGTTGTCACTCTACATCTATAAACTAAATTTGCCATAGCCATATTTGATTATTATGCAACACTATGAAAAAGTTAGAATGTCTTTCTTACCCAAGTATCGTAACGAACTTTTAAAACAACGGCCCATCTCCTACTGGCTGTGTGTTTGATGAAAGTTCCTTACTCACTAATGTGGTAGAATCGCTCATCAAGTGTATCTAGCTAGGCCATGAATTTTAAACCCAAATATAAGATTAATTATAAATTATATCTCGTACCTAAATTAATCGCTGATTCAACTATAAAAACTAAAGCGCGATCGAATTCGAAAAACGTTCTGCCTGTTTATCTATATTTTTGATGATTCTGTACATGTGCGACATACATAACGGTCTTGTACTTGAACAATGAATATTTCGTTCATGGGCTTAAGACGTCACGTCTGGTTTCGCTTGGTTGCCGTAGAATAAGTTATTTCTACATTTATACAGGTATCGATTGAAATTTTGCCTACGCGATGTTGATTTTTGCGTCAAATACTACTTTGGAAATTTGGTCAGGTATCCCGCTACCAAAAAGTCATTGGTGTTTAAGGCTACATCGTGTTTTAAGTATATCAGCAAGCAATGTTGTATGTATTCTTGTTGTTTTGACCACAAACTCCTTGCATATGTTTTATAGAAAGACAAAATGAAAAAACAAAATAATTGTGTGATAATGGATTCTCTAAAAAATTCTCTCTAAGCAAGGTTACTCACATTCACTCAAAAGTATGAAGGAGACTCATCTCTGTGAAAAATTACGAGAGACCAATGAAATTCCAAGTGCTATAGAAACTATAACGAATTATATTGGCATGACAGTTTGGGTCAATATGATTAGAAAAGTGCATTCTACATAAAGAAAGGATATGGAAAAAAACTCTGGGCATAATTTTTTTAGAGTGACACTAAATGGATTTGCTGGACTGTCAACATTTTACCATTATACATCTCATTGTAACATACTTAGAAATTATACATACACTAGGCTGCGATGGGGCATTAGACCATGGCCCCTTCCTTTATCCCGACTAGAAAAAGGGTTAGATCGTCACTTGTTTAGTACCATGACGTTTAATCACAGTTTTAAGGTTCCTTATTTTATTAAATATTTCAGAGTGATGAGAGTAAGTATACTATGCAAATTTGGTTATTTACGCAAATGAAAAAAATTTATATCATCATAATATATATTACATATTAAAATTCCATTTTAACAGCATAATGAATTTTACAGAAAACCACTATGGCGTCACACTAAATTTTCAGATAAGATCTGGTACCATATTATGACGTCACAAATTACCCACCTCAAAGAGATCCTGGTTCAACTCTTATCAAAGGTATCGTCGACCAATCAAATGCCATGTGCTATGAAAACTATAACGAATTAAGTTGGCTTGGCAGTTGGGGTGAATACGACAAGGATAATAGTTGTGAGGCAATCCATTCTACATAAATGAGGTATTTGAAGAGGGCATACATTTTTTTAGATAGTGACAGTTAATAGATTAAATTGTCTTCAGTCATTTGACCATTATACATTTCAATGTATGATACATATCGTTATTTTATATCGGATTGAAGGAATATCACCGGCTATGGGTTCGGCAGCAATTAAAAAAATCCATGAACAATAATGGAAATTAAAAGGATGTGGCGCCTTCATATTTATTGTAATAACCAAACATGCGCGTGCTGTAATGTCTCTCAATTTAAGTAAAAATTGAATGAATGCTGCAACACACGATCTCCATCTAACGTAAAGCAAGTGTTTCTCAAGTGTCTTTTTTCCCATCGTCTTATACTTATTTAGCAGGCATGTTTATTGAATGATAAAGTTTGAAGATGATAAATAAGATAATAAAATGATTACTATTACTTACTAAAATACTAGATTTTTACGCCGATACGAATACTGTGGAAATTGCTCGATTTTTCGTGTTTAATCGGCCATATTCTGTCCACTGATAATGGGAATGTAATTTAGTACTTAGTTACGCTTTGCAATGCTTAGTTACGCAAATCATGGTTATGCCAATTGAGCCTGAACCCATGGATCAAAAAATATAATTTGAATTGACAGTTTTCTAATGAAGAGACCACAAAGAATATTTTAAACGTCAATGAAGACAATTTACGAAAACGCACTAATAAATGTAATTTTTGCGTTTCAACGTCCATCCAGATATGTCAATCGGAATTTGTTCTTGTTTGTGCATCTATAGTAATATTACCTCAGAGTTTTAATAAAAGGTTTACTTTGGAGTAAATATGTAAACTATATAGTAGAAAATATCTTTGAATTCATGATGGCTATTGATAATCTTTCCAGGATTTTATGAATCTGGTACGTAATAGAAAATTAGCTGCAAAATTGAGTCATTATCCTGTAATATTATAGTCTATTATTTCCGGCTATTAGGAGTTGTTTAGCATGAAAACTCGAAGCAACTGACCGCTCGCATCTGCTTGAAGCTTAGCGGAAAATTGCAATCATTTCATCAAGAGCTATCAACGTATAATATAGCTCAAAGTATATATTTACGAATCCTGGGGCTGAAATACGTATGAGAACCTATTCAATTTTTAGTGATAAGGTTGGTTGAGTAAAATATTGTGGGCAGCTTCAGAAAAATACACACAACGTTTCACGAGAAACTATGTCGAAAGAAATGTTCGGAATTTAAAGTAGAATTATATTCAGTAATGTATGTGCAAGAAGTCCTAAGGTAGTGGTCTTAATCGTATTTTGAATAATCGTATTTTAACAATCATTTTGCATTGAAACAGCACCACGTGTAATTCTAGCATGATAATGGTAAGGCGTTTACATCGACTCATTGCTTCAATGGGACATTTTATTTATTAATAATGAAATGAAACAGCAAGCAAAATTGAATGCAAATTGTTCATTATTTGATCCTTTTTGAAAAAGAATTCAAAAAAAGTTTGAACTAAGATGAACCTCGCACCATTTTTTATATGTATTTTGAAAGCCAGATGCGAGCTGTCCAGATAGAGTTGAACAGCAAATGTATAATATGAGAGAATGGGCTGTTTTCTGGGAGTGCTATGCTAGACAAGTATCCATTACCTATCGTATCCACTGATTTGGATACAAATTAATACATGATATTTCTAGTAAAATCCACCCCCTGCCTTCTCTAAAATCGTAGTTAAAATCTTTTATCATCGGCTAAAAATTCAGAACTCATACCGCATACAGCAATCCATACAGCCAGCACTTGAATCATGCTTTATTTAATTAGGAAGACATATTAGGCAGAAAAAATACGTTAAAATATGGTATCATTGGCACCATGTTTAGGGCTCTTTTCGGGGGAAATTAATTTTTTTTGTTGATATATATGCAAAAATGGGGGTTCACTGAATATTATTTTCATAGCTTAATCATGAATTGAAAATCTTTTTTTGCACCGCCGACCGATATAAAGTTTGAACTTTTTCTCGGACAGGTGTTCCATATAACAATCGAAAATCTTCAGCCATGAAAATTTATTACAATTTCATTTATTCAGCAGTGATTTTGTTGCAACGAGACGCCTATGCCGTGTAATATTTATAACAGCAGGATGTTGAAATTCAAGCAGTCAAGTATTTTTTCACACAACATTAAAAATATTGCGTCCAACGTTACTAAAAATGTCGAAACTAGAAAAAGTATATGCCCGGTCATGAACTCTCCACGGTCATGAACTGACATCCGGTGGTTGCCGACCATACCGATTGATAAACTTCCTAAATCAGGGATATTGAGAAGTTGTTTCAGTTACATTTGAAAGAAAATCAGCATTTACGAGTTTTTCAAGCATACGCATTAGTCAGCAAAAATAAATTATATGCAACATACTTATTTTTGAAAATATTCATGGCTGTTAAAAAATGCGACGATGATAGATGTTCTGATGTCTTATGATAAGGCACAGCGCGTTTTGCACAAAGCGTTTTTGGTTATCCGATCAGGATTATTCACCAGTTGTTGCGTACTAAAAGTAATGCTGCGTCGTACGTTCGGTATTTTCAACACTCTTATTCATTGGATAACGAGTCAGCGACATCGCGTTTTGTTTAGGAATTTAATCACGCAAACAGATTAATAATCACCATCTCTTTTTGGCGTCATATCCGTAACAATCCATTCTATTGCGGTGTTACAGGTTTTTAGAGATAAGTTATTTAATTATATCATATGTTTAGGATAAGCATATTTCTGGAATGAAGTCTACTTTCAAGATTTGGGATATATGTTCTTCTGGTTTTGTTACTGTCGTTGAATTATGCGCATTGTTACTGTTTTTTCAAGTCGAGTGTAAGTCAGGTAAGAACTAATTTTTATAACTAATAATTTGGTATTGAATCAAAACTACTGGAGAGAATACGTTAGCTTCATATTTCTTTATTAATCAACGTTTAGAGAACTCAAAATGGTACGCTCGTAGTATATGTACCGCGTTTGGGTTAGGCCATAATTTATTCCGATTTTCCTTATTTTATTTCTATTACGAGTTCGGGGTCTGTTTGTGTTAGCCAAGTGAATATACCACCTGCACATATTCAAATTTCATTTAAATTAAACTTGAAGAAGCTTGAGTGAATACGGCATAGTGAATTGCTGCTAATAACTCCAAATTTCGAAGCTTAGTATAGCTCTAGACCGAGAGAGCACAATTCAAGGACTAGGTAGGACAGAAAAAAGCTTTTTGCCTCTCATTCACCTACACACAAATCGTTATATCTGATTATTTTGTGACGTGTTCATAGGTGATCGGTTAATGATGTCGGATCCATCCGGACGATCGAACAATTTGCCATTTGAATCAACGACTACAGAGGACCTACAAATCGGTAAGTGAAATTTAAAAAAAATTGTCACATATTTTCATACCAAGAACACATGAAGTTTTACGACCTTCCTATTGCATACCAAGGCTGATTAGAAATAGAAGAAAAAGTTTGGATAACATTTATGCTTTTCCAAAAAAACAATGGTTATAACTTGGCTTTGCTTGTACGAACAGATGCATCAACTAATTTATTTGTTTCGGAAGTGGGAGACAAATATGATATATCTTGGAACAAGACACATATTCATTCCAAATGTATTAAAAATTCTTCTTTGCAATCAATAATTTTAGCAACAAATTCGAGCTTAACAACAATAACTTCAACAACAGAAACCACAACAGAATTGACTACAAAACAAGGTCTGTCTATAATGCAAAATAAGTCAATGCACATGAAAGTGAAATCAGTTCTAGGCTATTATTGGAAATTCATTCAGGATTTTTCAAAATATTTTGTTTATCTCATATGCACTACTACAGTAACAAAGTGCAAACCTTCAGTAAGAAAACTTGGTCGATAAGTTTGGGCATAAAGGAAATTCGCAACGGTAAATGATAAAACGGATGAAGCAGGCGAGTGAGTGGACGCCCGACTGTTCTTCTCCAATGTTTTCGTCAATGACTCTAGATATAGATAAATTTATACATTTACTGAGTTATGTAGGAACCCAATTTTAATAGAAATATTTTACGATTCTAACTTTGTAACTAAAACGCTAAGTCACGGAGAAAGTTTTGCGACACTTTTATTGCATACCAAGGTTGATTACAAACTAAAGAGAAAGTTTTGATAACATTTATTCAACAGCAATTGCCGTGTATTTTTCTGTATTTCATATTTTCTATAAATGGCAGTGGTTAGTACTTTACTTTATTTGGACGAACAGGTAGATCGACTAAATCTATCACATATTGATGAGCCCACTTAAATTTCTATATGTCTCGAAAGTGAGCTTCGAACAAGACACATATTCATTCAAAATGTATTAAAATGCTTCTTTGCAATTAATAATTTTAGCAACAAATTCAAGCCTAACAACAATAACTTCAACAACAGAAACCACAACAGAATTGGCTACAAAACAAGGTATGTCTATACTATACTGCAATATAAGAGGTCGATGTACCTGAAAGTGAAAGCAGGTTATTATTAGAAATTCATTCGGGATTTTCCAAAATATTTTGTTTATCTCAAGCACTACTACAGTAACAAAGTGCAGACCTGTAGTAAGAAAACGTGTTCGATAAGTCTGAGCATAGATGAACTTCGCTCCGGTAAATGATAAAACGATGAAAGCAGGCGAGTGAGTGGACGTCAGACTGTTCTAATTCATTGCCTGTACTCTAGAAAAACTAGATGAATTTATAAACTTACTGACTTATATAGGGACGTAATACACAATGGAAATAAATTTACGATTATAAATTTCCTAAATATAACTACGCCACTCCAAACATTCGAAACAATATTGATAGTCTGCCAAGATAGGCAAGGAATAAGGTTGTGAAATCAACAAGACGCTTCGATTTTTGATTGAGAGTTAAACCTCGGCACGATACCAAAACCATCTACGGCATAAGAATAGTTAACCAGCTAATTAACCAGTAAATAAATATTTTATTATATAATGGTAAATAAATTATATAAAAGAATGATATTTTTGAGACAAGCAAGCAATGTAGTTTATCTACGCGACTTACACGTAAAATCATCATTCAAACGCTTCAAGTGAAAATTACTAACTAAATTCCGAATATATATTATATATACAACTATGATAAAATTTCGCAAAATGACCCTTGTATCAATAATGAATACACGTTATTTAACAGGCGGATTGTTCGAAGGATCAACTACGTACGAGTCATCTGAAGCCACTTCAGAATTCACCACGATTCGAGGTGTTTTATATCTTTCATACTGCGCTGCATAGGGTTGTATAATATGAACTTGAAGTTGCAAATCTTTGTCCAGATTGTTCGATATAACTCGCGTCAGAGTTGTTAACTTTAATTCTCTTGGGATGGATTTGCAATATAAACGTAATTAAATTCCGGTCTGATTGCGTTTCATTAATCATCACACTCACCAGAAATCTAATCCTTTATCTCGAGCTGATCATAAATCGTTAGGATAAAAATACTAACTTAAAAGGGTACACCCGTAGTATGTGAACCAAGAAGGCGGACACCGAAACGTAGTATGTATACCAGTTTAGGGTTAGGCCATAAGTTCAGGTACAAATACTACGAGAGTCACTTGTCTAGTGCGCGAACTCTTAATAGAACTAAACTGAGGAAAGTTGTAAAAAATTATGGCCTGACCATCACCTGGTACACATTCTATATTCAGGTGTCAGCCATCTTGGTTCGCATAATACGGGAGCGCCCTAAAAGTATACATTTGTGGTAGCTAACCTTTCAAATGTCGTAATAAAATTTTCAACAATTTCTCAGAATTTTGCTCTCTTGAAGTTGAATAAATATCAGATTTATGCTTTTAGCACAATACTCAGCCATGTAGAAATCGTGGTGTTGAATGAGAAAAGATCTAAATGTCATTTCACATTTTGCTCAAAACTTGATATATATATATTGATAATTATGAAAAGAACGAAATCTTTCTGACGCGCCATATACCTGGACCAATTGATTCACTTTTGAAGTAGTCGCCAAAACAGTTTTAACACCTTTTTTCAATAAAAATCCCTCAATTGAAAGTCGGAAGGATTCATTGACAAAGCACAAAAGAGCAAAACATGAAAATGATACCTCACAAAACGTCTAATCGTTGTACTGAACGTATACTGCTTGCTATAGTTGATAATGTTAGGGTTAGGCCATAATTTTATTCCAATTTTCCTTATTTTAGTTTTATTACGAGTTCGGGGACTGTAAGCTTCAGTCCCTTTTACACAACTTGATATAAGGTTGGCGAAAAAAATTAGTTACCTTCATATTGGTACATACACTTCTGGAGCGCCGTTGATGATATTATTACCAAATTGGTATACATTGTTATGGAATATTGGAATGAACTATCAATTAGGTTCTACTAGAATTTGTTCGTATGATCAGCGGTGGGATTCAGGAGGCTCGCACAGGGAACCCGTTCTGTTCTTACAACGTAGTCAGCGTACCCGTTCTTGTTATTGGGGGGGGGGTACGCTCACCGCAGCTGACGACTAGCATTATAGTTGGCGTTGTAAAGTTTTGGATTATATTATATGTGTTTTGTTAATGTAGCTTACGTAGTGAGATTGAAATAATGGAATCTGTTGTTAGTTAATTCTTATGCATATATGCATATATAATATGAAGTATGCACAGCATTGAAAGTATTGTTCTTTTCATATAGATCCCTGTCAAACCGGTTATCAAGAAGTGAATGGAACTTGTGAAGATATAGATGAATGCATTGTTGAGAGAAATCTATGTCCGATGATGCTGTGTAAGAATATACCCGGCGGATACATCTGCGTTTGTCCAAAAGGATATTTCCGCAGGACTGTTAATATATGGTCGGGTGAAACAGACTTGGATGGTTCAGAAATACCTAGAAACAATATAGTTGCTTTTCCTTCGAGCACAACCACATGTTTCTGTAAGTCTACGGTTTCTATTATTGTGTTTTTTGATTCAATGTCACTATAGGCTGTAATACAAAAGCAGGAGAAGTGTATTATAAGTTTTCCATTGAGTTTTGGTGAAATAGTCCTGTTTCAAAAGTATGCAAGTGTGAAAATGGCAATAACTAAAAATGGGTGATAAAATTAAATTTGAAACCGACACTCAAAATTGTAACATAGAAAAAGATAACATTTGCAAATTAAATTAAATCCCCATCACTTTTAAACATGCATGTAGTGTTATTTGATTAATTTTGAGTTTATTTTTGAGCGAGCATTGAGTGATTCTGCTTCATGTTTTTATATATATTATGGAATTAAATTCAGGCGCTACTATCATCAGTCAACGTTTCGGATTTCCATATTCTCAATCTCTGTCGAATACCTCGTCACTTGAGTATCAAAATATGACGAGTTTATTGACACAAAGACTTATGCACAGTTACCAAGTAACACCATATGGATTTTATGTTCATGGAATACATGCGGTCAAGTTGACTAAAGGTATACGTTTCTAATGTTTTGATCAAGGTTTCGCAACTTGGGATGAATTTCTCTCCGAAGAGGAATTTTCTCTTTCTTGGGAGGAATTTTAGCTTTGTATGTGCTGTAAAAAACTACTAATATCCTTTATTTTCATTGCTATATAATGCTTATTTACGCACACACTAACTAAGGATACACGAAAGATTGAACACAAACGGTTGGGAACCAATGTTGATATATATACAAAGCAATAAAGTTATTTGCAACATTTTTTAACGCCGGCGACCAATTCAAATCTTCTATTTTAAGTCTATTACGAGTTCAGGGACTGTTAGTGTTGGCCAAGTGAATATACCCCCTGCCCAAACGCTTCCGTCCCTTTACGCTTTCGTCCCCAACTTGATGTAAAGTAGGCAAAAACAATTAGTTACTTCCATATTGGTACACACACTTCTGGAGCGCCGTGTAATGATATACAGTTCAGAACATCGCAAGAAACGATGAGATTGTTACGTAATATCATTCATTTAGGTTGAATCACAAACAAAATAACAGATTCGACCATAAGCAGAATTGAGTCTGACTCACTTTTTACGTACTTTGATGACTGTTATTATAATAAAAAAATATTTGTTATGCAGGATCCGTAATACTAACCTATGAAGTTTTGACCAGCGAGCAACTTACATTACCAATTTTCAAAAAAATGTACAACATAACTATTGACACAAATTTCTGGAATTCGCTGCAAGGTTTACCGGGTATTGTCGTGGATGCTCCCATGTCAGGTAAAGAATATTGCTGTTGACTTGTTCCAGAATTGAGCAATCGATATGAAGCATATTTTTTTCGACTCATAAAAATGACCTCGATCATTTGTGTTTGCGACAGATTATAACAAAAACGTTATCATCACGGTTTGTGCCTAACTTTGAGCCCAAAATAAGGGCAAAAGACCAAATAATCACTAATCAAGAATCGTTAACCAAGCAGTAAACTACTGCAAACCCTCAAAAGGTTAAAAACGAACTTGGGCCGTGCCCTGACTCCAACCCTAACCAACTGTGACTTTCGTCAAATGAAAGAACGAAATGCGTAAAATTGGTCTAAGCCTAGTAAATCGTTTGCGCAAAAAAGAGTGGCGAACGCGATCGATGCCCCATACTAATGATTGATGCAGGGTGTATACGAGTTCGCAAAAATGGTACATGCAAATTGGATACTTTTCACAGCTTTTTATGACATAGCGACAAAGGCAAAGTTTGTGCAGTCGTTTAAGGGGTTACTGCATTACTGTATGGTTATGCGTTATCTCTAATCGCCGTTTCGCTTTTTTCAACAAGTACCCAAATTCAAATTATGCCAATGAAATCTTCAGAACGGCAATTCGACATAGTAGTTTGTAATCGTCCAAGGATCTTCATTTAGTGTCTTATATATTTTGTAAATAATAAGTACATACTTCCTTTTATACATATTTCGACATCTAGTCTCTCCTCTATGCGTCGGAGATACATTTCAGTCGAGAAAAGTAGTTGGTAGAACATACAGTTTTCCAAATGCTGAAATTCATACGATACAACGATCTCAAGAAACGTGTTCAAGTCCAGGTAACTTTTTGAATTAATTCCGAATTCTCTGTTAAAGAGGCGCTGAATATGCCTTACTGATTTATACGCTACATTTCTTGGGTTAATCTCCTTGTGATTCTGTAGGTTGATGCAAAATACAAAAAGTAACTAAATTTTATTACTTAATAACCATACTGTGTTTTATGAAGAAATGAACGCTCTATGGTGAGTACCTAAAAACAAATCAAGATCAAAAGTGTATATTTACTTTTGACCATAAAGACTCTCGTAGTTGAATGTAAACTCACGGAATTCTTTAGACTGCGCCGTCGAAACCCTAGGGCTCTGCGTAAGCCGGTTGAAAACCACTTTCTTGGACTCATGCAAGGCTAGTTAATATTGACAAAGTAAAATATATGAAGTCAAATTTTACCCCACCGTGATTTGATTTTTTACATGTATTTGGAATTGTTTCAGGCTATTATGCTTTAATCGAATGCGCCCTTTTGGACGTCGAAGAAGGAGAGCCGATAGGATATTATGATACTGAAACATTGATAGAATATTTCTGTGACAAATCTGCTTCGGAAATTGTTAATGAGGTAATTATTTTTTATTTTTTTTTTTAAAAGCATATAGTCATAGACTTCAATATGTATTTGTTCATTGCTTTGACATACATTACACAGATTATTGTACACTTATGATGAAATTGCTTCATTGCGTACGTTTGGTTTTGCCCCACTATATAACTTGTGCAAAGATTAGGGGTGTATGCTTGAGGTAATACCGTCAATATTTTATCCCAATAACATGCTGTACTTTAGAGTTTTAACGTTAAACTCAAATTGAATGGTAAACAATCAGTCATCATTCCAAAAATTGTGCAAGCCTCAATACTTTCCATGAGACCAAAATTAGCTTCTATGTAAGTTGATAGCTGATTCAAATTTAGCATTTCCAGATACTTTCTCATGCTTATCGGGACTATTTGTATTTGTTCAGGACACCAACTATACGAGTTATACTCTTGAATTGACCATAGGGGCATTGAGTTCCATTTCATCAAATATGGCGGACGATGGTGTAAAAAACATTGTAAACGCCCTGGACGTCTTACAGAAGGCTGCTGAAAAAGATGATATCGATGTAATTATCTTGTAAAATTTTATATATAAGGATAAATCAATATTTTTAACCCGGGCAGGGGAAAGTCGCATGGCGTATCACGGTCACTCGTCCGGTCACCAGTCCATGTCAAGTATGGGGTTGATAAGTGAGCAAGTTGTTTTGTTGCATGTACCTGACGGTGGTTGAAGCCGTATCCCAACAGCGGTCAATTGAAACACAATACGGCAGTGAGGAACCAGCAATCCTCTCGAGCATAATTATCTCCACGGGATACAAACCTGCAAACGAACGCAGGGAATCAGGGCTGGGATAGCAAGCGTATTCCCAACGATCAGCACGATGAGCCGTTCGCCGTGCCATCGATTACAAATTTTGTTTTCTTGCCATTAGATAACGAAAAACACAATGATGTACCTACTGTCGATAGTTGATGACATATATGACGCGGTGCAGATGGATTATACAAATGGTGTGGCAACTTTATCAAACGAAGATAAAATGTCTTTTGCAAAAACGTTGGAAATGTTCGCATCTAATCTTGTTATGAATGACGATGAACTTACTGTAACTTCGAATTCGAACGTTTTCACGGTATACTATCATATTAGGCTATCTTCTTTACATCTTGTTTTTTCAGTAAATGCCTCTGAACGAATGATGCAGGGTGCATACTCTGCTTCATCTTGACTGGTAACCGGACTAGCATGAAATTCTCCGTATTTTTAACTTGTATTAATTACCGGAAACTATAAAAAAAATATATATTAAATGCTATTCTTCTTTTAACTTTCCATCCATTTTCTTTTCCGTTCGTTTCCACCTTTATCTGTTTCCTGTGTTACAATCCGCAATCTCAACAGCGAACTTTATCCTATTCTAGGCACAAAAGATCAAATGTTCAACAAATGCATCATCAGCTATCACATTCAACCAGACGATCTCTGACCGAACGAGAACATTTCAACCCAACGTGCATTCTGTAATTCCAGATTCTGCTTTTCCGAACTCATGTAATGAAACTGCATTTGCAGTATTTTATTTGCATAAAGATGGGACCTTATTTCCGAGCTTAACCAGAACAAAAACTACACTAAATCAGGTAATGAACTCTCATCAATATGAAGTATGAAAGTAAATAAGACAATCGAAAAACGATATTTAACCATGTACACGCATATAGGGTGTAATTACAAAAACTTGGGTATACAAGCTTAAAATGTTTGAGTAATATGTAATACGTAAGTGAAGATCAAAGTAACTAGTACTTTATCTTGTACCATTTTGTTGGAAATTCATGTTTCAACAAAAGAAAAATAGACTATGATCTCAAATATGACGATATCTATGGGATACCGATATACAATATTTATAATACAATATTATTAAGATATTAATTACAATATAATACAATATTTAAGACAAAAGTCATCGGTTAGGAAAATATGTTATTGGCATGTTTATTTCGTCAGGTTTTCAGTTCACAAATTACCAGAACTAAGTTGAGTCAACTATCAGAACCAATATCACACAAGTTTGGACAACCCAAACGAGAAACTGGACAAAAAAGGGTAAATAATAATTTTTGGCATTGCTAAAAATTCATGTACACGCCTACTTTGAAGTTTGCAGTCCCAGCATAGTCAAGGGGGTTATATGAGGGCCCATGACATATATTATTACGTCTTTTCAACACCATTTTGCTTTATTCTTCAACGATTTATTGAAATCCCGAGGTTTTCTTGCATACTATCAATAGTCTTTTCTCCAAATGAACAACCGAGATAGATGAACATGCGCGGTTATATAGCCTGGATACCTTCGACAGCGAAGTAAGTTTGTGGAGAGATTCTTTAATAAGATATTGTTAGATAACAATGGCTGATTTATCTAGCGTTGTTCGTTTGCAAATAACACGAGTAAGCGTCGTATTACGTTAATATACAAAAAATAATTTGCCCCCCCCCCTCCCAATTTTGAGCTGGTTACGATCTTGTCCCGATGACCGACAATGCCCCTGGAAGACCAAAATCATCTTTTATATGTTTGAATTTTAATTTATCCAGATATGCATGATGAAATCGCGTATTATGGGTGATGACAGAATTTTAACTGTGATTTGTGACCACAGCTTTCGGAATAATTATTAGTGTATATTATTAGACCTTCCTTATTTAGCTTTTCTTGAAAATATAGGATTTTATAACTCATCGCTGTGCTTATTTGGACTTATCCGATGGAGGCTGGAAACATGATGGATGCCAAACGTCAGTGACTGACTCAATAACAACTACCTGTGACTGCGATCACACAACTAATTTTGCAGTTCTTGTAGTAAGATATTTATATTTAAAGTTTCTTAAGTTAATTAGGAAAATTGAAACAACGAGAACTCACACAAATATGTAAAAGTTTTCAATGACAAATGAACCAGATATAATGGGAAGATATATTTCCGACTAGGACAAATTTTAGTTTTATTTTGGAAAATTGAAAATGTATCTATTGTCGCGTAAGTTATTGTTACCATCGCAATACCTCAGAACGAAATGTTACTCGACTAAATATACACGTCGGAGAAATTCCATAACCCTCGAAACCGAATTATGTACCGAGTATTTCGAAAATGTCACGCTCCCCCAGTTGTTCTATACTTGTCCCAATTGTATTAATCTCACTCCTTATGAACAATCGAGGTGCAAGGTGAGAAAGTATGATTAAAGGCGAACAAGAGTGAAACAAGTGTGGGACACGTGGGATACAATTTTTTCTAGTCACTGGTGCTATGCATACCCATAACAGCATGATAAAAAATATTGTCGAAAAAAAAATTATATCTTTTTTTAGCAAACGCATGCAGTTGCAGGCAGCTACGCAATCAATATCGCAAGTTATGTTGGTTGTTCTTGCTCAATTGCTGGATTGACATTCGTGCTGATCATCTATTTGTCCATTAAGTAAGTAAATATTCATCAATAGCTTGCTCTGATTAGCAGTAAGGACCATATTTATTCAACTTTGAACAATAATTCATTTTGAGACACAGTTAAATTAGGTTACTTTTTCAAGGTACAATATTCGTACGCAAAAGGGTCAAAGGTTGTGACTAAAAAGGCGTTGTTAGCGTTTAATAACAATTTTGGTGATATTCAACTTGAATTAAATAATGTAATATAAATTCCTATATTTGCCAGAAAACTTCGTGTTAGTCAAATCAATCAGATTCACATTCATTTGAGTATATGTTTACTTGTTGCCTATTTGACATTTATTATCGGAGTCGAAAGACCTCGTTCGTATATACCTTGCATGATTGTCGGAGGAATTCTTCAATTCTCATTTTTGTCTGCTTGGGGTTGGATGTTTGCTGAAAGTATAACAATGTACAGGTAGACGTATGTTCATTATTTTTGACATATAGGTCATTTCGATGAAGTGCTGTTGTTGTTTTTACTGATAGCTTACAGGAAACCTTTTTGTAATTTTACATCAATCGCTACCAAATTTGTAGTAGGTAAAAACGAAAATGTTTTCAAGAGAGATATTACTTAATTTTAGTTTTCTGTGGGTTTACTGGGTCCTTTGATTTCGAAAATTGTACTTTCACCTTCAGTAATTGGCATTACTGTTAAGTTCAATCAGTGGTACCAACCCATACAATGAACGGTTACGTTATGACAAAAGTTATGTAACTTTGTATAAGAAAAGCCTAACCTAAATAAATTTGTTATGTTCAGGAAATTTGTATATATCTTCAGTCATATGTCATCTAATTATGTAATGAAAGCGTCCTTTATTGTTTACATTCTCTCACTGTTGGCAACCGGTCTAACAATCATCGTGGCTTACGTCACTGGAGATATGATGCAATATGAAGGATGGTCTACTGCCGCGGATAACGGTAAAATAATTTGATTCTGAAAATTAACTTTCAGCATGAAATCGTGGGAAAATGCCAAATGTTTTTCGAATTGTTTCATTTATTCTAGGCCAAGAATTCGGACAAATAGCGTACGCTTGATGATATATTTTGAAAGAATACTGATATTTATCTTCTCGTCCTTTGTTATATTAATTAATTCTTAGAAAATACACTTTCAGATCCCCAGTTTCATCCGTCCTTTTATGTAAGCGATCGTTTATGTTGGCTTCATGGATATTCTTTGTATTTTGGATTCTTGACACCTGTTGGGATAATGTTCATCGGAAATATTTTTGGGTTTATCAATATCATTCGAGTGTTGACGAAATCCAACTCAGAGGTTAGAATTATAAAATTACCAAAACAAAGTGTTGGGACTAAATAATATTGTTTACTGACAACATCTTTCGTCATTTTTCTTCTCATTGTTATGAAAAAAATCGCTATTCTCATTAACTGCTGGACCAATTGCTTTGAAATTTTCAGTGGTCAATGATTGTCTTTTTTGCTAGAAGTTTAATACTTTTATTTATTTCAAAATTTCCTGTTGGCTCCATGGGATTCGTTGTTTTGTGCGATGACGCCATCAAAATTTGCGCACTTTGTGGCGGTTCCGCGTTTTTGTTAGTCATAAAAACTGCTGTACCGGTCGTCTACTGTGACCGATTTCATACTCGTATTACTACGTTTTGGTCTTCGTGTCCATATATTTAAGAATCGCTCTCTTGTTTTTGCTATTAATTTCCGAATCTTATTGTAGGCTAAATGTTACGTAATTATGACAGTTAAAAAACATATAAATAACTAACAATAAAATTTAACTTCGTGTTGTTTATAGTTAAGATCAACGAAAATTCAAAAAAATGAAACAAAGGATCACGCGTATAGAATATTTATGGTGTCTATTCTTCTTGGGATCACATGGATATTTGCTGTTCCACTAACAATTACTGATGACGCTATTGTAAACGAAGTGTTTGGATGGTTATTTTCACTATCAAATGCTTTCCAGGTAACAAATTACCTCACAAATTTGATTTCCAGTCCACACATATAATCGTTCTCAAACAGTACGAATTCGCCAGCTAATAACCTAAATTTACGACTGTCTTTTCTGTTCGAAACCGTGCAATACTAAAATTTGATTTGTTGAGATATTATTTTTTATGACTGTCAATAATTGATAAAAAACATACAAACTCCACATATAACAACATTTTTTAACTACCATTTCAGGTAGAGGTTTAATCAAAAACTCTGACCCGTCCAACATTATTCCTTTCTATCTTTTACTATATGCGATGATCGTGTATACGTCTTTCTTAGGGCCTTTTTATATTTCTTCTCTTCTGTGTGAAACGTAAAGATGTTCGAACGCTGTGGACAAAATATCTGCCTCAAATAAACCTCAGAAAATCATCTGTATACGATGTTCATGATGCCACATCAACTGCGTCTACAGGTAGGCTACTATCTTCCGGGTGGACAACAACCTTATTTGAGAATAACCTGTAGTTCCCTATAATATTTTGATTTAATATATTTTATATTGTGAATTGTTTAAATACTTAAAATCTCATGCATCTCTCTTTTTCTCTTATATATATATGAGCATATATGAGCCAAAAGGTACTCAAACTTGTCTTATGGAAAACTCAGTAGGAAACAATATGTTCAAAAAGGGACAATCGGTAGTTCTCGGTAGCGCATCGGCGGTGTGGCGCATCGCCATAAGCATCAGGAATACACTGGCCACATCACCTCTGATTACCCTGATTGGGTTCGCGGGTTCGACTCCCGTGGGGGATAATCATATATATGCGAGAGAGTTGCTTGACTCATCATCGCTGTGGAGTTCACGTAACGGTTGCAGATTCCTCCTTCATCAAGTTATTGCATCTGAAAACAAATAACTGGCTAACTAATCCCATACTCGACATGGACTGGTAAACGGACAAGAGGCCATGGTTATCCATATTATTACTCGCCGATTTTCCTTTTACCGGGGTCATATCCTACCATTCGCGACAATGCATTTTAGCGAAAAGTCTTCTGAGTAAGTTTTTACGACTATATATACTAAGGTATTTGCAATTTAGAAAAAGTTTTTAGGTTTTATGTTGATAATATTTCTTTTGATAGGAGTTGGAACTCAGTCACAAACAGATGGACCAACCCTGAATCATTCTACTGCGCTCACTTATAAAAATATGCAAAATTTGGGTAAGTTAGAAATTGCGATGAAGCATCAAATTGTACTGTGTACTGTTGATCATAAACTATTATAATACAGATGAATCACCATCAAACAAAACCAATAACACTCAAGATCCAAAAAGTACAAAATATTCGGCTGATGAATCAGCACAACAAGATGATCCTACAATAGATCCATCTTTAATGACCGAAATACATCTCAGCCCTATGAAAAGTAATCCCGATTATTCGACGTGACGTTTATAAACGATTGAATGAAACTACTACTATTCAAGATATTGTTTAATATTATTTATATTATACCAATTTTGTCAAAAATTCATTTTAAAGACTCAAAAAAATATTGAAGGAAGACGTAGCCAAACCTTTTCCTTTTTTTATGAGATTGGCGTCCGTCACGTATATAGAGTGGACGCATTTCCAACATATTAAATATATATATATTGCTTTAACTTCAATTTATAAGCATTTATACATTTTAAACCACGGATGCAACTGACGAGTATTATCATTGTGCCAGTATCGATAAAAAGGTAAAATTACAAATGGGACGAAAACTGAACGAACGTTCGTTCCATTCGCTTTTTTGGACCAATACGTTCATTTGTTTCTTTTCCGTTTATTTTTCACTACTCATTTCTATTATTGAGCATATCATGTTTAACCTTTGCACAAAATAAATATTTTATTAATTCAATTTCATCAACGTTTTATGATGAAACGTTTTATTTATTTTGTTTAAATAATAGTATATAGAAATAAGAGGGAAACTGTTGTCTTCAGTATATAAATTTGATCAGTCTTCTATAAAGTGAGGAATCATTTTTATTGTTTTTTCTGATCCCTCGACAGCACCCATTTTTCATAAGTTGTGTGCTTATAAATTTGGAAGCGACGTTCGTTCAAAGGAAACTCATTGCAGATATACCCCTTTTCACTTGGTTCTTTCTAACCATTCCTATGTATAAACAGTGAGAATGTTAATTGAACACGTCAGTGGACATAACGACCGTTTCAATATTATGTTGTTGTTGTTGTTCATCATTATTATAAAATCGCTTTTCTTTTCGAATACGGACCAATTGCTTTGAAATTTTCAGTGGTTAAAGATTGATTTTTTTTTGCCAGAAGGGTATTACTTTTACTTATTACCAAAATCTCTGTGGCCTTCAAGAGATTCGTTTTTTAGTGTCAGAATAAAAAATAGCGGCACCTTGTGACGTGTCCATATATTTGAGCATAGCTCTCTTGTTTTATTAATATTTGTAAAATAATATGTAATTCAATTATTAATAATTAATTAGGTAATAATCAATGATTTTGAAGACTTAAAATACGTTGCATCGGGAGATTCTCAGTCTGATCAACTTTAATCATAGGTATTCCATTCACTTTTGGATAAATTCGGGGGAGAATAGCCGACAGAAAAAGAAGTCAGAACGTCAGTATATCGTATATCACCGTTTGTGGAAATTTTTTCTAGTTTGAAAAATAATATCATCTCATCAGTGGTATCATTATTCGCAATCAAAAAGCATTTTCTAAATATAGATTTTTAGCTTTTCTCCCTTTCTTGCTGTTTTCGTTGCTTTGCAGTGCATGGAAGAAGTGGCTATGTAAAATAGATAGGATTCGTATATTTATCCCGGGGAGAGGGAAGTCGTTAAGTAGGCTCAATCGTATGTGGAAGCCAATCACGGCTCTTCGCCCTGTTACCAATTCTTGTCGGGTGGGCTATAGGATAACTCAATCAGTCAGGTAATAGTTTCATACGAATGAACTTGATGGTGGAGGAAGCCGTTACCGACCATCAGTTACTTGAACCACCCTACGGATAGTTTCACATATTTATTTTCTTCGTGCAAAATCTATATAGCTTATGATATGAAATAAATAAAATATATATATGTAACGAACTACAAATACGGATATCGGCTTGTTGCAGTTAACGAGGGGTGGCGAAAGATTCAAAAAGTTATCTATTCAAAGACACCTTGCGGCTGAATTGAAGCTGCAAATATAGTAACGAAACAACTAAATGTTAAATAACAACCTAATTAAACACAATCATAAAAAAATCTGATAAAAAATTGAACTAATTTACGGGATGCCACAATAACTGTGGAATAGGCCTATTACTTACACATTTATCTAATTTGACACAATCATACAAAGAAAAAACAACAAGAATTCAAAATGAACTATGGCAACAAGGCGTCCAGTGATCCATTAGAATAATAGAAAATATAAAATTCGTAACCATAAAAATGATATATTGATTAATGAAACAAACAATGCGAAATGACCAGATTTTCTTTTGTTATCGGCTTCCTCCACCATCAAGTCCATGCTTCCGAAAACACTTAACTAGTTAACAAATCTCATACCAGTACACCGGACGAGAGGTCTTGGTTCGCCATACGGATGAACCGTCTTTTCTCTCCCTTGGGATAGGATAGGATTTACATATTTATCCTGGGGGAGAGGGAAAAGATAACACGGATAAATGTGTAAATCCTATCCTATCTAAGTATTTAAATATTTGTAGAATCATCGACATAGTGCGTTTCGAGTGCATATAATTGGGGCGCAAATCACGTGGACGACAGAAAACTAGCTTTTATTCTTATTCGTCAGGAGGCGCTTCACAAAATATTTTGGTATTATTATTAATCAGAAACATATTTTTACATATTGTTACATCTATTCTCTAATGGCACTGAATTGACTATGGCTAGCTGTGAGGCAATTAGCGAAGTTGAATGATGTGCTTGGTAGTCTAAATTAGTATCTGGCTTTCTATCTTTTTGGTCGGGAATATATGCTAACAATATAGGCATCATAGAAAACTAAGAATCGAATGCGGATTCTATTAGCCAGAGCAGGCTATGTCTTATAACTATGTGTTTGCACAATAAAAAGTGTTTGTTTTGTATTGCACTGTTTACCTATTCTTGGCACTTTTGTGGCCCGCGAACAACGCAAAAACAATTTTGTGGCCCGCGGAGCCGACAATGTTGGACCACCCTGATATTTTAATCTAGAGTCTAGACTTTGGGTCAAAATATTTTTTCAAATTGGTTAATTTTAAATTTTGGTTTGATACTAGTATGGTGGTATAGTCTAACTTAAAAATGATATATTCTGTTTTAACTCAGTCTATTTGGCAGTGGTCTCTCTGCAATTAACTTTGTCCAACCAAATTTTGATGGAACTGAGTTGTGATGCAAACGGCGTCGACCAGAAGGCGTCTCATATATGTCTTCGGGTCTGAAATGATTGCCACAAACTCGCGTTCTTGGTGTAATCTGTTTTAATAAGTCAAAATAAACTAGCTGATACGAACTGAATAAATAACACCAACTAAAGTGAAGCTAGGCTTCAAGGAATCAATGTATGCCCACCTAATAATATTATAGGTTATTAAGTTTAGCTTGATTCCCATAATCAGTACATCAGGAAGATTTTGACAGAATAAACACTTATTATGTCTACGGAATCAGAAGAGCCATAACTAAGACTTGAAAAGAGCAGGAGTTAAATTAATTTAATTAAGTGATTCAAGAGTCTTGCTGCACACTAAGACTCACAGCAAGACTCTTGAATCACTTAGGATAGTTATCTTTACTTTTGCTACAGCATCCTTGCATTATACGCATACCGATCTGCCGGCACAAAAGCATAGAAGAAGGTTAAGTAGTTAGTCTCGTAGAAACCAAATCATTAGTTGAATTAATTGTGGCTAAAACTGTAAAAGAAAGTCGTGGGCTGTGCTCACCTCAATTACACTCACATGTAGCCTACAACCGCATAAATATAGCCTAATAACTAAAGTAGAAGCGAGAAGAGAAAATCAGGTAAAAACTAAAATTAAAACCAGAAGAAAAAAAAATTTGCCACAAAATACTGACTTACTTGAAAATAGGATAGGATAGGATTTACATATTTATCCCGGGGGAGAGGAAAGCCGATAATACGGCTTATCCATATGGTGAACCACGGCCTCTCGTCCGGTTACCATTCCAAGTCGGGTATGGGATTAGTTATACTGTATTGTTTATTTTCGGAAGCATGGACTTGTTGGTGGAGGAAGCCGTAACCGACCAGCGGTTACGTGAACCACCCAACGACGGCGAGGAGTCCAGCAATCCTCTCGCACATAACCATCCCTGCACGGGATTCGAACCTGCGAACCGACGCAGAGTAATTAGAGGTGCGGTGGCGAGCGTATTCCTAACGCTTAGCCCGTTGAGCCACACCGCCGCGCCAATATTTACCAGAATCGCGACGAATACTGTGAATCCACGCTCTCTTCATTTTTGGGGAAAGAGTAGAACGATAAGTCTGGTGAGTAACGGCTATCGCCATTACACAACGGTACGCAGCAATTTGGAACCACCAGACGCACGAGCCACCATCGCAATCGAAAAGCCCAAACCAGTCCAACGTCGCGGGGAAGCAGACAGTACTTTTCCGCGCATGCCCACATAAAACAAAATGGCGACGCTCAGCGGCGATAATGAATACCCTCCATATTTGCCCGCCGGCCACAGTTCTCATGCTGCTGTTGTTGTACCAGTGCCTCGCACCAGAGGCCAGAGCACGGACTGCGGTAATCGCGTCTGGTAGTCTGGTTAAGTTCGGTACCGTTTTTCCCACCGTATCGTTAGTGGCAGTGCCATCGCGGTCTGAATCTGATAGTGCTGTCTTTTCATCCAGTCGAGAAAAGAACAGGGTCATTCAGACATTGCAGCAGCAGATACAATGGAGACTGAACATGAGTTGTTGATATACGAAGAAAAACATAGTCAGACATTGCAAAGGTATGGTGATATTTTCAAAGATAGTAGGCAATTTGTATGTGTGTGCTATTTTTAATTAATTTAATATGGTACCGTCCTTTTTGGTATGCCGAAATGCACCACTTCATTTGGCAGTTTCTGAGTTTGGCAACACCTTTCAATCGAAAAACTGGACTGTACCAGGTACCGGTACAGGTTTAAACCTTATTTGAAGTTCTGTTCGCTCTCCTGATTCTGTAATTAGTTTTATTTATTTTGTTTTATTCAATTATTTCATCGTCTTTTATGCTGATTATGGAGTCGAAATAAACTTATATTTAAATTTGTTATAATTTAGATCATTGTTACAGACAGCGTTCAAACAAAATTCGAATTTTAATAAAATTTAAGATTTTAATGAATTATAAGTTTTCTGCTCTCACGGACGGACAGTTAGATATAAGTCTCATTTATTTTGAACTCCACAATCTGACAATGGTGAAAATAATTATTATAATGTACAACAGTAAGTACAAAGGACCAAATAACTGTTGATGATTATTTCTATATTTTTCAGACCGCAAGTTTCAACGCGCAAGCGTAAATTGAATGGAGCTTTCAGAAATAAATATATCTTGCTCTCGAGTGTGCTTGCAACACTTGGTGGAATTTTATTTGGATATGATTTGGGAATAATATCAGGGGCACTGGTTCAACTTCAAGAATACTTTCAACTTTCATGTTTTGAGCAAGAAATGACAATTGGATCCGTAATTATTGGAGCATTATTGGCGTCTCTTTGTGCAGGATTTGTTGTGGATTA
The DNA here is from genome assembly GCF_964204865.1 of Styela clava. NCBI lineage: Eukaryota > Metazoa > Chordata > Ascidiacea > Stolidobranchia > Styelidae > Styela > Styela clava. Next base: position 15,096,898 of record NC_135259.1, read on the forward strand.
TTTTGGTCGGAAAGCCTGCATTATTGGGTCATCTGTATTATATGCGATTGGTGCGATAATTGTTGCGACTTCGCAAAGTTATAATATTCTTATTTGCGGACGTTTGATTCTTGGGACTGCCATAGCTTTATCAAGTGCTTCTGAATGTATTTATGTTTCTGAAATTTCTCCGCCAAAATTCAGAGGAACTCTTGTGTCGTTTAACGAACTCGGAATCACTGTGGGATTCCTTTTGGCATATTGTTCCAACGCTGCATTTGCATATAATACCTCAAGTGGATGGCGATGGATGTTTGGAATATCTCTAGTTTTAGCTTTGGCCATGACTGTTACTGTGTGTTTTCTACCGTATAGTCCCCGATATCTTCTAATGAAAGGTCGCATAGAGGAAGCTAAACAAATTCATTCCCAACTGCAGTGCAATGATCAATCGTCAGACGAAACCCTAAACGAGTGGAATGCAATGAAATCTTTTATTTACACTTCAAATAATCCAAAATGTAATGTATGTGATATATTTCGTGACACTGCAACTCGATATAGTGTATTTATTGGTCTGAGCCTAATGGTGATTCAGCAGGCAACTGGACAACCTAACTTGCTGTTCTATGCCTCAACTGTTCTAGTGTCATTTGGTTTTAAAGCCAATGGTATGGCTTCGTTTTGCTCTGTGGGTCTTGGTGTAGCAAAATTAATATCAACAGCAATATGTATAAGCATAGTTGAAAAATATGAAAGAAAAGCATTTTTAATTGTTGGTAGTTTGGTTATGTTTGTGTCTTTATTAATTATTTCGTGTTGTGCAATAAGCTTCAATATCGGTGTTGTTGATTCTTGTATGACTAATCACACCAATCAAACATTCAATACTGAGATTGTCCCAGGCTCGGAAATAGCACGATGGGTTGTGTTATTCTCTCTTATTGCTTTTGTATCAGCTTATGCATTTAGCTTTGGTCCCGTTTCGTGGATATTTTTGAGTGAAATATTTCCAACCAAAGTTCGTGGGATTGCTTTCTCAATTTCCACAAGTTTAAATTGGGTTATACAATTGTTACTTTCAATGACATTTTTAGATTTCTCAAAAGTATGTGGCGGTGTTGGTTGGCCGTTCTTTATAAATTCATTGCTGACTTTAATGTCAGTTGTTTTTATATATAAAATAATTCCCAAAACCAAAGGTAAAACACTTGAAGAAATACAAGAAGACTTAATTGCAAGATAAATCAGTTACTGAAATATTTCTGTTTCTTTTTACCAATTTTGCACTTATGAATATATTTATTATTAATTAAGCGTAGTACATCTCAATTCATTAATGACAGACATTGTGACAATACTTTTGTGTTATCAACTTTATTACATCCTCTACATTTAAGTGCCTTATATGTGGTATTGCATCTGTACTATCATACACAAATATGTAAAAAATAATCCATAAATTTCTTGTTGTGCCAAATTATTTAATCTTTCATATCCCTTTTTTCATATTTCAAATTCAAAGTAAGTTTTTATACTTTCATCCATTCTCAGTAAAGATACACTTAATTAATGATTTTTGATTATAATAGTATTCATATAGCATTTTTATAGCATTAATAATATCTTGGTCCTGATAATCAGTTTCTGCAGATAAATAAAAAAGAATACTTCACAATACTTATCTCAAAAAATATACCTGAATGGTACTGGTATTATAATACATATAAAATGGCATTCCAGTCTATCATTCTGTTTGCAATTATTTGCTGACACCTAGGGGTGAATATTTTTGTTTGATAGAGGTAATTTAACTGAGTAATTGGTCCAATGCTGATTGATATATTTTTCCTCTTAAAAGAACTATTTTTTGCAGCAACACATTATCAAAACATTGGGGTTTGTTTAAAATATTTGTTCAGTAAATACTATACTAGTTTTTTTAATTAATTTATCACACTCAGTTGCCAATCAAATGTTTCTAGAATTCATGCATATTATTGAAAGGAAAATTGTGAAATTCATATTTGTGATACCGTGTTCCCGTAAGTGCAAGTGCCAAGAATTGGTGTTGTTATTGCTACTTTTTTACTTTAAAAGACGAATAACACAATAATCATATTGCATTTCTATAATAATGTTTATAGAATTTGTTTTAGTTGACTTCGTGTTTTACTAAATTTGTTTTCATTCAGAATTTGGGGATGGCGAACCTTTTTCCATGAATGGGTCAAAAATTATATTTTTTATCACGAAACAGGAAGAGAGTGGGTCACATATATTTAATCAATGTTTGTATCTATAAGAAACTTTTGAAACAAATCTTATAAGCTTCTGTTGGTGTAGTTTTGGGCTTTACTTATGCGGCACTCCTATCAGGGACTTATTGGGGCACTCGATTTTATGAAATTAGAATACTAAAACACACATATGAATTGCCAAAAACGTTTTGGATGATGCGGCAAATTATTTTATGGTGCCCAAGAGTTTGGAGGGAATTCCACTCTGATAGTGTTATATTTCTCGATCAGCTTTCAACCACATTAAGGCACTTTTACACTATTCTATTGTTATTTCGGATTTCTAGGGTTTATATTTCATATCTGAAAGATTTTGTTTTCTCAACGGTATTGTAGGCTAGAAACTATAAAATGCAAAGTAGCATCTAGTTCTCATATAACCCCTAAAAGGAGAAAAGACGTTGCGAGAAATTAACACATTAATTGCATTGTTATGTCCTAAACGATGTCAGAGCTAATAGCTGACCGCAGAAATGAACAACTGTCGGTACATTATAATAGTTTAGTTATTGTTAAATTAATATAAGGCTGGTTTTATCAATTTTCATCACTGATATGTTAGCATTTTTTTATTTTATTCATGCCTTGGCGAATCACGGATAAAACGCAGTGGGTCACTTTGTGACCCGCGGGTCAGTGGTTCACCGTCCTTGACCTAATTGACCATTACTGCTATCTATCACTCAAAAAAAATACTGCATTATTTTTGTTATTGGCAATATCACATTATACTAAAATGAATCCCTCCAACATCAAATATTATATAGAAGTAGAACCATTCTGTATGTATATATAGGGCCATCAAAAATTGCAATATAATGTTCTAAGTCATTTTTAAACATATCATCTAATGCATTGTGCAATGAATTTCCAATATATCACATACACAATTCTATCTACAATTCTATATTTTAATATGTGTTCTAAATTTGTTTGATATCTTTTTATTTTATAATTTTAGATTATGTTATTCCCGATTGTTTGTTTGTCATTTCATTTTCCTTCAATCACATTTTTTTAAATATTATTTAGTAGATTTCAAAATTAAACAACATAATTTTCAACAATTATTACTTATGTCTAGAATGAATTTTATTTTTTTCTGTATCTTGTCCCATGGCGTATTTGTATAATACTCATATTCGAATATGCATTATGTTCAATCAGCCTGAGCTTCCTGAGGAAATTGCTTTAGGAATCATTTATCATGTTTTACTTTGGTTTGATTTTGAATTTTTGATTAATAGTCCACCATGAGACAGATATTCAGTTGTTCACTTAATCGAATGATTTCCCATTAATTTATTATCAACAGAGTAAGGTTTGATATTCAAGCTTTGGGAGCCCTTTTGAAACTAATGAATTGGAATTTCATTTTTTTTTTCGTTACGACAAATTCGGGTTTTTGTATACAGCATAACTTGAAATAAATTTGTTTGTTTATTTCTACATTGACATTTGTCTTCAAAATAATTGTGAAATTGGAAACCTTCAAGCTTCAGTAAAACCTAGTTATTTCAAGTGTGATCCTTTCTGTACATTAACACAAAAATAATTCGCTAGCATGTAATGCTTTGACATGATAAACATGAGAGTTGTTATCTGTCATGGCAGGATTAGATCAGATCAAGCTTTGTGCCAATGTAGGTTAGTTATTGCAATTGACTGTCTTTTTCTGATAAAACATATTTTATCTAATTTGTTTTAGAGATCAATTATCTGAATGCTCTATAATGATAAGATCATTTGCACATAAGCTATTTTTTGGGCGAAACCATCATGGATTTCCGAAAGTTTTGCGTAATTTTACCACAACCGGACATCGAAAAAACATGGGAAATGATATGTTCGAAAACGACAATCTTACATCCCAAGAGGACGAAAATGAATTCGATCCTGCCATGTTCAGAAACGAAGCTCATTTAATTGGAAAAGTTGTTCTTAATCCTAAACCAATATATTTAAAGGATGAAACTCTTGTTGGATACACATTCCTATTGAACGTTTCTCAACCTCAATATCGACCTATTTATTGTAACGTAACCAGCTTCGAACCTGCTGTTTATGAAAACATTGCAAACGATGTTACAAAAGATTCAATTGTTGATGTTAAAGGATTTTTTCGCAAGTCTGTAAAAGTAAGAATGGAAAATGATGAACAAGCTGTTCGGCGATATTTTTCAATTGGTCCTAAATTAGTTGAAGTGTTAAAAAAACCAGATGAAGTATAGGCTACTGATTGATACGAAAATTTTCGACAAATATCTTTTTACAGATAATATTTAAATTCTCTGCCACAAAAAAAACACCTTGGGGTAATTCCTCTGGAAACAATTTGTAAGCCACCAAAAACGCCGAATTTTACGTTCATGTGTGATACTCATTGTCAAGTTCATTGATTTGAACCAGATGGATCGGAGTTGAGCTTGATGTCCACTGATGAATTGCGCTAAAATTTATTTGGTTATTAATTAATATTCAAGCAGCAATGGTTTGATTCCCAAGATTTTCATCGAACTTTTTATTGTTTGAAACTTTTTTTGCTATACACCGTTATATGCTTGAGCATTGGATGCTTGTTTATGATGATCGATTTTTGAATGGTACAATATAAAGTACTAAAAAATTTCAATGCAATTTATCGTTATCAGTAGAGGTGGCGAGAAACTAACTCCCAATCCTTCCTCAATGCCTTTGCGCTAGAGTGGATCCGTAGGCGTATAATGCAAGAATGCTGTAGTTGTATCTGACCTCTCTACTATGTCTAACCAATTCTCTTTAATAACTTGGATAAAATAGCTGTTGACATAATATGTATATTCTATATTGTGAGGTCAAAACTATGTGAGGTAGTTTATATGTATTTACCGAAACTAATCAGTAACGAATGAGTTTCGCTGTTATTTCTGCTCTTACATTTTTACTAGATTTGTAACTAATCCATGTATTTTCTGGGATTTTGATCCTGATTTTCTCATACTATGATGAATACTGTACATTACTCCTTTTTTTTGTTCTCAGATTTGTGTTCTTATTTATTGTAAGAGTTTCACTTCAAATTCAAAACCCAATTTCGAAGATTCAACTACTTTTTCCTACTATAGAAACACCTTTCGTTAAATGTAACAGAAAAATAGTCATGGCAGAAAAACGAAAACACGATGAAATCGAGCAAGATGAAACAGATCCGGTGGTTTCCTTGCAAGACATAATCGAAGAGGATACAGAGCTAGAATCAACTGCAAATGCCGTTCTTGGTGGCAGCGATGATCAGGAATGCACTTACAATGAAGGTTATATGAAAAGACAAGCTCTTTATGCTTGCGCTACTTGCAAGACTACAGATAGTGCAGGTGTATGCCTAGCCTGTTCCTTAGATTGCCATGAAGGCCATGAACTTTATGAGTTATACACGAAGAGGAACTTCCGCTGTGATTGTGGGAATGATAAATTCGAAGATTTTAAATGTAATTTTTATCCTGATAAAGATTCAACAAATGAAGGAAATACTTACAACCATAATTTCAAAGGTGTATATTGTACGTGTGATCGTCCATACCCCGATCCAGAAGACTCGATAGACGATGAAATGATACAATGTATTATATGTGAAGATTGGTTTCACAGTCGACATTTGCATGGAAAAGGTATCCCAGATGGTTCTGACTTTTCTGAAATGATATGCCATATGTGTATGGAGAATAAAACTCAGTTTTTGTGGTTTTATAACTGGGAATATACTCATTATGAAAGCGCTATTGTTGATGTCTTGAAATCTCCAAGTAAGGACAAAAAAGAAGACGAAAAAGGTGATAATACTGATTTGAAGGGTTCTACGAATTTGGTGAAAATTGAAGAAAAGTGCAGTGATGCTTCAACAAATTCTGAGACATTGAATGAAATATCAAATAAAGAGTTGCAATCTGCCACCATTGATAGAAAGCCCACTGCAAATTCTATTGTAACCACCATGACTGAATCAAAAGTAGATGAAATCAATAAAGCAGAAGAGGTATCTGTGAGCGAAAGTGAGGATAAAATCGATGCTACAAACACATGTGATACAAATATAAATCAAGCGAATGAAAAGAAGACTATTATCAAATCTGAGGAATTGAATACAAATGGTTCAGTTAAAAAAGAACCAATTTATAAAAAAGAATTCATTAAATCACAATGCAGATTGGAGTATTTAAAACAAGTTTACAATGCATGCAAGTTTCCAGACAGTGCTGCATTCTGGCCCGATGTTTGGCGCAATAAACTATGCAAATGCGAAAAATGTAAAATTCTAATGAAAGATTTTTCCTATCTGACTCAAGAGGATGACACAGTAGCTGAATATGAGGAAAAAGGTGCCGCAAAGCAACCGGATTCAACGATGGATAAAGGGATGCGAGCTCTTGGCGGTATGAACCGGATTCAACAGGTTGAAGTCATACAAGGATACAATGAAATGAAAAGTAAATTGTCTGATTACCTACGAACCTTTGCACAGGATGGACGAGTAGTTACTGAGGAAGATATAAGAAACTTTTTTAAAAATATGAACGAAACTAAAAAACCAAGGCTTGGTATTCCTCACTCATGCAAGTAATACATGAAAACTAAATGAAAAGAATCATGTTTCAATATTGCTCTAGTCTTCACATCTGAAATGAAATACTTTTTAAAAAAGTTTCTTTAATGCGTATTGTTTTGATATGATGTTTCATGAAAAATGTTTCCCAGAAGCGTTCATTTTCATTCTTTCTCTGTGTTTGAATGTTCATTCAGGACAGTATACTTCACAGAAAATTGATGAATCGTTTTCTAGGTGGTTTTGATAAGTTTTTTTTACATATTCCAGTAAGTTTGGTGCTACGTTTTACAGAATACATTTTCTTCTATTAATATCAATTATTTTCATATTGTAACTTGACCAGAGGCTTTGATTAAGGCTAATATGAACAGAGTATCCTAGACAATAACAATCTTGATTTAGGTCGATTGAGATGATTATCTGTACATGGAAAAATTTGCATGTTGTTGTTTAATGACAGGCTGTCGTGTGATCACAGAATTCTGAACGAAAACTAGTTTGGGAGCACATGTTAGTCATAACCGCTGATGTGAAGTTAAGGGCAGTCTGACGTCTGAATATACCGAAAGCAAGGATCATAATCCGAGGAGAAATAGGGCACTGACCTATTTACTGAATTCGCGTACTAATAAAACAAAGGGGTTAAATAACATCAAATTCCATAGTTAGGTTCGCCACAATTATACACATATCTGTTTTCGAATGTTTCAGGAGTCGATCCCCAAACTACCCGTTGTGTATCTGTCATAAAAATTAATTCCGCTGCATAGCGCCCTACCGAAAGGACCACTCCAATGTCGATTGAGATGAGGTGTCAATATTCAACCCCATTTCTAGTTGTACAAAGCCCTTTTTAACCTATGTGAAACATCATAAATTGAAGAGCCGCAAAGAAAGCATATGTACACAAAAAGTACCGTAGTCCTGACTCGGCCTGGAATACATGCCTATGAGAGATTGATATACGTAGATCGCAACTAACATAGAACTCAAAGTCCCGTATCTCACAAAACTCAGTCAATTTATTCCATCTAACAAGACTCAAATTTTTATGAATAAATATTTCCACAATGAAAATTATTCATAACTTTTATCACGCCGTTAACAAATTACAAAAAAATAAAGAACGTTCATGATGTCACAGAACGTGGTAGCAGAAATCATCATTCAGTTATTAATTTGTCAGTTATCGTCAAAGAATAATTCGTCATCTGCACAAGAAAAAAAATTATTCGTTAACATGTATGAAATATATATATATATAATTTGCGCTGCGTTAGACTACTTGTTTGATTAACGTGGTGGCGTACTGGGAAGAAAACGTGGTGGCGTACTGGGAAGAAAACGTTTTGCTGTATTTTGTCAACACACGATGGGGATAAACGTTATCACACCACAATGCATCAGTTTGCATAATCACTAAAATACTACACACGATAATTCACATTATCTGTAGAAAAAGTGTTTGAATACACAAGTTATTATTTTTGTGTAGGATACATGGGAAATGGTACGGTATCTAAAAATGCTATACATGGTGTGGTATAAAGCAGTGGTTCCCAAACTTTTTTGACCATCGCCCCCCTAAAGTAGTTTATGCAACTTCATCGCCCCCCCTGCACTACAAAAAATATACAGTCAGAAACGAATATATTACAGACCAAATAAGTACACAAATAATAGTTTATGGTGTTTTTTAATGAAATAGATGAGCTTGGTGTTCTTCAGCGAGTTATTTATTATATCTAAAATTACCCCGTTTACTGATGGAAAGGTGATTTCGTTGTTTTAATAGCAATAGTAGCACGGCTGAAAACCCCTTTTTCACCATATAATAGATCGAAAATGAAAGAATCCAGGGTTCTACCACCTCAAAAACCGCCGTGTACTCTTGCCTTATAACATTTCACTTTCTAAATTCACCCCATTTCACATTAAAATAATAAAAACAAAGGTACATCTCATTCATTCGTACAGCCTGATGACCTGCACCAAAATATTTCGGAAAAATTCATCCCTGATTCCTCATCCTATCACGGCCTCCAGTCCGATCACCATTCCACAATTACCAGCCATTTGTTTTTGATTCATTGACTCGGATGTGGAAGAAGCCGTGACTGACTATCGGCTACGGCCCAGGGGTCGGCAAGTTTTATGTCGCTCGCAGGACAAAATTCAGGGTTGCTAGTCTTTTGCGGGTCGCATATATTTTTTGGAAGTTAAAAACGGAACAGCACGCAAAAACTGCGACAATTCGTGAACTCAACTCAGTCGTCTTATTAAAAAAATATTACAATGATATTTAATGTGACACTGTCTCGTTGCTGCATCACGCTGGATAGCTTTACGACGCCAAGATTGAAACATTTTCTAAATTGGCACCAACAAACCCACTTCTTTGCTTGTTCTTTGTAATGTTCATTTTCGAAAATAATGATTTGCACAAATATGTACTTCCAAACATCGAAGTGAATATTTTCGCATGATTTGTGAAATTTTGATAAATATTTTCTCTCTAAGAAGATACATTCTTACAAAAACTAAGCAGTGATGAATCTCTCGATTAGAATATGAGTTTTATTTTCTTATTGCTTCGCAATATATTCGAATATTTACTGCGCTATTGAACCCCTGCACTCAGCATCAACTTTTCTGCGTGTTTTCATTTGTCTAATTATAATTACATTGTAGGCTCGTTAAACGAGTGGCTGTTCACTAGATTGTTAGGATATAGTATAATTTAGTCTAAACGTGTCTCACGATAAATTCTGTTACGTAAAAAAATGTAATTTACTCCTCGAGCGTAGATTATAAATAAAAAAATTTCATCGTCAAAACCGCCGTTTGGATATTTCCCCGGGCATAGACTTCCTTGTTTACTTCGTGACATTGGCCAATCAGCAAGATGCAAAAAAAGGGAACAATGCCCCCTTTCGCATCCGCTCAGGCGCTCAGACACTCTCACTCAGACAGATTTTCAGGCGTGGTCGTGAACACTTCCTCATTTTCGCATTTTTGAATTATATTCGTTAGTTTTTAGTTGTTTTTCGGAAATTTAAATATAAATCAAATAAGTCAATGATTACTTTGCCTTTCCATGAGTTTCAGTTTAAATACAGCAATCAAAAATTAGTGTAGAAATAGCTGTGATAGACTAGGCTAAAATTCTTTATCGGTACTTTTGAAAAACAGATTGTTGAATGGTGTGTATTAGAATGATAGTTTGAAACAAATACCCCATTTTAAAGGCAACAACTCGCGAAACCACTCTTAAAATAAGCCCCGAAACTTTTAAAATGGTAAAGTATGGGAAGAATTTTCCGCAGTCAAAGGTCGGGGAAAGGTCCATTCAGTGAATCGTCCAGGGCCAGATTATTTTACTCCGGCCGTATTTTGCCGACCACTGGGATACGCAAACTACCTTACCTTACTGCGAAGACGAGACCAGAAATCCATTCGCGTGTGAATATCGCCCACATGATTCAAGCCTGCCAATGCACACAGAGTACAGAATTAAGTGCGCCGAACATAAAACAGGTTTCGCGAAATCGCCCCCCTATAGCCCCCTTAGACTTTTTCGCCCCCCCTCTGTATCGTTTTCGCCCACTGGGGGGCGATATCGCCCACTTTGGGAATCACTGGTATAAAGCATTTTTGCTCTAATGCTATTTAACTTTTACGTTGTCTCTTGCTTGTATATTCAACAAACTTCTGAGCAATTTCCACTAACAAACCTGTAATTACAATTCTATCAAATTTTCCAACGTCCCGTTTCTTCTTTCCTGGCCACGGTGGGGTGTTGCCTAGCCTAAAAATGAGAAATTAAATAATATTTAGATGGAGAATCAATGAATTTTCGTTTGACTATACTTTCATTGATATGCTTATCATGAGGGCTATTTCACCCCAAACAAACTTTCTATATAACAGAAATATATTACATTCAATTTGAAATGTTTAGATATATATATATATATATACATTGAATAAAAAATACATATATATATATATTTATTTAATTCCTGATTGATGAAGATAATTTGGATGAAAAAAGTGTAATAGCATCAAAATACAATCGCATGACATCTGAATACTAAAATACTCGATGTTATATGTATTTATATTAGCTAATTAAATTGATCACATATAATATATCACTTTCCTTTTATCGTAATGCATTCAATTCAATCTGTGATGATCAAAATCAAATACGTGTTAAAATACAATTTTCAGAATTTTACAGTAGCGCTAACAAGTATATATGCGATGCAATTTCATTTGGACATACGGTTAAGGAATACTCATACCTTGATTGTGAAGGTCCTTCCGTGGGCAGTTGAGTATGAACAAGGTTGGATGACATCAGAAGCATAAAAGACAATAAGACAAAACACCGAATTTCATGCTTCATTTTCTTCGCGTTGGATAGTCGTAAACAAGAAGAGAGTCTCGGATTATGAGTGTCTTGTCTGCTTTGAGTAATTTATATCGTTTCACATATTCCCTGAGGGGAGAACCACCTTCAGTAACTGCTTCCACGTTTACTACTTGAGGATCAAAAAGTAAATTACTGCATAACAATTATCCTGTTGAGAACAAGTAATTGAATTGATACATTTTACTGAAGTAGGATGCTAAGATGTTTTCGTTAATCAGATAACCATAAGGCGCTGCTCGCGAGATGTGACTGACGTTTGATACAGCAACTGTGAACCGAACGAGAATTATGATTTCATAAAATGTTTCCTTAGGTATAATAATGAGTAATATAAACAACTTTCTCCCATACTGATGGGGGATAAAAAATGTTCCGACACAACTTTATAAGTTGATTTTATTACAGTTTTAATAAGAAACATCGATATTTCGACTATTAAAAAATGGGTTAAAATTGCCGAAATGGGAAAAGTTATTTTAGTATACTGAAGTGATGAAGAGAATCGAAAATTAGCACCTATATACCAAAACCAATTTATGATTGTAAATTTCATGTATTGTTTGGTTGTTTACTGCTACAATAGAGTATACGTCTTCATGTACTTTAATCGTAATAAATTAATATTGGAAATATCGACCATTTTCCCTTTTGCATTATAGACAGGTATAGTAAATCGGTTAGGATCCACGTCTATTTTTAGTTTCAATATGGGTTAGTCTTTTACAAAATGAATTCTCTCATAACCTGTGTCGATAAATCTCAAATCAAATTGTGCTTGATCATAATCTCATCATGAGAGCTAAGACATAATTGCTAGATTAGGATTTGATATTAATATCGAATTCATAAGGATTTGATTTTCTATATTGATATTGAACTCTTGAAGTCTATGAATGTTTCTGAGTATAATGATTTTCCGTCAATATATCAGTTAACATTTAATTTCATTTTGGTAGGTTGGACAGAGAGTCTAGAATCACGTAGGTAATGAAAAAAATTCTGATATAATCGTTGCTACAAACATTTTGAATAATCATTTTTGTTGGGTACTCGATGATAAATTGAATAATCTCATTCAGGATAATTTGCGACTAATTATACATAAATAATATATTTTCATCTTTAAAGGGTTTCCGCCACTTAAGATATTCAAAATGTTCATTTCAGTTTTTTTCGTTTTAGTAGGATGAATAAGATCATTACCACAATAAACGCTTACTTGATTCAATTTCCTCTTATTTGTTTAATTGCAAAATTCCACACTTACCTTGCCATTAGACAGATTTAATGCATGGATAGCAAATGCAAATAATTCAATGGGAATGAAATCTAGCAGATAAACGGCAGTAATACCGAATTGATACTGGTATTGAATCTTAGTTGAAGACTTATTTTCCCTTCTCTGTGCTCAACTCACTTTTACAAACTGGCCCATTCTAACTGTAATTATGGTCTCCCTAAACATACGAATCACATAGTGTGATTGATTGATTTTTCAAATTTTCCATATTTTTTGCGAAGCAAAGGAGTTTTTTCCTACCAGCACTTCTGCGTCTTAATTTAATTGAATAAAATGAAATATATGCATTAACTTGGTAAAGATAAAATACTGAATCGAATGGAATGAAAGCAATCGAATATGAACGTGAAAATGGTATACGTATAACTGAAAACGTATAGGCTACCTGTATTTTTCTCAAAACGTATAACTTAAAATTCGAAATGGCGCAATCAGTTATTTAGTAGTATTGGTACTTGGTAAAGATGTACTCGGCGTTGATCATTACTTATCGATTTTAATCGGTAAGTATGTTGATAGGTATTTGTCTGTATGTCTTTATGTTTGTCTGTTTGTCTGTTAGATACACGTGATATCTCACGAAAGCGAGATTGAATCTGCTCCAGATTTTGCATGTGCATTCATCTTATCTCGGACCAGAATGACCATGTTTGACCCGAATCAAATTGTAGTGCATTGACACTTAGTATCAATAGCCAATTGCAGGATAATATTCGAATTTGGTCAAAACCATTTGCAAATATAAATTATCGAATTCCAATATTCTCCTTCGAAGCGATACGGCATTAAAATTTTGATTCTCATTGGCAAGGTAGAGACGGATTGCTTCCATTGACTAATTTAAAGATCAGAACAAGTATTTGTGCTGATTGGCAATTTAATACATTGGGAATTATTATTGATTACTTTTCCACGAGCAATCAAAGCCTTTATATCTCAAGAGACTGATTTATTTCAAATCAGAAAGTTCGATGAGAAATTTGATGCATTTTTTTTACTTTTGCTGTTCTAGTCTTGAGATTTCTGTAATTATCGTAACTGTATAAATAAATTGTCGACCATGCCATACATAAAGTGCAGATGACAATCAAGCTTCAGAGACGCATCCAACTCCAGCCAATACATTCCTGAAAAATTACGCTTTCAGCTACTTGCGAAGAGTCTTGACCCAAGCATTACCACCGCATAAAAATTAATCAAGTCTAGTTTAACATTCTGACGCGTCGTAAACTAAGATGAAGAATATCGCAATTTTTCTTTCTGTGGTTATGTTAGTTCTTAGCCAGGACATTCCGCCCGTAGAAGGTCGGATAATAATGATCAGTTCACCGATACGGTAAGTCTATTAGATTTCTGTTATTTTTACTTACTTGAAAAAGAAGTCCCAAACAATATCTTTTGTTTTTAAATAAAATTACCTTGAGCCAAGAGATGCTAAGTTTTATTGCATTAAAACCACTTACGGTGTCAAGTCGAATCAACAAACTAGTTTCAATTTTGCCCGAATCTGCATCCAATTTCAGCTTCAATACGGTGTATGAAGACTCATATGATAACTACCTATTTTATTAAGGCATTACAATATGGAACAATTGAAATTACAATTTATGGCTGGAAAGGGTATAAGCTTTGAACCAAGAAATTATTGAAGTTCTATAATTTAGGAATGTGTAAAACCTGAAGATGAGTTATTAGTTCTCAAAAGTTGTGGGAATCTCGATTCCCGTTAATATTATCATGTACCATTAAACATTTCGACTTTTTTTGTTACAGAAAGAGAGTTCATTGGACACGGAAATGATTAAGTAAGAATGATCAATCTGATTCACGATGTCATGGCGGAATTTTCAATAAATTATATATTGCAAAAATAAATCGTACTATTATTTGGTAGGTTGGGTAACATGGAGTTTCAGGATAAGATTCACATGCAGTTTCACGCATTTCAGTCCGAAAACGCCCAGTCATAGTTTTCACTGAACTAAGATTTTTTGGAAGCAGCGGAATCGCTGCGGCAATTTGGGTTTGTTTTGATATAAAAATTAGTTTATAAAAGAGCTTTGCTTCATAAATTTAGGTTAGAGATATGAGCAAGGCTGTGAACGAATTCAGTTGAAAAGCTTCGAAAGAGTGGATGTGAGGATGGAAAAATCTGGATGATGGGGGCTTAGGTGACAACTAAATTTGTCAAAAATGAGCCAAGCGAAACGGATAAATAGGTTTCGATATATCTCTCTATCTGTAATATTCTTCCGGATATTCCTTTCCCTAAGGGTGAGGGATTTGTCGTTTATGTTCAAAAAACTACATATGAAGAGGTATACACCAAAAAGAAGCCAGTAGATGCTTTACATTGTCGCTGGCTTCTATTTCAAAAAAAGACTTCCTAATCGTTTTATTAAATGGACGGGGAAAAGGTTGGAAATAATATTACACGAAATGCTTCACGCAGCTGGGTTTTTGATGCAGGAAGGTGGAAGCGATCAGGGGCCGAAATTTTTAAAAAACAGCTCACCGCTTGGTAAAACAAATTGAAGATCCCCAGAACAACCTCATTCCAGAGATGATAAATTTGAGCATAAACTTCAAAGATATTCGTAAAACAAAAAGAATTGAAATATGTTATGAATATAAGTGATTAGAGAAAAGTATTAATAAATGACATACCAAATCTATTTTCTTTTGTTTTTTGTTGTGTGATGTTGTACAATTTAAAGAAAAATATCAATTTCCACTGATGTTGTATTTATTTCGCATAACATCAAAGTTTAGAAAAATGTCCCCGTGTGATATATTTGCACATATTCCCGAGTACAACCATAACAACAGAAATCTTTTTCTTGACAATAAATAATATATAAACAATCAAATTATCTATGAAATGAATACACAAATAAAACACCACACTTAAAATGAACCAACACATTAAATATGGATAACAAAGCTATGAGATAAATGACATTTCAAATTGATTAGCATAAATCAGAGGTAATATAATCAACCCAACGCAATTACCTTCCTTTTGCAATGATAAAAGATTTGTGTGTAATAAAACATAGGCAGAAAGAAGGCTTTAAAAATGATTTATCTTTGCATTAATATTTATCCAATACCATTTTTTTTGTCCATTGTATACTGGTATAATACTCTTCAATATTTTATCAACTGCGCAGTTCTTACTTATGTTGAATTCGGCCTAACTCGCATGAATGATGCTAATGTTCGTGTGGCGTTGCGTGTAGATTAGAATTGATTAATTTGATCAAGGCATCACCGTTTGTTTCCAGTCAGTAAATGACAAGGTTACAACAACAAGGTCGATGAATTGTCCTGCGGAGTAGAGAATTGGTCTAACCCAATCTTGTTTTACAAATCCGCTAATAAAATTTATTAAAGCTCCGGAAATGACAAACGTAAGCGTTGAAGCAAACGCCCGCTGTAAGACATGGAGCACATCATTCGTGACTTTCGTATTATTATCCATCCACTCTGATTCTTTTCGATGCTTATAATAGAGAGGGTGGGCGAAAAGAAATAGTAGTATGGATTGAAGGAGAATAATTGTGATAAAAAGTGCAATCCATACCATGCTCATAACTTCATCACTATCTACAAGCTCACACTCATAGTTTACAATCTCATAAATGAGATCAATCATAGAAAATACAATACCGATACCAACATGCCATAAAAATTAACGATAGCGCAGCAGCACTTAGGGTTCGGGTGAAAACATTTGTCAAATCCCGCAGTACTGGGCTATTGTATAACATTCTGTGTCTGAGCCAGAATAGAATATATATAGCAAGGCTTCCAACATTTGCTAGTGACTCTTTGCTTATTTCTCCGATGTAGCAATATCCAGGGATACCTTTATAAGTCAACACTTTAAAACATACGCTGGTAACACTTTCAAGAAACATGAATAACGTCATGAAAATTTTAACCACTCTCATTATCTTAGCCAACATTACAGCTTTGGGGTCTACATTTCGCGAAGTAAAGTTTATCTCCTTAAAACTGCGAACAGGTACAATGCACTTGTTGCAACACCAAGTGTCAAAAATAGAGAGACGGTCCAATACATCGCTTCATCTTGTGTTGGTGATAATGAAGTTTTAGTTACATTGTAATCCGAACTAGTTGCATTTTTATAGAATTGCTCCATCTTAAGAAAAACGGCAATTTGTAATACAATTTATAATTTGAAAGCTTTATTAGGTAGTCTTTTTAATAAAAAATGACACGTTAGAAACTCTTACTAAATCTCGCCTTCAATATAATTGCTTAACAGTTCTGAGTTTAGAAAACGTTTAGTAGCCCCCCATTTCTCTGTGTTATTTATTGTATGCGAATAATACTTTTCTCCTGCGAGACATGCTCTCATTAACTCATATATACGTGTAATACAACAAAGTACACACATTAAATAAAAAACGCATTGTAACACTTATTGTGTATATTCGCGTTGGAAATACCTACATTAAAATTGCAAATTTGCTGAAGCGATACAAATTTAACCATTTGAAGGACTTATCTTGAAATTTGGAAAAAACAAGCCATGAGCTATGAGTTTCAATTACTGTATACAAATTATGAATCAATTTAATTATGTATATTGTGTTAGGTATTTTGGTATTTTATTGATCTAGTGATATGCGTTATTTATTTCGCACAAGCCAGCTGTTAGTGCATTGTGACGTCATATGCATGAAATAATAAATTGGAATTAGGTATAAAATTTGCAACGCAGAGGTATTAGAATTGCTCGCACGAACTAGATTGAACTGCACTAAAAACTCGTTTTGCGGACCGCACACCATTCAAAATTGGCACTTCTCCGGGGCTGCACAATTTTTCCCTTGTGGGCCGCATTTGGAACGCGGGCCGCAGGTTGCACACACCGGATTTAACCAAAACCCAGCAATCACATCATTCACCAAATCAAACTTACAATGCAACGCTAATTTTGCCATAAATCCGTTTTCAAAGCTTCATCTTACTATTTACTTACTTAAGTTATATACAATTATCAAACCTAGAACCTATCATCGAATTCGATTTACGTAGGCCTACTATCAAATCAACAAATTAGCAGCAAAATTGGTGAAAAAGAGAGTACATGCCCAACAGAGGTCTTTATCCACCATTCATGTCACACAGATAAGTCAGAATTCTATAGAGCAGGGGTGTGAAACCTGCGGGCTAAATGTGGCCCACATTATCTATGCCCGTGGCGTTACATTGTCCTAACAGCTAGCTTGAGCGAAGCGAAAACCCATGTCATAAGATAAATACACAAATTTTTGTGCCTGTAACTGCCAAAAAGTCTACGTTAAATAAAGGTGCGGCCCGCGGCTTCACCTAGATATTTGTATTTGGACCTCCTGTACCAAAGATCGCACATCCCTGATATAGAGTCCTCAATGTTCGAACTGGACCGCAACAATAGACGTGTGCCCAATTTTTACCGAAGCTACAAGAGCGCCAAAACAAATAAAGTTTATAAACAAGAATTAGACTAAAAAGACTAAAAATACATCTTTGTAAGATTTTTAGTGCACAAGTAAAATGTCACACAAGTAGCTTTGCGGTCGTGACACTTCGAAATATTTCAGTGTGAAGTAAAGAATCAAAAGTTTGTTGCGCACATCTTTATATTTCTAACAGATATGGTGAATGATCCATTCCTGTTGTCTCAGCCTCAATAAAGAGTAATTCGATAAAACACTTTGATTTTCTCAAATATTTACTGAGAAGAAGTGTGAGAATCTGCAGTCTGAGAATCTTAAAAACTTTTTTGTATATAATAAATCCTGAACCTTTATGGTGGGTAGTAAAAGCATTTTTCACTCAACCACATTTATCAACTATCACTATACCAGTCGGCAGTGTAAGAACAAAACTCAATGCACGAAATATATTCTGAAATAATTTATTGTCTGCGTTTTTTGAAGGGTTTGTGTTGAAAATTTGATGATGCTGACGATTCTCTTCTATATTCTTAATTAGGGAAAAACATTGTAATCTAAAATTAATAAGTCATATCTATTGGTTATCTTCTGTCGGCTGAAACTTTTTAGGATCCTTGAATATGTAAAGCGAAAATCAGATTCACAAGGGGGGATATAAAGTATTTTAAGTAATTTAACTGAACGTGATCAATATTTACTGGTAATTTTGAGAATATTAAATTTATTAAAATGCTTTCATTTGGGTGTTTACACATTTGTAATGTCATTTGAGATATCTATGCCACAAGAAATCTAATAATTAGAATTATATAATGACTGGCAGAGTGATGAAAAATTAGATGTCATAAAGCACATTTGCTCATTTCATATTAGCGTTTCTGAAATAATCACTGTCCTAAATTTAATTCAAAAATTCATTTTATACTATATTTGTTCCAGAAGCAGAACTTGTGCAATACCTCAAATGAACATATTTTCGTCTTTGTTTGTTTTACCTTTTATATCAGATACAAGTAAATGAAAGATATAATTCTAGAGCAGTAGCTTCCAACCTCAGATCTACCACTATAGCCACCGAGGTTTGGTTTCAAGTTTTCGAATTCAAATCTTAAATTAACAATGTCTCTTCTATAATATTTTGTTCAAAAAAGTGGTCGGAAATTTATTTTTAGATGAGTGTATTCGCACAAAAATAATTAAATTATGAAGATGACATTGTACAAAAGTTTCATAATCAAGAAGTTCTTTCCTCAAACGACGCAACGTCTCGTTCTGAAAAATATAAAATAGTAAACTACTGAAATGATTTCGTCTGCTAAAATTAAAATACCCACGTGATAAAATAATATACGCTTGCAATGCACATAGGCTTATAGTAATCAAAGCTGTAGGTTTGCATGGAATTTGATAAAACCAGGATCTGCGAAACATATTCCAAAAAGGAAAAAAATATTATGTGATCAATTTTTCATATAGTGAGTATGAGTATTAAAAATGAGTAATGATAAAAAAAACAATATTGTGTAATTAATTATATTTTGTCGATAAACAGGAGCGAGGAAAGATGATATAACTTTGACGTCTGGGACTTAACAGTGGGGTATTTCATATTATGAGATCTGTCATATAGTGCCTTTCTTGAAAATGAGTAAAGTACTTTTTGCGCTTTTTATATAAACATTTACCTTACTTTATTATTTTGAGATAGAAAGTGAAATACGTTAAGCTAGAAAAATTACAATACCGAACTATATTTCAGAACAATAGTGCTAAATTCAGACAAACATAAAATTATCATGAACGCACATATGTCCGTCAATGTCCGATATTTCTAAAAAAAGTTGTTTCTTCAATAAAATACCAAATATTTTCAACTATATTATTATGTTACCTTGTTGTTCTGACTGATCAACAATTGGTCTTTTTTGCTTTCCTTTCTACCCCGGAGTAGCAATTCTGAACGCGAACGATCATAAATAATTTGAAAGTGGCTTTGATTTTCGGTATACCACGCTTATTTATACCTCTTGCTCCGGACAAAACACCATGCAATCAACCACTCATGTCTCACTTTTATTTGGAAGAGCCAGAATGTTTGAGGTTCTGCATTGCCTGCCCAATTTTTACACCTTGGGTGGGATGGGGTCATAGGATTTGAAACCGAGATGTGTGATCTACGATGCCCACAGAGCAAAGTATAAAGCTGAAACCGCAAGACCATCGCGCTGCACAAGATTTAATAAGTAATCTTGATTACTTGAAGAAGTACTCATTATGGAATCATTACCAATATGTCATTTCAAAATCAATTTGGAAAATTATGTTGGAAACCGCCATTATCCAAATCACTCATTCATAATTGCATCATGAAAGCATTAGGCCTTTAGAAGTTAATGGATACGAAATTTATAAATTGAAACTGCACTACTTCAAAAATCATTTGGAAGTTTGAGCCTATTTATGCTACGATCGCAGTATTTGTGATATGGGGTTTGTTCTGGTGTAGGATTGTTTCTTTCTTTTTAATGGGAGACGTGATGAATAATTCAGATTAGATTACCACTGTTAAATTAGTATATTTCGTAGGGTCGGTACCACTGTTAAAAAGACTGGGACCCCATTCCGTTTCCATCAAGATAAACTGTAATTTCATAGTTTTAAATCCTTTTCCGAATAGCAGATATATATTTTACTTAGCTGTCCTACGAGAATGCAATTGTTTATAACTTTATGAGCGAATAATGAGCGATCTTTTCTTAAAAAATAGCGTGTTTAAAATCATTTATAATACAATTTCAAATTCTATTTTTGCTAAACAGCGTTTTAGGAGTAAAGTTAGCATTGAAGCATACATGGCTGCGAGGATATGGATTTTCGTTTTGGCGATGTGCGTTGCAGTATTGTTAGGACCTCAAAAAGGCAAGGCAGAAGATTCATTTCCTGGACCAGAATCAAGGTAATTTACTAAAAAAATATTTTAAAATCTCCAAATGTTGATTCCTGTTTCTTAGTTTTCGAGATGCAATTTGAACGATTGTTTTTTTTTCTCAATCGGATTCATTATCCGTTGTTTCAATTGTTGATGATTTAATTAAGAATACCAGGCGGAGAAGTGCCATGGAGTGGAAAAAAGAAAAGATCTGTTAAAGATGATTTGAATGATATAGGTGAGACTTTTATTAATGTTTATGTTGTATTTTTGCTGATACTGAAAAGAGATGCAGGAGTAGCCCAACTTCATGTGAAGCAGATACTCGCGCATACTTTTGACAGACTTTGTATATCAATTTTACTTTGAAAAGGAAGGCACTTTTTTTCCAAACATGTGTTTTCTGTTTCAGAAATGGATATTATTCTGTTTGGTGATATTGATTAACACGCCTAGAAGGAATCAGTAACTTCACTCTAGTCGGGCGACTATACATAAACGAATTGCAAGATATCTACAACAAAACGAATCAACGACGTTATGGCTCTTTTTATTTTGATTTTAATTTTACGTAGTTGTGTAAGTTGTTTGTTTGGAACATAAAATAAATTTTTATCACGTTACGTTTGTGCTTGATAGCATCACAATATAGCAGTAAGAATGCGAAGGCAATAAGATAGAAATGAACAAAAACATTTCAACGAATAAGGGATATTGTTGACAAGGTCCTATCAACTATTAGTAAACTTAACGTACCAGATGAATAGTTTTACCGCCTTATCAGTATGTTGAATATCGTTATCATTACAACAATCGCAGACAATCCTGGAATATTGCGCACGATTCTTCGAGGGGTTACGAATGCAAATAGGGACTTCACTACAACGTCGTTGAATGAAATGGAATTCCATATTGAAATTCTAATTTTTCAACCGTGTTATCAATTTTAATAGTCCATGTTAGTATAAGTCAATATTTATTTTTCATGGTTTGCCTTGATGTGTGAATAAAATTTGTCTCGTGATTGCCATCTGACTAACATAAGAAAGAACAGCCTGTTTATCAGATGATTACGAGAGGACGCAGACGGTGCAAATTATCTGCGTGGTGCTGCTTTTACAGTGGAATGAATATATTACAAGAATTTCAACTTTCCTTTTGAGAGAGGAAAGTCGATAACACAACTGTATGGCTTAGCAAATTGCAGACTCGCTATGTCAAGGGCTTGCTACTTAATTATCCCATGGACATAGGAACGATATAGTACAAAAAGAATAATATTAATTTTATCTCATAATCATTTCCACCGCATCTCCAACTTACAAGAGACAAAGAGGCTTTATTTACTAAGAATATCACGAGCTGATTGATTTGTAATATTAGCTATTCATGTGAGATACATAGCCTACCGATGCACCTAAGTCTGGTGGTTGGAATCAAGAATGGCAAATTGGAACCGATAGGCACATTTAGCTGAGAGAAAGTTATATGGATGCTCTCCACTCTTGGTCATGGGCGATTAAATAATAAACTGTTCTGCAGATTGCTGTAAAATTTTTATGAACTAACTGAATCGTTTCAAAATCGTTGTCTCCAAGAAGATATTGCCTTTAGCCAGTGATAAGATTCAAAATTTGAAAAATAGGTTTTTGTTCATATCGAACTCAATAACGACAAGTTTCCTCATTTTTCGTAGTGGGCTTGTTTAACAAACATGTCCATTATTGTTTGGATTTCGAGAAGGATTCTTGGACCCTCGTGTTGGTCTCTGTAGCATTCTTCAGGCTTTACTTTTGAGTGTTGTACCGTCGGCTGATTCAATTGGATGTTTTCTATTGACAGTTCCAGTCTTTTATCCTGTAGTCAATGCAATTACAAACTTCACGTATATCTTGGCACACAACCACTTTTCATCTATTCTGGAGACCTTTTATCACGCTAAAAACCAATACATCACCCCCCCCCCCCCTCCCCGTAACCCAGATGCTATTGGGCTATTGGAACCGTATATCCATCGCTACTCATAACTGTCGTCAGTGGCGATAAACCCCGAACTCATTTCCGAGTGCCTTATTTTAGGCTCTCAGCTGTTGCTTTAAACGATTCTGCTAGAAATCTGTTCAAATACATATATATGTCCACTTTTTGTTTCAAATATCTTGCGAATCAAATTGAACAACGGTATAATATATGCAATGAAAGTTCACTAAAATAGCAATATCCAAATTAAAATTAAAAATTTTTGAACAAATTTTTAGGTAATGTATATCAAAATCCTTATACTAGCAAAAAATCTTATTTAAAAATTCAATAAACAGTATGCAATTTTAATTTTCGCATCGAAAGGAAAAACGAAATGTGTCTCAAACATCTTTTGAATACGTCCACTGATTTACTCGAGAACCTCCGCCTCTACAAAAAGAGCGATATCTGTAAGAAAAAAAGTGATACATTCAATTAATAGTGAAGTGGAAAGAATAAGATTTTAAAATTTGTCAACATGGCAGTGCAAAATATATTCGATAAACCTAAAATAATTAGCTTACCGGCTACAATTAATCAAATTTTGTTTATAAAAAAGTAGATTTAATTTAAAATTTGTCTCTCTTTTTCTATTAATTCAATAGAATATCCAATACCATTTTAATAAATTGATATTGGAACTTTTTAGGAAGCCTGTGCACCACTGTAAATACTTAATTCCAAATTCTCAATAGTTTCCTCAATGTTTAGCATTATTGCGCAATAGAAGACTTGGGACACATACTATTTTTTTTAACAAAGTGGTTTATATAAAGCTTATGTGGAATTCTCCATTGCCAATAAAACAAAAATACAATTAGATCTTCATTTGTAAAATGACCCAGCAGGAATGTATAAAAGTAATTTTGCACGCGCCTGAATTTTCATCATTGTCTACTGTGGATCTCCTTTTCTTTTTTCCAAGCCACGCCGGGGCTACTGGGTGTCTAAAATGCAAAATTTATTTAAAATATAGGAACATATTGTTGCAATATATTAAATAGTTTGATTTCATTTCATCAAAAAAAATACCAGAAATTACAAAGTTTGTCATTATGAATCATCTATTTGCTGACATCTATTGAAACCAAAAAAAGTTGCGACAAACTATGAAAACTTGAACTATAAAACTTATTTAAAATGTGGATAGAATGCAATGTAAATTGGTTGATACTTCCCGAAAAAATCGAAAAATCACCACCTTGAATAAACTATGCCATGAACAGCCGACTCTCCATCCTTGTCATTGCAATTGGTGATGTGGATGAACATAAAGCAATAAAGTACACAGATGAAAAAAAATTCTACTTTCATACTCTTGTTCTCACTTTCAAGTTTAATGTTAAAACAAAATAATGATTAGTATTCAAAATACAAAATATAATTTTGACCACTGCACGAACTTTCTATTTTAAATTGGCCTTTAGAAACATCAAACGTTTACATTTATACTTTGAAGGACTTTGACGGGACGTTCTGCTAGAAATTAAAAATGCTTACGAAAACGCAAATTCAATGAAATATAAACGAAAATTGAAAATAATTTTTTAGAACAAGGTATGAAAATGGCGGACAAAACGAATCCTCCTTTCTCGCCAATATAACCATGGATGAACATAAATTGGCAGGATCAACTCATTGCAAGCTATAGCGACAGCAAATGCGTTTCAACTTGTATTACTCCGAGCGGGCATTTTAAATTCCACAAAACATAACATGGTAAGAAGAATACCGGTCGCAAACATCTGATTCCTGGCAATAATTTAGCATTCACATATAATATATTACGAATTACTGTAATTATAAACCGTTCATGTTGTTTTCACAAGTTTTATCAGATCCAAAATACCGTTGATAAATACGACATGTGAGATATAATTCAGCCACCGTGAATACTGGATGAATGCTTGAGCCAACTTTTTTCATCAAACGGCCTCTCAGGAGGGTCGTTCTGTTTTCATATCATTTCTTATCGCCAGAAATTATTTTAGTATGTTAGTAATTCATTGCAAAAAACTTGATCAAAAATGAGTAAAATCTCCGATCATTGATTTGATATTGCTGATTTCATATGAGATTAGCGGTTTGTTCCTATCCATTAACTGTAGATGATCTCGCGTGACCAACTAGTTAACTGTTAAATATCAAATTAGATAATTTCAAGTTCTGTAGCAAAGACACTGTCACTGATTCTCTGTCGAATAAATAAATTTATACACGTCCTAGCGGTGACATAAAACTTTACTATCTATAGCAGGGCTGGGCAATTTTTGCAATCGGGCCACATTGAATATTCAAAATGCAGTGGCGGGCCGGACTAAGTAAAGTCAACCTACATTGTATTCTATTGCACATTTAAATAAAACAAAGTAGGCCTACTATTGTACTTTGTTAAAATTGTTATTCTAAGCACAATTATTTAAGCTAGTTGAAAACATAAATCTCACAGTTTCGAGAGAATACATAGGATCAGAGAAACGGCACGCTTGCATAACAACACCGAATATGATCATTAATGCTGAAGAGTGAGTAACAATGCGGAATTAGGACCATGCCTTCGGTGGCCAAACATCGTGATTCGTATATTCATAGCATTTTTAACGTGATCAGAAAAATTGTAATGCATCGGAAGGCGTTGCGAGCTTAAAAGTTTGGGGAGGACTACTCTAAAATACCATGGCTATCTGCTGATATATTTAAAATGTCTTAGTACGGGCACAATATCTTGCTTTATTGTTTTCAACTCAACCCACGGTTGCTTTAGCGAAATATAAGCATTACTACACTGAAATACCACCGCATTCCGCGGACATAAAAATGTGAGATGAAGTGACAGATTAATTTTAGTCGTGTTTTGCGATTTCGCGAATTCGACAAATCTGATCTGTTTTTTCACCGCTGACTTCGCTCTGTTTTAAAGATTTTTCCGTTAGAAAAATTTTCACGTCTGCGATAAAACCACACCGAGTAAAATTCATTCTAGTACCATAAAAATCAATTGAATTTACTTTACATTAATTATCTTATATATCAGGCCCCGGCGGTAGTTTTAAAATTCATCAAAAGTTACACGTGCACATTCGACTTTCAATTCGGTCATGGTATGGTTGCGAAAGCCATCCAATTGAAATGTGTGCCGTGGGCACATAGTTTTTCAGTTTCCAATTTTTACACAGCGTTTCAATCGCGAGCCTTCTAAATCAAAACCTGCTTCTGTTCGTTCATTTTTAGTATTTTTGTATTGTCGCTCTTTATTCTAGATTTAGGTTGGTTAAAGATCACTCCTTTGTTTATCTTTAGCACCTCGTCGCCGATAATTATATATTAACTCGTTTTTCTCAGTGGTTTCACAGTTCCGTATACAAGGCATATATATATGTCGAAAGCAGTTTGTGATTTGAAGAGAATATTCACCGACGTAAAGGTGTTCAAGGTCTAAATAACACATCACACTGACGAAAACAATCGGCGATTTAAAACAAATAGTAGAACGTTATTACCGACTTTTTCATTATGCTAAGAATTTCTTTTGTTCACAGTTAAAGTATATTTTATATGCCCATGAACAAAAAAAGTGTCTAAATCTAGTAACGGGCTTGCGGGCCGGATGAAACGTTGCTGCGGGCCGGATGTGGCCCGCGGGCCACAACTTGCCCAGGCCTGATCTATAGTATCCCATATAAGAAATGGAATGAGTAAATTTCGCTCAGAATACTCCGAGAAAAATAAAAGTAATCGCATTTAAATTTTTGTAGAAGGTTATGATATAAGTATATCTTGTATCGATATGTGAGAGTAAGTAGGCTACAACATAGTCAATGACAAATATCAGCAAAGTGAACCAACGTAAGTTTGAATAAAATGAACTTGCTTAAGTAGGTAATAAGAATGCAATTTTTGATAATCATTGCTACAAACAATTAAATGCTGCCTATTATTTAATATATACTAGAGTTTAAATTGATGCTACTTAATCGCAATCATTTGCCACCCAATATAAGAAAAAGCAAAAATCATATTTAAAAAAATTCAATCAGTCTCTGACACTTAAAAATTTCCATTTCACTTTGTTTTAGTTTTAGTAGGATGATTAGGCTCATCGATTCAATCAATCCTTTTTTCTATATTGATTTAATTGCAAAATTCCACATTTACCTTGCCATGAGGCAGAATCATGTAATGATTGGAAAATAGGTACAAACAATTAATTTCGCTCAGACCTAACAGTTGAACTGCAATATTACCAAAATGATACTGATATTGAATCTTAATTGAAGGTTAATTTCTCTTCTTCTGTTTAAATTATTATTAAGAACTGGCCTATTCTAACAAAAAAAATTGCTACCTAATTAGACAGAGAGTAACTGATTTTTGGACATTCTGAAGTAGACTTTGAAAAAAAAAATGCTTGCCAATTCTAGAACATTTTGTCTCTCATTAATTAAATTAATAGTATATAGGTAATGTTCTACTAAAGATAAAAGCTGAATAAAACACAATAAAGTAGTGAAGTAGGTAAATCGTACAAGAGTATTGTCGGGGCTGTGTATTGAAATTTGCAATGGCACAATCTGTTAAATAGTAATAATGGCATTTGGAGAGATGAAATTATTTACTTGAACAAAAAAAAGATTTGAGATGAGACTGCAAAAATTATTTTTAGGAAGTGCTAATCGTACATGTTCTGCAAGAGTATTCGAAAAATATTCTAATTTATTCTTCGTCCAATGTATAGCAAAACTTGTTTGACTCGAATTGAAAACTGTGAGTAATGGCAATTTGGATCAATATCAATTTGAAGGATAATATTCGCATTTCGCATTAATATCATCAATTGAATTTAAATATTATAATTTTGAATCATCGAGGTAGAAAATGTACTACTTTAAACACTAGAACAAGTGTTTGTGCTCATGGACAGATTTATACTTGAAAAATCATGGTTAATTACGACTGCACGAGTCAACAAGGCATTTATATCTCAAGAGACTTACTTAAATGGTTTCATATCGGAAAGTTCGATCGAAAATTTGATATTTTTTGCTATGCTAGTCTTGAAATTTCTGCAATTACCCTGAATATTTAAATAAATGATCGTCAATGCCGTATATAAATCGCTTCAGAAACGCATCCAAATCCAGTCAACACATTCCTTCTCTTGTACGAAGACAAAAAACCTCATAAAAATAATTTGCCTGTCGACATAAATTGAACTTCTTATATATATTACAGTATAAATTTTTCTGAGCATCTTCAAGATTAGAAAAAAGAATATCGCAATTTTTCTTGCTGTAGTCATGTTAGTTCTTAGCCAGGACATTTCTCCAGTTGAATGTCGGACATTGAAGATCAGTTCACCAATACGGTAAGTCAATTAGATTTCTGTTATTTTTAGCTGGTTGAATTGAAGACGTTCTCCATTTCTTTGGGTTCCAGCTACTTTTAAAGAGTTGATATAGTTTCACAAATTATTCATTTAAAAAAATAAATCCTGGGTGATAATTAATAAGATTCCAATAAAAATTTTCTTCATCGAGGAATCGAAAACACATAAAGTTTGCCATAGTTCAAGCACCATTATACCAACCTCATCGTGTATTAAGTGATTCAGTTGAAAGTCGTTTATTTTACATTTTGCAGGTTAAGCACACAGCCACCATTCTACGCATGGGAACGGAAAAAGCGCAGTGTGGAAACTGATGTAAATTTGCAGATAAAAGGTGATGACATTTTGATTGATATTGTTAGTCTTGAAAGTCTAAATTTTATTTAAAAAAAATTATTTAAGGCACTACTATGTGAATTATTTGAAAGTACGAGTTATGGCTGAAAGAGTTCTCAGTTCTGCATCAAGAAAATATTATGATCGTATCTCCAACGTTCAAAATCTGAAGCTCAGTAGCCTACTATGTCGTGGAAATCTCCATTCTCGTTAATAGTATCTTGTAAGTTTAAACACATTCACCTTTTGTTACAGAAAGAGAGAACACGGTCATTGGACAAGCAAAAGGTTAAGAAGTATCACTGAACAATCGGATTCACAACGTTATGGCGGGTTTCTGAATTAAACATAAATTGCATAAACTAATCGAACTATTGTTTGGTCTATTGAGTGGAGGGATGAAAATCTAGTTTTGGTATTTGTAAATTCATCTTGTGACTATGTGATATAACCGCTTATCACTGTCGCTTTTTAATTTTTGAATTTATTTTTCGTTAATGCTTCACACAGTTTGCCATTTTCAGTCCGAAAAACGGCGAGTCATAATTTTTACTGGCGCAACCAACTATTTTCAGGAACGAGCGGAATCTTACCGGTTAGGCATTGTCCACCTAATTTATCACATCATGCGTTCGAGATATTTGATTTGCGATGAAGCATAATTGCAGTCATAGTGCTCTAATCCAGATAGACCACTATCGCAATATTATATAAATATTTACCTAGAAGTGTAATTCGTATGCTTTATCTTTGTGTCGGTGATGCATTAGATAGAGTTTGGAACGAGATTTGAAACACTTTAAATAGACACTTTGAGGCAGGGGGGCACAACTTCTATAAGCATACGTACAAAAGTTTCCAAAATAATCTTGTCGCGTGCAACGTCACGTTCGAATAATTGATGGTATTGTAAAGGAACTTCAGAAAAACACATGTTAATGAAAAAGTATCCACTCAAACAATTTGATGTTATTAAGACGTTTTTGAAGGCGACTTGAGTTTTTTTATTATATAAACGTAAGGTATTAGGATTTATTATAAATAGAAGAATTATTTATTTCCAAACCGTTAGCGTGCCACGTCCGAACATATGATGTGCCACTTTGGGCCCGCGTGCCCCGCGTCGTGCACCCTCGCTTTATGGGAACAGGGTAAGTGGAAAGAATTAAACACATCGGATTATATTGGTAAAAACTTTCCGTATAGAGATTTGACAATCCAGGACCTCTAACGATAAAATCCTTTCTGGGAAAGACGAGATCGGAAAGTTCAGACAAATATAGCTTGCTATTATAGGTATTGCAGTACTTCGGACCATGATTCGTGGAATGGTAGAGTTGTAAGCAAGCGTCCTTAAAATTTAATGAGTAAAATGTTAAAAATCCTTCTGTGAGATCACAAAAAAACGCTATTAAAATGCTGATTCAATCTTGCCCTCAACAAAAAGGAAAGTGGTGACAGCTGTAGGTGTTTTGCTTTTGCATTGTATAAGAAATTCATATGAGCTATGCGCTTACCGTTTGATATGTAAAGGGAAATATAATTGTCATTATCAATGCAAATTAAAATGGGTTGTCGATGATTTTATCTCATATTTCTTTGTTAATAAATTTAGCAATTATATGTTTGTGGATGTTAGAGTTTTATATAGGAAAATCAGGAGTAACTTAAACATCAGATGGTTCAATATCAACATGAATCATTTTCCCACCTCCATTACCAGTTTGTCTGTATCCTCACTCGTCATTGGTTCTAGCTAGACCGTGACGCTCAAGATTGTCCAGTTTGGAGCGCCTTTCATGCCCCTCAACTTTTTCAGTTGTGTAAAAGGGTTCCTCCTCAAGCTCGTAAACACGGTCTTCCAGCTTACGAATTATGAATCTTGCTAGGAAGATATCTCATCAATCACACATATTTGATTGAAATGTTTGCGACTATTTAACCAAGGGGGTTCAACATCTCGCTTGTATATATAGAATGTTGAATTGGCAATAATTTTTGAGTGAGATTATTGTGGTATTCTAAGGTAGATTTAGACATGTTGGCCATAATCAAACGGGGAATAATGAATAATGTGTCGCTCATGGGCTGTGACTGATGTTTCATTTAGAAGTTGGTCCGTCTCTGTTTCGTTCATACTGTAAGTCGGACGAGAACTAAGAACTATAATTTTCATAGGATTGTTTCTTGTACTTATACAAAAAGTAAATAATAACAAATAATACATATTACTAACTTTTTAAAACACAATATTGTTAAATATTAAATGATAGACTTGTCGATTATTATGAAAATTATGTTTCAAATTTTTTGTTTCTGATTTTTTTTTTGTTATTTGCTGGTACAAAGACTGTCATCAGCGTATGCTTCTTCATGTACTTTTGCAATAAATGGATATTGGAAGTATCGCTATTTACATTCTTTCAGAACGATTCCCGCCAGAGTTGAATTTCGGTTCTGTTCGTACAATGGTTTTACGGCTTAAAATCAGTAGTATAGTAATCCTATCTGTAGGTTTGCATTGAATTTGATAAAACCAGAATCTGCGAAACATATTCCAAAAAGGAAAAAAATATTATGTGATCAATTTTTCATATAGTGAGTATAAGTATTAAAAATGAGTAATGATGAAAAAAAAAACAATATTGTGTAATTAATTTTATTTTGTCGATAAACAGGAGCGAGGAAAGATGATATAACTTTGACGTCTGGGACTTAACAGTGGGGTATTTCATATTATGAGATCTGTCATATAGTGCCTTTCTTGAAAACGAGTAAAGTACTTTTTACGCTTTTTATATAAACATTTACCTTATTTTAATATTTTGAGATAGAAAGTGAAAAACGTTAAGCTAGAAAAATTACAATACCGAACTATATTTCAAAAGAATGGTGCTAAATTCAGACAAACATGAAATTATCATGAACGCACATATATCCGTCAATGTCCGATATTTCTACAAAAAGTTGTTTCTTCAATAAAATGACAAAAAATTATTTTAATTCAACAATATTATTATGTTACCTCGTTGTTCTGGCTGATCTACAATTGATCTTTTTCGCTTTCCTTTCCACCCCGGAGTAGCCATTCTGAGCGCGAACGATCATAAATAATTTGAAAGTGGCTTTGATTTTCGGTATACCACACTTATTTATACCTCTTGCTCCGAACAAAACACCATGCAATCAACCACTCATATCTCACTTTTATTTGGAAGAGCCAGAATTTTTGAGGTTCTACATTGCCTGCCCAATTTTTACACTTTGGATGGGATGGGGTCATGGAATTTGAATCCGAGATGTGTGATCTACGACGCCCACAGAGCAAAGTATAAAGCTTTAACCGCAAGGCCATCGCGCTGCACAAGATTTAATACGTAATCTTGATGACTTGAAGAAGTACTCATTATGGAATCATTACCAATAGGTCATTTCAAATTCAATTTGGAAAATTATGTTAAATACCGCCATTATCCAAATCACTCATTCATAATTGCATCATGAAAGCATTAGGCCTTTAGAAGTTAATGGATACGAAATTTATAAATTGAAACTGCACTACTTCAAAAATCATTTGGAAGTTTGAGCCTCTTTATGCTACGATCGCAGTTTTTTGTGATATGGGGTTTGTTCTGTTGTAGGATTATTTCTTTCTTTTTAATGGGATACGTGATGAATAATTCAGATTAGATTACCACTGTTAAATTAGTATATTTCGTAGGGTCGGTACCACTGTTAAAAAGAATGGGACCCCATTCCGTTTCCATCAAGATAAACTGTAATTTCATACTTTTGAATCCTTTTCCGAATAGCAGATATATAATTTACTTAGCTGTCCTACGAGAATGCGATTGTTTATAACTTTGTGAGCGAATAATGAGCGATCTTTTCTCAAAATAAGGCGTGTTTAAAATCATTTATAATACAATTTCAAATTCTATTTTTGCTAAACAGCGTTTTAGGAGTAAAGTTAGCATTGAAGCATACATGGCTGCGAGGATATGGATTTTCGTTTTGGCGATGTGCGTTGCAGTATTGTTAGGACCTCAAAAAGGCAAGGCAGAAGATTCATTTCCTGGACCAGAATCAAGGTAATTTACTAAAAAAATATTTTAAAATCTCCAAATGTTGATTCCTGTTTCTTAGTTTTCGAGAAAATCCGAATCTCAATGCAATTTGAACGATTGTTTTTTTTTTTCTCAATCGGATTCATCATCCGTTGTTTCAATTGTTGATGATTTAATTAAGAATACCAGGCGGAGAAGTGCCATGGAGTGGAAAAAAGAAAAGATCTGTTAAAGATGATTTGAATGATATAGGTGAGACTTTTATTAATGTTTATGTTGTATTTTTGCTGATACTGAAAAGAGATGCAGGAGTAGCCCAACTGCATGTGAAGCAGATACTCGCGCATACTTTTGACAGACTTTGTATATGAATTTTGCTTTAAATAAGTCACTTTTTTTCCAAACATGTGTTTTCTGTTTCAGATATGGATATTATTCTGTTTGGTGATATTGATTAACACGCCTAGAAGGAATCAGTAACTTCACTTTAGTCGGGCGACTATACATAAACGAATTGCAAGATATCTACAACAAAACGAATCAACGACGTTATGGCACTTTTTATTTTGATTTTAATTTTACGTAGTTGTGTAAGTTGTTTGTTTGGAACATAAAATAAATTTTTATCACGTTACGTTTGTGCTTGATAGCATCACAATATAGCAGTAAGAATGCGAAGGCAATAAGATAGAAATGAACAAAAACATTTCAACAAATAAGGGATATTGTTGACAAGGTCCTATCAACTATTAGTAAAGTTAACGTACCAGATGCATAGTTTTACCGCCTTATCAGTATGTTGAATATCGTTATCATTGCAACAATCGCAGACAATCCTGGAATATTGTGCACGATTCTTCGAGGGGTTACAAATGCAAATAGGGACTTCACTACAACGTCGTTGAATGAAATGGAATTCCATATTGAAATTCTAATTTTTCAACCGTGTTATTCCATGTTAGTATAAGTCAATATTTATTTTTCATGGTTTGCCTTGATGTGTGAATAAAATTTGTCTCGTGATTGCCATCTGACTAACATAAGAAAGAACAGCCTGTTTATCAGATGATTACGAGAGGACGCAGACGGTGCAAATTATCTGCGTGGTGCTGCTTTTACAGTGGAATGAATATATTACAAAAATTTCAACTTTCCTTTTGAGAGAGGAAAGTCGATAACACAACTGTATGGCTTAGCAAATTGCAGACTCGCTATGTCAAGGGCTTGCTACTTAATTATCCCATGGACATAGGAACGATATAGTACAAAAAGAATAATACTAATCTTATCTCATAATCATTTCCACCGCATCTCCAACTTACAAGAGACAAAGAGGCTTTATTTACTAAGAATATCACGAGCTGATTGATTTGTAATATTAGCTATTCATGTGAGACACATAGCCTACCGATGCACCTAAGTCTGGTGGTTGGAATCAAGAATGGCAAATTGGAACCGATAGGCACATTTAGCTGAGAGAAAGTTATATGGATGCTCTCCACTCTTGGTCATGGGGCGATTAAATAATAAACTGTTCTGCAGATTGCTGTAAAATTTTTATGAACTAACTCAATCGTTTCAAAATCGTTGTCTCCAAGAAGATATTGCCTTTAGCCAGTGATAAGATTCAAAATTGGTTTGAAAAATAGAATGAAAATGAAAAAAAATGAAAAATAGGTTTTTGTTCATATCGAACTCAATAACGACAAGTTTCCTCATTTTTCGTAGTGGGCTTGTTTAACAAACATGTCCATCATTGTTTGGATTTCGAGAAGGATTCGTGGACCCTCGTGTTGGTCTCTGTAGCATTTTTCAGGCTTTACTTTTGAGTGTTGTACCGTCGGCTGATTCAATTGGATGTTTTCTATTGACAGTTCCAGTCTTTTATCCTGTAGTCAATGCAATTACGAACTTCCCGTATATCTTGGCACACAACCACTTTTCATTTATTCTGGAGACCTTTTATCACGCTAAAAACCAATACATCACCCCCCCCCCCCCCCGTAACCCAGATGCTATTGGGCTATTGGAACCGTATATCCATCGCTACTCATAATTGTCGTCAGTGGCGATAAACCCCGAACTCATTTCCGAGTGCCTTATTTTAGGCTCTCAGCTGTTGCTTTAAACGATTCTGCTAGAAATCTGTTCAAATACATATATATGTCCACTTTTTGTTTCAAATATCTTGCGAATCAAATTGAACAACGGTATAATATATGCAATGAAAGTTCACTAAAATAGCAATATCCAAATTAAAATTAAAAATTTTTGAACAAATTTTTAGGTAATGTATATCAAAATCCTTATACTAGCAAAAAATCTTATTTAAAAATTCAATAAACAGTATGCAATTTTAATTTTCGCATCGAAAGGAAAAACGAAATGTGTCTCAAACATCTTTTGAATGCGTCCACTGATTTACTCGAGAACCTCCGCCTCTATAAAAAGAGCGATATCTGTAAGAAAAAAAGTGATACATTCAATTAATAGTGAAGTGGAAAGAATAAGATTTTAAAATTTGTCAACATGGCAGTGCAAAATATATTCGATAAACCTAAAATAATTAGCTTACCGGCTACAATTAATCAAATTTTGTTTATAAAAAAGTAGATTTAATTTAAAATTTGTCTCTCTTTTTCTATTAATTCAATAGAATATCCAATACCATTTTAATAAATTGATATTGGAACTTTTTAGGAAGCCTGTGCACCACTGTAAATACTTAATTCCAAATTCTCAATAGTTTCCTCAATGTTTAGCATTATTGCGCAATAGAAGACTTGGGACACATACTATTTTTTTTAACAAAGTGGTTTATATAAAGCTTATGTGGAATTCTCCATTGCCAACAAAGCAAAAATACAATTAGATCTTCCTTTGTAAAATGACCCAGCAGGAATGTATAAAAGTAATTTTGCACGCGCCTGAATTTTCATCATTGTCTACTGTGGATCTCCTTTTCTTTTTTCCAAGCCACGCCGGGGCTACTGGGTGTCTAAAATGCAATTTTTTATTATTATATGAACATATTGTTGCAATATATTACATAGTTTGATTTCATTTCATCAAAAAAAATACCAGAAATTACAAAGTTTGTCATTATGAATCATCTATTTGCTGACATCTATTGAAACCAGAAAAAGTTGAGACAAACTATGAAAACTTGAACTATAAAACTTATTTAAAATGTGGATAGAATGCAATGTAAATTGGTTGATACTTCCCGAAAAAATCGAAAAATCACCACCTTGAATAAACTATGCCATGAACAGCCGACTCTCCATCCTTGTCATTGCAATTGGTGATGTGGATGAACATAAAGCAATAAAGTACACAGATGAAAAAAAGTTCTACTTTCATACTCTTGTTCTCACTTTCAAGTTTAATGTTAAAACAAAATAATGATTAGTACTCAAAATACAAAATATAATTTAGACCACTGCACGAACTTTCTATTTTAAATTGGCCTTTAGGAACATCAAACGTTTACATTATTACTTTGAAGGACTTTGACGGGACGTTCTGCTAGAAATTAAAAATGCTTACGAAAACGCAAATTCAATGAAATATAAACGAAAATTGAAAATAATTTTTTAGAACAAGGTATGAAAATGGCGGACAAAACGAATCCTCCTTTTCCGCCAATATAACCGTGGATGAGCGTAAATTGGCAGGATCAACTCATTGCAAGCTATAGCGACAGCAAATGCGTTTCAACTTGAATAACTCCGACCGGACATTTTAAATTCCACAAAACATAACAAGGTAAGAAGAATATCGGTCGTAAACATTTGATTCCTGGCAATAATTTAGCATTCACATATAATATATTACGAATTACTGTAATTATAAACCGTTCACGTTGTTTTCACAAGTTTTATCAGATTCATTCATTGCAAAAAACTTGATCAAAAATGAGTAAAATCTCCCATCACTGACTTGATATTGCTGATTTCATTGAGCTATTAGATTAGCGGTTTGTTCCTATCCATTAACTGTAGATGATCTAGCGTGACCAACTAGTTAACTGTTAAATATCGAATTAGATAATTTCAAGTTCTGTAGCAAAGACACTGTCACTGATTCTCTGTCGAATAATTAAATTTATACACGTCCTAGCGGTGACATAAAACTTTTCTATCTATAGTATCCCCTATAAGAAATGAAATGAGTAAATTTTGCTCAGAATACTCCGAGAAAAATGAAAGTAATCGCATTTAAATTTTTGTAGAAGTTTATAATATAAGTATATCTTGTATCGATATGTGAGAGTAAGTAGGCTACAACATAGTCAATGACAAATATCAACAAAGTGAATCAACGCAAATTTGAATAAGATGAACTTGCTTAAGTAGGTAATAAGAATGAAATTTTTGATAATCATTGCTACAAACAATTAAATGCTGCTTATTATTTAATAGATACTAGAGTTTAAATTGATGCTACTTATTCAAAATCATTTGCCAACCCAATATACGAAAAAGCAAAAATCATCTTTACAAAAATTCAATCAGTCTCTGACACTTGAAAATTTCCATTTCACTTTGTTTTAGTTTTAGTAGGATGATTAGGCTCATCGATTCAATTATTCCCTTTTTCTGTATTGATTTAATTGCAAAGTTCCACATTTACCTTGCCATGAGGCAGAATCATGTAATGACTGGAAAATAGGTACAAACAATTAATTTCACTCAGACCTAACAGTTGAACTGCAATATTACCAAAATGATATTGAATCTTAATTGAAGGTTAATTTCTCTTCTTCTGTTTAAATTATTATTAAGAACTGGCCTATTCTAACAAAAAACTGCTACCTAATTAGACAGAGAGTAACTGATTTTTGGACATTCTGAAATATACTTTAAAAAAAAATGCTTGCCAATTCTAGAACATTTTGTCTCTCATTAATTAAATTAATAGTATATAGGTAATGTTCTACTAAAGATAGAAGATAAATAAAACACAATAAAAGTGGTAAAGTGGGTAAATCGTACAAGAGTATTGTCGGGTCTCAAAACGAAGTATGTGTATTGAAATTTGCGATGGCACAATCTGTTAAATATGAATAATGCCTTTTAGAGCAATGAAATCATTTACTTGAACAAAAAAAGATTTGAGATGAGACTGCAAAAATTATTTTTAGGAAGTGCTAATCGTACATGTTCTACAAGAGTGTGATTTGAAAAAATATTCAAATTTATTTTTTGTCCAATGTATAGCAAAACTTGTTTGACTCGAATTAAAAACTGTGAGTAATGGCAATTGGGATCAATATCAATTTGAAGGATAATATTCGCATTTCGCATTAATATCATCAATTGAATTTAAATATCATGATTTCGAATCATTCTTGTAGACGAGGTAGAAAATGTACTACTTTAAACACTAGAACAAGTGTTTGTGCTTATGGACAGATTTATGCTTGAAAAATTATGGTTAATTATGACTGCACGAGTCAACAAGGCATTTATATCTCAAGAGACTTACTTAAATGGTTTCATATCGAAAACTTCGATCAAAAATTTGATATTTTTTGCTATGCTAATCTTGAGATTATTGCAATTACCATGAATATTTAAATAAATGATCGTCAATGCCATATATAAATCGCTTCAGAAACGCATCCAAATCCAGTCAACACATTCCTTGTCTTGTATGAAGACAAAAAACCTCATAAAAATAATTTGCCTGAAATCGACATAAATTGAACTTCTTGTGTATATTACAGTATAAATTTTTCTGAGCATCTCCAAGATTAGAAAACTAAGATGAAGAATATCGCAATTTTTCTTGCTGTAGTCATGTTAGTTCTTAGCCAGGACATTTCTCCAGTTGAATGTCGGACATTGAAGATCAGTTCACCAATACGGTAAGTCAATTAGATTTCTGTTATATTTAGCTGGTTGAGTTAATGACGTTCTCCATTTCTTTGGGTCTCGGCTACTTTGAACAGTTGATATAGTTTCACAAATTATTCATTGCAAAAGGAATCCTGGGTGATAATTAATGAGATTCAAATATAAATTTTCTTCATCGAGAAATCGAAAACCCATAAAGTTTGCCATAGTTTAAGCACCATTATACCAACCTCATCGTGTATTAAGTGATTCAGTTGAAAGTCGTTTATTTTACATTTTGCAGGTTAAGCACACAGCCACCATTCTACGCATGGGAACGGAAAAAGCGCAGTGTGGAAACTGATGTAAATTTGCAGATAAAAGGTGATGACATTTTAATTGATATTGTTAGACTTGGAAGTCTAAGTTTTATTTTAAAAAAATTCTTCAAGGCACTATTATGTAAATTTTTCGAAAGTACAAGTTATGGCTGAAAGAGTTCTCAGTTCTGATCAAGAAAATATTATGATCGTATCTCCAACGTTCAAAATCTGAAGCTCAGCGTACTATGTCGTGGAAATCTCCATTCTCGATAATATTATCTTGTAAGTTTAAACACATTCACCTTTTGTTACAGAAAGAGAGAACACGGTCATTGGACAAGCAAAAGGTTAAGAAGTATCACTGAACAATCGGATTCACAATGTTATGGCGGGTTTCGGAATTAAACATAAATTGCATAAACAAATCGTACTATTGTTTGGTCTATTGAGTGGAGGGATGAAAATCTAGTTTTGGTATTTGTAAATTCATTTTGTGACTATGTGATATAACCGCTTATCACTGTCGCTTTTTAATTTTTGATTTTATTTTTCGTTAAAGCTTCACACAGCTTGCCATTTTCATTTTCGCTTCATGGAAACAGGGTAAGTGGAAAGAATTAAAGAACTCCGGAATATATTGGTGAAAACTTCCCGCATAGAGATTTGACAATCCAGGACCTCTAACAATAAAATCCTTTCTGGGAAAGACGAAAGCAGAAAGTTCAGACAAATATAGCTTGTTATTATAGATATTGCAGTACCTCGGACCATGATTCGTGGAATGGTAGAGGTTTAAGCAAGCGTCCTCAAAATTTAATGAGTAAAAATGTTAAAAATCTTACTGTGAGATCACGAAAAAAAAAGCTATTGGAATGCTGCTTCAATCTAATTAAAAAGTTATTGCCGTCAACAAAAATGATAGTGGTGACAGCTGTGGGTGTTTTTTTTTTGCATTGGATAAGACATTTGATTCATATGAGCTATGCGCTTACTGTTTGATATTTAAAGGTAAATATCAGTGTCATTAACAATGCAAATTAAAATGAGATGTCGATGATTTTATTTCATATTTCCTTGTTAGTAAATTTGGCAAAAAATTTTTTGTTTGTTGGTACAAAGACTGTCATCAGCGTATGCTTCTTCATGTACTTTTGCAATAAATGGATAGTGGAAGTATCGCTATTTTCATTCATTCAAACGATTCCCGCCAGGGTTGAATTTCGGTTCTGTTCGTATATACAATGGTTTTACGGCTTAAAATCAGAAAAGCACTCTTAGAACTCGAAGAACGACTACGTGGTATTAATAGGGTACATCTCAAATCTCCTGATGCCCCTTTTCTCGCATTTTGTATGAGCTTATATTAATTAATTGCTGGAATCGGATTTGATGAGACCTAGGGCATAGTTTCTCAAAGTGCTCCGCGAGAGAATCTCAGGGGTTCCGCGAGCTATTGGATTACTTTTCAAAATACTGACTAATATTGTAACTGTTAAAAGAAGCAATAACAGCTTTGATAAAATCTGACAACAATATAGCCTCGAAATATGGCAAAGAGGCGGAATTGAAAAATGACATTATTTATAAGCAGGAGCACAGCCAGGATTCTTAAGAGGGAGGTGGTTTCAAAATTGGAATCGGAAATTTCCGCGCAATATTCTTCGCGAAAAAAAAACGAATAACGAGATTTCTGTTGCGTAAAATATTTAATCCATGACCGATGCGAGCATTTAACGTGTCTCGTTGTCATGATGTAATTGTGCTCATCGTTACTCACGTTTGATTCGAGATTACTATTAGGATTACTAAAATGAAAGAATACTATTCTAAAATAGCATAAAATATGTGACAAACTGTCATCTATAAATAAATTGGAGTCGTATTTTTGCGATCTTGGGATTTGTCAAACTTCTTGTTTTTTTTATTTCGCACTTGAGATTATTTTTAAACAAGATATCGCCTTCAAAAAATCACAATGTCTGGGAAAAATATGAACAAGGGAAAAGATTCGACCCCTAATTTATTAATATGTTTATCAAGTGTCAAGTTTACAGCTTTAGTATATATAATTTATGTTAAGGCTAAAGGCAGAATACACTACAATTTATGTTTAAAATTTTGATTTATGTATGACTTCAATTAACCCTAATAAAAAAAAGGTTCAGCATTTAATTTAAGTAAAGTACTTTTAACTTGCTCAGGAATATTAATCTGAAAGTAACAAGTTTAACATTTATTTTGGGGCGCCGTGAATTAATAGTCAACCTTTTCAAGGGCTCCGCAACATCAAAAGCAACCCCCTGACCTAGGGTATAGACATCGGCTTTATAGAACTCTTAAAGATTTGTGTAATTTTTTTTTATGACTACCTCAAGAACATTATCATTTAAGACCTGACTTGCGCATAACGTCGATATAGAATCAAATTACGGTAAGTAGATAATGAGAGATATTACTGAAAATCATGGCTACAATTCATTATGAAAATTCTTTTTATCAAATAAAAGCTGTGAGAAGAACTTCAACCCCGGATCAATATCAAATTGGAAGATAATATTTATATATAATTAAATCCATTTGAAAATGTTAATTATTGATTTTCAATCGTCCTCTTCAAAAATAAACGTAATTTATCATTTGCTTTTTATTGACAAGGCACAACATAATTTTTTTCACTTACTACTTTAAACCATGAAACAAGTATTTGTGCTAATGAGCATATTCATAACATAGAAAATTGTTGCTTATTTACAAAGTAGCATTAAATGGCTCCATTTATATGTTTTTACCAGCAATTAATACATTTGTATCTCAAGAGATTGATTGATTTCATATTATAAAGTTCGATGAAAAATATGACATCTTCCTAATAGGATAGCTGTAATTGCATAAATAAAAGGTCGACATTGCTGTAAATTAGTTGCAGATGAAAGTTCAGCTGGTAAACGCAGCTTTCAGCTTAACTCATTTAAACAGGAACGATTTTCGATCGGTGTGACGACAGTCTTGTTTGAAGCAAACTCCTCATAAAAATAAATCAACAAAAGTCAGCGTTATCTTCTCTTCATGTGTAAATTACAATTTATTTTTTTCTGAACGATCCTACGCGCTTGATACAAAGATGAAGACCGTCGCAATTTTTCTTGTTGTAGTTGTGCTGGTTAGCCTGGAAATTTCCCCAACTGACTGTCAGATATTGATGATCAGTTCACCGGTACAGGGGAGGTAAGTTTATTAGATTTCTGTTATTGAAGACGAATTGTACATATGGATTGTTTTGGTATTATGTTGTTGTTGTTCTAGTTAGTGTTTCTTTTCTTGTTGCTGTTAACTATTGGACCAATTGCTTTGAAATTTTCTACTGGTAAAAATTGTATCGTTCGCTAGAAGGCTCATTACTTTCATCTGTTTCATAAATTTCTGTAGGCTCTAAGTGATTCGTTTTTTTATGTTTGGTGAAATCATCAAAATTAAATATTGAGCACTTGTGGCAGTTCTTTGTTCGTGTTAGTAGTCAGGCGAAGTCATTAATACTGTGGGATAGGTGGTCTACTGCGAAAGATTGCATATTCATACTACTCTGGTTTCGCCCTCGTGTACCTACATTTGAGCATTGCTCTCTTACTTTCTATAGAAGATCGGATTGAAGTTTTGAATGTTTGCACTCTATCCTCTCATGCTCTGTATTTAAACATTCGATATAATTTCACAAATTCTGAATTGTTTATTCAGGGTGATAAATGATGATTTTCAAAAGTTTTCTTCGCCGATCGTTCGACGATGGAAATTTATCATATTTTAATTTACCATTATATATACATTACACTTTATACGAATTGATAAACTCATTCACACAAGTAGATTAATTGATATAACTTTGTTAACAAAGTACACCAGTGGTTCCAACTAGGGTTCCGAGTAACCCAAGGGTTACGCTAGTTCCGTCCAGGGATTCCACAAGTTTAAATCCAAATCCTAGAGTCTGTATGGTGTACGTATATTGTTTGTCTATAATCAATACGCGACTATGAGATAATCATATAATAAGTGTGTTTCACTATTGTTCGGTGAAAGATCGCCAGACGTTCCGCGTCAAATCGTCGTTTCACATTTTATGATTATAAATATAAGCATATTTAGATATAATCAATTTCACGGGAATTTCTCGAGTTTTTGAAATGTTTGTTGGTGTAAAAACACTGCTCTACATCAACTTTACGTTTTCTATATTTCAGATATACCACACATGCACCATCTGTATGGAAACGGAAAAAGCGGAATGTCGAAAAGGATGAAAATTTGCAGACTGAAGGTGAAATATAGCAAAATTGTTAATTAATGTTACACTTGAAAGTGAATTTATCTTTAAAAACAAATTCAAATCGAGTCAAAGCCGTGGCTTCAACATTTCAAAACCTGAAGCTCAGTATTAATCTGTGGGAAGCTTCATTCCCGTCAATGTTATCATGTAAGTTTAAACATCTCCACCTTTTATTACAGAAAGAGAGAAGGATTTATTTTGACACGGGTATAATGAAGTATGAAAGATCAATCGGATTCACAATGCCATGGCGGGATTTTAAATAAATGAATATAGATGGAAAAATAAAGCGTAATATTGTTTGGTTTATACAATTGGGTATTCTGAAAAATATTGAGTTTTTGTACTAGTGAAGAAATTTATGACCATGTGATATAATTGATATGATTAATTATCACCGTTGTCAGGTGATTTTGAACTTGATTTCCCACAAGTAGTAAGAAATGCTTCAGCAAGTTTGGAATTTTTTTTGCGGCCTTTGCTTACATTTCACTTCGAACATTGCTCAGCCACTGCATGAAATGTATCGCGCTAGTGTTTTCTGCAAGAACCGGAACCATTTTGGTTAGACATTTTCCACCAAATTTATTACACCTGATGAGCTTAAATCCGAAAATTTTAATCTGCAATATCAATGGAGTAGAATTCACAGCGCTCTAAGCACTAGTTCACCACGCCTATCGTTTCACCAATAATGTAAATAGTTACTAAGAGTGGAAATGATACTTTAGCTGTAATCTTGCGATGCAGATGCCAGTAGACATCATTTTGAACAAGATTTGAAACACTATAGATGACAGGAGACAAGCCAGGAATCAGATAAACCTTCTTAAAAGACGATTACAGACATTTCAGACAATTATAGTCCGTCATAATATCTATTGCTACACTTCGAGCTATAAGTTGTTGAATCTCTGAGCTTAAATGAAATGCAATTTTTGACAAATACAATTTTGACCAAAAAGATAGAAAAGACAATGAGAATTGAACAAAAACCCTCGTGCATTATTTTTTGTTTCACATTAGTTTTTAAACGTTTAAAGCTTCAATCCGACATCTTGAACTCATATATTAAGAATGTACATTAGTAAACGTAGTGTAGTAAACGTTATACTTGTCAAAACTACTCATTCGTCTGCGCTTAAATTGTTGCCGTACTTGTTTTAAAATTAGTCAATGGGAGAGTATCATGGAGCAGAAGATACGTCGTTGATGGATAGAATGATATAGTTGAGATTTACTGCATTAGCGGTTGATCATATGCTTTTTTGGTTTCATTAAAGAAAAAATAGAATAAAGAATTGTTAATCTCAGCTTCCAATTTTAAAACTTAGTTATTGATAAATTTTTCACCCAAAATGTGCTTTATTTTTAGACATGAAGTCCATTATTTTTAGATGTGATTTTAAAAGTACAACAACCTTAATATTACTGTAGTTTTTTATGGCTGTACGTGATTTGAACAACAACGAATTTGGCAATAGGTCGAGGTTTTGTACAACAAAATTTATTAGGTACAGATAAACTGTTCAGCTCAATGTTCTGTTTTGCAATAATTACATCCAACTTTACAACGCTGCACCTTCGAGATTTTGCGGTA
Organism: Styela clava; assembly: GCF_964204865.1. Lineage (NCBI taxonomy): Eukaryota > Metazoa > Chordata > Ascidiacea > Stolidobranchia > Styelidae > Styela > Styela clava. Next base: position 15,141,795 of record NC_135259.1, read on the forward strand.
ACAAGATTATTAAATGATGTGCCATTGCCAGAAATATATGACTTTTATAGCATTTTCTAAAATTCTCGAATTAAAAAAATAAATTTCTAATATAGTTTATTCGTCATCACAACATAAGCACAAACATGAATACTGGAAAAGAGGAAAAAAGAACAAAATGTATGAAATATATTGTAAAAAGTCACAAATCTATTTATACAATTCCAAGTTGTAAAATTAATTAACATTTTACATAAAAAACTGAGATCGTCTTCTATTTTGAAAAGCGCACTTTTGTGACAAAGAGAAGAAAATGTTGAATGACTCTGATTATTGAACATCTTCGAAAAGCTCAAAATCTGAAAAATAGGAAAATAATTTCAATTACTGGTATTATACAAAGAAAAACACTAAGCTGATTATTACTAGAAATAGAGTTTAAGCACAATGCGTGACATTTAAGCTATTATATTTTTAGATTATGCGATACTACAGGCGAAGTGTGATAAAATACATACGCCGCCACACTCTTACAAAGAATATGATTTGCATATAAAATAGAAAATATAATTGAATTGCATTGATTAAAACGTGTGGTCCAAAACCAATGTATACCACAATATTGAACGTGCCTGTATTTTCATCAATTTCAACTATTGATCTTCTTTTCTTTTTCCCCGCCCACCCCGGATCTGACGCCGACGGTTGTCTGAAGTGAAAAACATAACATGTTGGCAACAAATTTATTATTTTCGTTTAAATTAGAGTGTAAAAGTGAGAAATGTGCAATAATTTATTTTCTCACTTTTTTGAATTGTTGAAGCAGTTTTACTTAACAGTTTCAATATTACATTTGTTATATATTATACAAAATATTCATTTACCTAACTTAATTGATGAAATAATTTATGTAAAAATTAAAAAATCACCTTGACTCCGATTTACCGCTGCCAGGCTGACCCATAAAAATCATGTCCGCGCAAATAATGACTTGTACGAAAATGGAGCAATAAATGGCACACATGAGAACAAGTTTCAGATTCATATTTTTATATTTGACTGTTTAGGTATTATGTTGATACAAATTTATATTATAGCTAGTATGAAAAATATATCATATATAACAAATAATCTAGAATTATGGGAAATAAAATAAACATATTCTTCTTTATTTTCATATGTTTAGTATTGTCATGCTTTTCAGTATTCACCAATAAAACATCACAAGTTGGTTATTTACCGTATACCACCGTTTGTCGCTTTGATGAGATTTATATTTAACACTTTCAACCGCTACACGTAACCACCAAAAATATTTTATTGACAATGATCATTTGATAAATGTAAGTACACGGTTGTCAAGTGCAGCTGTGAAAGTTTGATGAGTCGTTAGTCATCAAACGGCTTCTCTAGAGTTTCCTAAAGTTACGAAATATCTTTTTCGATTTTTAATTTTGTCATAATTTGTTGCCGCTTTTAAACTATATCGACTTATAGTGCTTACTTATTTTAACACGTTTCGCACAAACAATACAACCTCTGGCATCTTCACTGCACCAATTGAGCATGTAGCTCAACAATCCCTAGCTCTTATATCTATAATAAATCTGTATTACATGAGCTATTGCGGCTTTGTCTGTACGGCCAAACTTTGATGAAGCATATGATACGAAGATTTTATAAAAAGGAAAGTGATCCCATATATATAGCTACTGCGCGCAAAAGACATCATTTCAAACGAGCTTAAATTTAAGTCGCCACGTAATTTCCAATAATTATGTGCTCAAGTGTATATCTATTATTGAGCCACAAAAGTGGATAGAACATAATCATACACAAGGCAATCATCGACAAATCAAATTACTTTTAATCATCCAAATAGAAGAGTTTATTAATCGAACGAAGAGTTTATAAATATGATCAGAGGCATTTCAGGAATTAGGTATCGATCATTATTATCGTCAATATATGTAATTTTTGTAGGTATACTGAAATAATTAGGCCATTAGATAATTTTTGCCATTATCCAAACCCTTCTTTTTCGATTTGAGTCCTATTTGTTTTCAAACTCAAGTGGGTTTCAACTTAATTATAATTTCTAAAAAGCAAATGAGATTTAGTATTTATTACAGAGTACTTTACAATTTGTTTAATAAGTATAGTTTTAAAAGGTTTATTCTTTAAGTGTCGCCTTATAATGAAAGTATTTTGAACATTATCAATAACACTCCATTTATTATAAAAGAATATTTGGCAATATGAGCAGCGTATAACATTCAATCTTACATTCTATGCTTTTACATCTTGTGTGTATGAGAGCATTTTTATTTTGAAAATACTCGTTATTGTGCGTTCAATAGTCCAGATAATTTAAAATAAGTTTGTTTTTAACAGTCTCTAATATTCAGTTGTTTCCCACATACAATCTGAGCTACAATGTTCACCAATAAATGCAAAATGATGACTTTAGTGTTTGGGGCGATGCTTCTGCTGAACTTGTCATTCATTTCGGAGAAGTCATCAATGGTGGTTGCTCAATCATCAACAACAGTGAACCCAACGGGTCAAAGGAGGTAAGAAACTTTTTTCTAAAATCTAAACAAGTAATCGTAGACGATGTTGATGTACCGAGATGATGTAACCGAACGTAATTGTTTCAAACGGAGTCTTTATCATGTATACAGGATCAACAAAACAACATGAAAGTCCTATTCCCACTATATTTCTATTGAAAACAAGAATAGAGATAGGTAATAAACCACGATAAGCTTGTGATGATGTGTTTTAACAACCTCCGTCAACCACGTTTCGGTCAGATACATAGAACACTTTTATTTACTCATATTATCACAGATATTCAACCCCGTGGGGTGGAAAGAAACGATCAGTGGGGACGGACGAATTTTTCGGTAAGTTTTACGAAAACATTCAAACCTTTTTCGTGGTTTTGTAGCAAACGAATTTACTGAAGTCCATATTTGACACACATAATGAAATAAATATAATTGTATTGGCTAAAATCAGACAGAATCCAAACGTATTTATTTGGTTAACACACACTAATGGCAATGATTGTGCTCCAAAGTAAAATAATTTTTTGAGGTTATAGATCTGGTCTCTACGTGATATTCCTAATTGTATTGAATTAAAATCAATCAAACATCAGCGTAAAAGTGTATTGAGTTATAAAGTTGACTAAATTATTTTTATTCCTTTTTATCTTAGATGGCATCCAACTACTTGACGAAAACCACTTAGATTGAATTAATGGATTTTCGATGATGTTACCGATATCGCCCATGCACAATATTCTATGTATCTTTACTTTATTATGAAGTATTTTTGTGTAATTGAAGAACTTGTCCATCCTGAAACTTTTGAAACCAGTTCTTTTGCATTAATTTATTGTGTTGTGTTTGTATCAATATGTACAATTCTCTAACTCGTGTTTAAATTACATAGAATAATCACTAGAAATGCTAACAACCCGACTGTAATTTCTTCGTTATCTTGACGAATAAAACTTTTGAGAGGCAGTATAGATTACCAGCTGACATTGTAGCTTTTAAACATAATTCGAAGGAACGAATAATATATAATTAAGCCTGCAAATTAGCAGAATTGTTAAATTTAGCAGTTTTAGTCGTGTGAACTGTATTCACTAAGGTTGTAGCAAAATGCAATATAATTTAAATGTAAGGTCTACGGAATTAAAAAATATCACCGTTGGACAATCCATCCCCAACAATAGCTGCATTTTGTTCCGGATATAGCAAAGAATTAAGTGTTGTATCAACTTTTCACGTAGGCTTTCAGCTGTAATGGTGGCAGAATCTTTTGATATAAATCGGAAAAGCGCCGCACTGGAAGATTCAAATCAACCAGCGGTGATTATTTGGTGAAAAAAAAAATAAGAGAATATTTTTCAATTGGGCACTGCAAAGCGACGCCGATATTTTTCTAGTTTATTTGTTTATCATAATGTCAGTTCGCAAGAGTTTTAAACATTTCATGTTACCAATTATTTCAAAGGTTCAGTGGATTATTGTATAAAATATAAATCAAACAGAATTAAATGACACACACAAAAATACTGTATTGCTTTCAAGCTCATGCTACCGATGAGTTTCTATGGGACTAACTACTCATCGTTCTTCTAAGCTTTTGTGTCGATGGATTCGTATGCATATCACAACCTGACATTAATAATTTATCGAATACAATTTGGTGATGGAAAAGAATTAGACATAGATAAACAAGGTTTCTGTCACATCAAATGTATCGCTCTCCAGATTTAGAGATACAACAACACAAACCGTTTCAGCGGGTTGTTGTTGAGTTTTTCATGTTTGTGAGCAAGTTTAATTATTGAAACTTCCCTCTCTCACTTCCATTGTATAATGTATTTTTGTGCTCTGTCATTTTCTGTGGTTTTAAAGTTGGAATTTATTACTCTACCATCTAAAATGAAATATCGTGGAAAATATTTTATTATGTATATTGTATCAAATGGACTTATATATATATAGATATTGTGATTAAACTTATCTATCTATCTATATATTGATAGTTTGCATATGTACATGCCTGTTATAAGCCAGAGCAAGAAGCAATGTAACCACATCTTGGCCCTAATGCATCTGCGGTAGTTCTTAACTCCTCGGTCAAATTTAAAATTGAAAGAAATTGACCCAGAACAGTGGTTTTGAACGACCTTGGTGCGATGGAACCCCAATGAAACATCCCCGAGAATCTGGGAACTCTGCGCAATTTTATTTGTCGTATGCAAAAAAAAAATTAAATACTGTATGTCTGTATATATAAAACCAAAGTCACCACTGGCTCAGAAATAACTTTGAAATTAGATATCATACTGTGATAGTTACCCTTCATTTCATGACGAACTCCTTACATCTCAACTACCTTTCCAAGTTTTACCAGCTTGGTTTTAGCTGGTTGTTTCATAAATAATCCAGGCGATCACATTCGTTTACGATCTAAATCATTATCATTCCCTATCTATTTTCGCCTTTATATCGGAAGAGTAAATCTATATTCACCAGCTTGTCAAATATTGCTTATTACATTTCTATCACTTCTCTTTGCACTTTTATTTGCGTACGCTCGATTTTGTTTTGAGCTTTGTACACAAAGTTATTTTAAAGTATTATCTTCCTCCTAAACCAATTTTTAGAAAGCGTAAGCAACAATGATATAACAAACAAACAAAATTAATTTATTGACAAGACACAATGTTATATGTTACACAATCATAGTTCTGTTGTATCGGGACTCCGCCGCTTTGTCCACATCAATCTTCATCAAATAAAAAGTTCTCAACTGAAAAAAAATGATCGATTTTATTTTTTTTAAAATTCTTTAGCTTGCTACTACGGCAATGCCTGGAGTTGCTGAATTCTACGCGTAACGCTGTAGACGCAGGCAATTGAAGTAGAAAAAATATATATATATATCGTTGAATCGTACATAATTTATCATTCCCAAAAATATCTAAAATTTGTCATTTGTTAGCTCACCTTCAGCAGCAAAATCTTCTGCAATTGATCTTTTCTTGCTGCCACCCCATGGTGGACTCGGAGTACCTATTCTGTAGAATGTATTTGTCACACATATAAAATTTTTCCAAAAAGTAATAATTCAATATAAATCAGATTAGGTCAAATGAAGCATCTTTTTACAATTTGTTGCGATGAAATACGCATTGTCCCTTTTAACTCGAAAAAAATTTGAATTGGCCAAGTGTAATCCCCAATGATATTTTAGTTAGCACTCTAAATTTGCACACTCAACATCTACTCTTCGCGATATCGAGCGAATTCTAAACCGAAAAGTTAATTTTATTTGGTGTTGAATGTTTGTAAAAGAGATTTTATTTATATTAGTATAAAATGTACAAACCTTCCTTGGTCAGGCGGAACTGCTTCTACACAATGATCTGAGACGACAAAAAATCCAAACATGAGCACAAAGCATAGACATGTTAACATCTTCATTTTGCGCAGAGTCTCATTCGCTCAAAAATAATATGATTAAAATCTAATCTGGTTCATAAAACAATTATTTTCAATAAGTACAGAATCAATATTTCCATAATTATTAGCAAATCATTAGATTAGGCGACGGGTTTATGCAGTTGTCGCATAAAATAATAGAATGCAAGCATATTTGATATGCAGATTTGCTTCCAACGCAAACGGAGGTCATCTATTTAAGAGAAGTCTGCTTAACTGCGTAACTGTTGTATTAGTGGGGTGTGGTTAGCTTAGCACTATGGTTAAATTGCATTGGAAACACAAATTAGGAGCCTCCCATATCCACCTGGCTCATATCATCTCGCGTCTGAAATGAGTATTGCAAGTATTTAGGAAAGACTGACTAAATTTATTTAAGTTTCGTACTGCAGTGAACACTCGTTGGTTCGGTTCTTTTTGTCTATTTGCAAACAACTCGGGGCGCTATATGTAAGGGTTGCTGCTACTCACGGAATGCATATTTAGAAAAAAATATTAAAATCGATAACATATATAAGAGATACCAATTTGTAAGTGGCACTTTAGCAATCTCTCAAGTGTTTTGCAATTTGTTCCAGAACACTTCTAAATCGAAGCCCTGTGCACGAACCGTAGTTAAATCTGGGGATCGAATTGAATGCCAATTAGAAAATTTGAAAATGTACCACATATCTGTGATGAAATTTCGGATATTGCTCAAATCGTTTTCTTCGGGGCCTGTGAAAAGTGTCCATGATTTGAGAGAAGGACAAGTTTGTTGACAACCTTTTATTTTTTGTTGTTATTCACGTTATTTAGTAATATAACTATATGATTGGCATTTCTGAATGTGATATGTGTATTTGCTGTAGGCCTATAAAACTCCAATATGTTGAATAAAGATTCAGAGCTTTACACAATATAATATGAATCAATAAAATGGAAACTGCCAAAATTAATATTATTGAGGTAATTGAACAGTACAACAAAAATTTATATTTTTACCAATCATTCCGTGCCGTAGCAATTTGACAAGACGGCATTGTTTCTGTATAAATTTTTGAAGTTTTAGATTAAATTAGGCAAACTACGAATTTCTTTTCCATAACATGGTTTTCGTTGTTTTTGAATTAAAATTGTTCATCACTTTACCGAAAACTTTTATTGAGATCCTAAAAAATCGTGTCAGCATGGCCTTGTTTTGGCAAGGTATATGCAGATTGTATGAGTTGAAACTCCTCAAAATGCTGACAAGTTGTTTAGTAATGCTATTGCAATGCTGTTTGCAATTATAGTTGTTTGCATTACATGGGAAATTTGATGTGTGTACAGTGTACGGTGTAAAGCGGAAAAGGTCAATAATATATATACCGGCAAAATGCATTCATTGCGAAGTGCATATGATATATATAATAATAACAATATTAAAAGAATATTTCAATTCCTCACGCATATACGACTACGACTAAAAGATAACGAGTCAAGTGTTCCTAGCAAAATCAAATTTGACTCGAATTAAAACGTTGTATCAATATCAAATCAAAGGATAATATTCAAATTTAGTTACAACCATTTGCAAATATAAATTATCGATATTCAATATTCTCCTTCATAGCGGAACGTCATTTGAGTTTTGATTTTATTTGAAAAGGCAAAATGATTGCTCTCATTTACTACTTTAAATATCAGAGTTCAGAACAAGTGTTTGTGCTAATGGACAAATTCATACTTTAAAAAATTAATGATAATCATGATTGCACGAGCAATTAAGGCCTTTATATCTGAAGAGACGGATTGATTTCATATCAAAAAGTTTGATGAAAAAATTGATCTTTTTGATGAATTCGTTTTGAGATTGCTGCAATTACCGCGATTATTTATATAATTGATCGACAATGCCGTGTATAAATCACTCCAGAAACTAATCCAACAACGCATTCCTAAAAAATTGAGCTTTCAGCTTCATTAAACCGGAAGAAATTTGGATACTTGAGAACAATCTTGTTCGGACAAAACAATCTCATAAAAATAAATCAACTGAAGTCCAGTTTAACATTCTGACGCGTCGTAAACTAAGATGAAGAATATCGCAATTTTTCTTGCTGTAGCTGTGTTAGTTCTTAGCCAGGACATTTCGTCCGTTGAATGTCGGACATTGATGATCAGTTCACCGATACAACATCGGTAAGTCTTTTAGATTTCTAATATTTTGTATAGCTGATAGAATATAAGAGTTTATAGGTTCTCCATCTCTTTATGTCTCTCCTACTTCTATCTTTTGATATATTTACAAATTCTTCATTGTATAATGGTATACTGGGTAATAATGAGATTTAAATAAATATCTTCCTCTTCGATGAATCGAAAACACAAATTTACCTAATTACCGTTATACCAACATTATCATGGATTAAGCGATTCAATTAATTGAGTGATTAGTTGAAAGTAGTTTCTATAGCAACCTTTTGTTTTACATTTTCCAGATATAGCACAATACCACCATTCTACGCATATATACTGAAAAAGCGCAATGTGGAAAATGATGTGAATTTGCAGACGAGAGGTGACGACATTTTTGATTGTTGTTAGAAATTCTAAATTAATTTTTTTTTATTAAAATAAAATTTCACTGAGGTAATATAAGTTTTATTTCAGTCAAACAAGCGACGAAACGCGACCAAGTCGGATTAATAGTTTTATTTTTGCCCGAGATGCTCCCAATCTTAGTTCCAATACTTTGTGAGAGCCATACACCTATTCACTTAAGGCATCACGAGGTGAATTATTTGAAAGTGAAAGTTATGACTCGAAAAGGTCTCAGTTTTTAATCGAGAGTATCTTGAGGTTGCAGCTTCAACGTTTGAAACCTCAAGCTCAGTACTAAGTTGTAGGAATCTCCATTGTCGTGAATATTATCTTGTAAGTTAAAACATCTCTACCTTTTTTTTACAGAAAGAGAGAACATGATCATTGGACAAGCAAAAAATGAAGTATGAATGAACAATCGGATTGAAAATGCCATGACGGAATTTTAATTAATATATATATATATTGCATAAATTAAGCGTAACATTGTTTGGTCTATTGGGCAGGCATGAGACATGAGGTCTATTGGGTAGGCAGAAAAACATTGAGTTTTAGTATTAGTGAAGCAATTTTGTGCCCATGGGATATAATCGTAATAAATATGTTCATCAGTGCCATCAGAAAATTTTCAACTTTATTTCACGCCAATAGTACAGAATGCTTTACACGGTTTGCGATTTTACACGGCATTTTCGGTCTTTTTAGTTCGAAAAACGCCCGGTTATATAGTTTTCCCTGAAATGAGCTACTACTTTCTGGGATGATCGGAATCGTTTCGAATGCACATTGACCACCTAATGTAAAACACCCTGGATAATATGGCGAGGAGAACAATTCATGACCTCTATCCACTAGCTAGGAGTGGGCAACCTTTTGTCGCTCGCGGGCCAAAATTAAGGGTTGCAAGTCTAGGCGGGCCGCACATATTTTTAAAAAGGTAAAAACCGAATGGATGGCCAATGAATCACAATTTTTTCACACAGATCAGAAGATGAAATTTTAGATTTGAAACAGCGTGCGGGGACTGCGACAACTCGTGAACTCAGTCGTCTTACTAAAAGAAAAAAAATTACAAATAAAAATAAATGTGACATTGTTGCATCACGTTTGATAATTTTTCGACATCGGGCGGCACACTGGAGGAATCCAAAATCGAAAACAAAATTCTAAATGGCCATTACTAATCCGAGTTTATTCTTTGTAATGTTCATTTTTGAAAATTTTTGTTGCCACGCATATGTACTTCCAATCATCAATTTGAGTTTATTTGCATGGTTGGTCATATTTGGATAGAGATTTCTCTCAAGAAGACACTTTTTATAAATATAAGAGCTGATACATCTCTCGAATTGAATATAGATTTTATTTCCTCATTGCATTGCATCTCAAAAAGCTCTATTTGAATATTTTCTGCGCCATTCAACTCTCTACACTCAACGTCAACTTTTCTGCGTGTTGCCGTTTTTGAACACGTAGTGGACCTATGGATCGTTTTGTTATTATGTTGTTGTTGTTTTTGTTGTTCTTTGTCAAGGAAAAAAAACTTCTCCTTCAAAGCGGAACGTCATTTAAGTTTTGATTTTCATTGAAAAGGCAAAATGATTGCTTTCGTTCACTACTTTAAATATCAGAGTTCAGAACAAGTGTTTGTGCTAATGAACAAATTCAAACTTTAAAAAATTACCATGATTGCACAAGCAATTAAGGCCTTTATATCTGAGGAGACGGATTGGTTTCATATCAAAAAGTCCGATGAAAAAATTGATCTTTTTGATGAATTCGTTTTGAGATTGCTGCAATTACCGCCATTATTTAAATAATTGATCGACAATGCCCTATATAAATCACTCGAGGAACTAATCCAACAACGCATTCCTAAAAAATTGAGCTTTCAGCTTCATTAAACAGGAAGAAATTTGGTTACTTGTGAAAGGTCTTGTTTGGAAAAAACAACCTCATAAAAATAAATCAACTGAAGTCCAGTTTAACATTCTGACGCGTCGTAAACTAAGATGAAAAATATTGCAATTTTTCTTGCTGTGGTCATGTTAGTTCTTAGCCAGGACATTTCGCCCGTTGAAAGTCGGACATTGATGATCAGTTCACCGATACAAGACCGGTAAGTCTATTAGATTTCTGTTATTTTGTATAGCTGATAGAATATAAATGGTTATATGTTCTCCATCTCTTTATGCCTTGCCTACTCCTATTTTTTGATATATTACCAATTCTTCATTGTATAATGGTTACCATTATACCAACCTCATCATGGATTAAGCGATTCAGTTAATTGAGTGATTATTTGAAAGTAGTTTCCATAGCGACATATCGTTTTTCATTTTCCAGATATAGCACAATACCACCGTTCTACGCATACAAACTGAAAAAGCGCAATGTGGAAAATGATGTGAATTTGCAGACGAGAGGTGACGACATTTTTGATTGATGTTAGAAATTCTAAATTAATTTTACTTCAAAATAAAATTTCATTGAGGTAATATAAGTTTTATTTTAGTCAAACAATCGACGAAAAGCGACCAAGTTGGATTAATAATTTCATATTTGCCCGAGATGAACCCAATCTTAGTTCCAATACTTTCTAAGAGCCATACACCTATTTCTTTGTGGCAACACGAGGTGAATTAATTGAAAGTAAAAGTTATGACTCAAAAAGGTCTCAGTTTTGAATCGAGAGTATATTGAGCATGCAGCTTCAACGTTTAAGACCTCAAGCTCAGTACTAAGTTGTCGGAAACTCCATTATCGTGAATATTATCTTGTAAGTTAAAACATCTCTACCTTTTTTTACAGAAAGAGAGAACATGATAATTGGACAAGCAAAAAATGAGGTATGAATGATAAATCGGATTCAAAATGTCATGACGGAATTATAAATAATATATATATATATAATATTTCCATAATTATTAGCAAATCATTAGATTAGGCGACTGGTTTATGCAGTTGTCGAATAAAATAATAGAATGCAAGCATATTTGATATGCAGATTTGCTTCCAACGCAAACGGAGGTCATCTATTTAAGAGAAGTCTGCTTAACCGTAACTGTTGTATTAGCTTAGCACTATGGTTAAATTGCATTGGAAACACAAATTAGGAGCCTCCCATATCCACCTGGCTCATATCATCTCGCGTCTGAAATGAGTATTGCAAGTATTTAGGAAAGACTGACTAAATTTATTTAAGTTTCGTACTGCAGTGAACACTCGTGGGTTCGGTTCTTTTTGTCTATTTGCAAACAACTCAGGGCGCTATATGTAAGGGTTGCTGCTACTCACGGAATGCATATTTAGAAAAAAATATTTAAAACCGATAACATATATAAGAGGTACCAATTTGTAAGTGTCACTTTAGCAATCTCTCAAGTGTTTTGCAATTTGTCCCAGAACACTTCCAAATCGAAGCCCTGTGCACGAATCGTAGTAAAATCGGGGATCGAATTGAATGGCAATTAGAAAATTTGAAAATATACCACGCATAGGCATAAATAAATCTGTGATGAAATTTCAGATTTTGCTCAAATCGTTGCGCCCGTGAAAAGTGTCCTTGGATCATGATTTGAGAGAAGGACAAGTTTGTTGACAACCTTTTATTTTTTGTTGTTATTCACGTTATTTAGTAATATAACTATGTGATTGGCATTTCTGAATGTGATATGTGTATTTGCTGTAGGCCTATAAAACTCCAATATGTTGAATAAAGATTCAGAGCGTTACACAAATTGAAAAATAACAATAAACGATTATATAATATGAATCAATAAAACGGAAACTGGCAAAATTAATATTATTGAGGTAATTGAACAGTACAACAAAAATTTATATTTTTAACAATCATTCCGTGCCGTAGCAATTTGACAAGACGGCATTGTTTCTGTATAAATTTTTGAAGTTTTAGATTAAATTAGGCAAACTACGAATTTCTTTTCTATAACATGGTTTTCGTTGTTTTTGAATTAAAATTTATAAATATTCACAGATAATCCTAACAATTGTAATTGCAACTTTAAGTCCAATCACAGTGTATGTTTTTGTAGCAATCACGTACTCCATCTCGCCAGGTTATTATTGATATTAAAATTTAGTGGTTGTACTTTTAGGGATGAGTGATATCTTATTCTTCGTGTATATTGTATCGTGAGATACGGTTACGAAAACACTATAAAAATACTATGCCTTTGAGAATCAATAACATTTATATCAAAATATTAACGTAAGGTCAGAAACATTATCGCATATTAATTCATAATTCGAATTCGAACTTGCTTTGGAGATATTCGACCTGATTAAAGTGTATATTCATCTGAGGATATCTGAGTCTATAATTTACCAATTGTTCGAAAAGTTTAAAAAGATAAAATCATTGAACTTAAAATGCTAAACTAGTTTATGGTTCTACAGACAGTGTAAATTTTATTGATTTTGCTAGGAACACTTGACTCGTTATCTTTTAGTCGTATATGCGTGAGGAATTGAAATACTCTTTTAATACTGTTATTATTATATATATCATATGCACTTCGCAATGAATGCATTTTACCGGTATATATATTATTGACCTTTTCCGCTTTACACCGTACACTGTACACACATCAAATTTCCCATGTAATGCAAACAACTATAATTGCAAACAGCATTGCAATAGCATTACCAAACAACTTGTCAGCATTTTGAGGAGTTTCAACTCATACAATCTGCATATACCTTGCCAAAACAAGGCCATGCTGACACGATTTTTTAGGATCTCAATAAAAGTTTTCGGTAAAGTGATGAACATATTTATTACGATTATATCCCATGGGCACAAAATTGCTTCACTAATACTAAAACTCAATGTTTTCCTGCCTACCCAATAGACCTCATGCCTATACCCAATAGACCAAACAATGTTACGCTTAATTTATGCAATATATATATATATATTATTTATAATTCCGTCATGACATTTTGAATCCGATTTATCATTCATACTTCATTTTTTGCTTGTCCAATGATCGTGTTCTCTCTTTCTGTAAAAAAAGGTAGATATGTTTTAACTTACAAGATAATATTCACGATAATGGAGTTTCCGACAACTTAGTACTGAGCTTGAGGTCTTAAACGTTGAAGCTGCATGCTCAATATACTCTCGATTCAAAACTGAGACCTTTTTGAGTCATATCTTTTAATTTCAATTAATTCACCTCGTGTTGCCACAAAGAAATAGGTGTATGGCTCTCAGAAAGTATTGGAACTAAGATTGGGTTCATCTCGGGCAAATATGAAATTATTAATCCAACTTGGTCGCTTTTCGTCGATTGTTTGACTAAAATAAAACTTATATTACCTCAATGAAATTTTATTTTGAAGTAAAATTAATTTAGAATTTCTAACATCAATCAAAAATGTCGTCACCTCTCGTCTGCAAATTCACATCATTTTCCACATTGCGCTTTTTCAGTTTGTATACGTAGAACGGTGGTATTGTGCTATATCTGGAAAATGAAAAACGATATGTCGCTATGGAAACTACTTTCAACTAATCACTCAATTAACTGAATCGCTTAATCCATATGATGATGTTGGTATAATGGTAACCATTATACAATGAAGAATTGGTAATATATCAAAAAATAGGAGTGGGCAAGGCATAAAGAGATGGAGAACATATAACCATTTATATTCTATCAGCTATACAAAATAACAGAAATCTAATAGACTTACCGGTCTTGTATCGGTGAACTGATCATCAATGTCCGACTTTCAACGGGCGAAATGTCCTGGCTAAGAACTAACAAGACCACAGCAAAAAAAATTGCAATATTTTTCATCTTAGTTTACGACGCGTCAGAATGTTAAACTGGACTTCAGTTGATTTATTTTTATGAGGTTGTTTTTTTCCAAACAAGACCTTTCACAAGTAACCAAATTTCTTCCTGTTTAATGAAGCTGAAAGCTCAATTTTTTAGGAATGCGTTGTTGAATTAGTTCCTCGAGTGATTTATATAGGGCATTGTCAATCAATTATTTAAATAATGGCGGTAATTGCAGCAATCTCAAAACGAATTCATCAAAAAGATCAATTTTTTCATCGGACTTTTTGATATGAAACCAATCCGTCTCCTCAGATATAAAGGCCTTAATTGCTTGTGCAATCATAGTAATTTTTTAAAGTTTGAATTTGTCCATTAGCACAAACACTTGTTCTGAACTCTGATATTTAAAGTAGTGAACGAAAGCAATCATTTTGCCTTGTCAATGAAAATCAAAACTTAAATGACATTCCGCTTTGAAGGAGAATATTGGATATCGATAATTTTGCAAATGGTTGTCACTAAATTTGAATATTATCCTTTTATTTGATATTGATACAACGTTTTAATTCGAGTCAAATACACTCAGGTTAGTGTTTTGCTCTACACTGGACAAAAAAAGTTCACCACTTGGGTAAAACCTATATCCAGTTAAAAATATTTATTTCGAATAAAAAAACTTTCGTAGTATCAGTTTTAGATTATCAATTTTGTGCATACAAATAATAATATTTGACCAAATGCCATTACTGAAGAATTGCACTCATTATTTCGAATTCCATACTACGTTTTCAGTATCGACTTCACTGTTCTACGGTGTTTGTTATTACTTATCGATTTTAATCGGTAGGTAAGTTGATAGGTATTTGTCTGCCTGTCTGTGTGTCTGTGTGTCTGTGTGTCTGTGTGTCTGTGTGTCTGTATGTCTGTATGTCTGTATGTCTGTATGTCTGTATGTCTGTATGTCTGTCTGTTAGATGCACGCGATATCTCACGAAAGCGAGATTGAATCTGCTCCAGATTTTGCATGTGCATTCATCTTATCCCGGACCAGAAGCCTATTGATTTTGGGCGAATTATGTCGTATAATTAGCGAGTTTTCAATTAATTAGTGATGGGACACAAGGTGTCACTATGGAATAAGAGCGCTGTTTTGGGGGATCCCCTAACTTTCGATCGATAAGTCTTCGGTCTCTGACCGATATTCTCGTTTGTTTACTTTTATTGCATTCGATTCAGTAGTTTTATGCCTACCAAGTCAATACCTCTTTATACTTTTGTTTAATTATTGAGTTCTAGCATTAACAATATACTCTTTTGCTCCAATGAATATTATTGAAAAATATTGGAATCCAAAATACGAGGTGCGGCTAAAATGAAACGGGACTGACGTCACAGATTGCGCAACACGATTAACCATCGGTAATCAGCTCCTTTGCAGTGTGGCGTAACATGTTTTCTTTGTTTAACGGCTGTTTTGCACAATATCGCAATTATTTTTGCTTTTCAGGATCCATAAGTGAATGTGATACAATGCTTGTTGAAGAAAAATGCTGTGGGAGGTCTGATTGAGTTTTTTGGTGATAGGGGGTTCAATTGCAGAATAACGATTGAGCAAAGAATTAACATTAAATTTTGTGTCAAACTTGGAAATCATGGCGTCGAAACCGCCATTTACTGCTGTATCAAAAGTCAGTCACAACTCACGAGTAGCACCATTGCGACCCGATTAACGAAAACATCTTGAGCATACTACTTCAGAAAATGACATCAATCCAATTACTTATTCTCAACAAGATAATTGTTATGCAATAATTAACTTTTCGATCCACAAGTAGTTATTGCAGAAGCAGTTGCTAAGGGTGAATCTCCCCTCAGGCAATCAGTAAAAAGATATAAATTACTCCAAGTCAAAACAGAAAAGACACTCATAATCCGAGACTCTCTTCTTGTTTACGACTATACGCAACGCGAAGAAAATGAAACATTTGACGATTCGGTGTTTTGTCTTATTGTCTTTTATGCTTCTGATGTCTTACAACATTGTTCATACTCAACTGACTACGGAAGGACCTATACAATCAAAGTATTCCATAATCGTATATCCAAGTGCAATTGCTCCGCATACTTGTTTGCGCTACTGTAAAAGTCTGAATATTGTATTTTGACACACATTTGATTTAGAACATCACAGATTGATTTGATTGCAACATGATAGAATGAAATTATATGTGATCAATTTGATTGGCTAATAAATATATATATATAACATCGCTGATTTTTGGAGAATTTTACTATTCAAATGTCATGCAATTGTATTTAGATGATATTGCTTTTATTTTAATCCAAATTATCTTTATCAATCAAGAACTAATTACATATGTATTATTTATTTAATGTAAATATCTACATTCCAAATTGAATGTATTATATTTCCGCTATATGTAACTATAGAAAAATTTCTTTGGGGTGAAACAGCCTTCATGATAAACATAGGCCTATCCGATACGTAAGTCCAGTCAAACGAAAATTAATTGATTCTCCATCTAAATATTATTTAATTTCTCATTTATAGACAAGGCAACACCCCACCGTGGCCAGGAAAGAAGAAACGGGACGTTGGAAAATTTGATAGAATTACAGGTTTGTTACTAAAAATTGCTCAGAAGTTTGCAGAAATATGAGCAAGACCCAATATAGAAGTAAAATAACAATAAATCAAAAACGTAATATACCGCACTATTTATAGCCTTTTCAGATACCGTACCATTTACCATGTATGCTCTTTTATAACGAAAAATAATAACTCGTGTATTCAAATACTTTCTAAAATACAAATACTTACATGATATCTTATAAAGTTTTTTCTTGTACAGATGACGAATTATTCTTTGACGACGACTCACAGATTGATCACTGAATAAAGATTGCTGTTACCGTGTTTTATGACATCTTGGAAGTTCTTCATTTTTTTGTAATTTGTGAATGGCGTAATAAAAGTTATCACAATAATTTCATCGTGTAATTATTTATTCATAAAAATTGAAATCTTGATCGATTAAGTAAATCTTTGATTGACTAAGTTGTGTGAGCTACGGGACGTTGAGAGAGAGAGAGACGGAGATTTATTGATGCGTCAACCAAAAACAGTCATAAGCAAAAGCAAAAATAAAATTATTTATTGCAACAAAAATAGTTGAAGGGAATTATTATGTTAATTTTTTTAGATATGCATCTTTCGAATTGCTGATTAAAACCTCCAGACAAATGTAAATATATTTAACCCTCTATTAACCAAGACCTTTTCTAGAGATAGGAAAATTATTTCCTTCGGTGAAAATATTTATTTTGTCTTACTATTTGAAAAAAAATTAAGCGCTTCTACGCATATATATATATATATTTGAGAAATTATTCTCAAGTAATCAAATAGCAAAGCGTTTTTTCCTTGGCAAAGAACAACAAGAACAACAACATAATAACAAAACGATCCATAGGTACACTACGTGTCCAAAAATGGCAACACGCAGAAAAGCTGATACTGAGTTCATAGAGTTGAATGGCGCAGAAAATATTCAAATAGAGCTTCTTGAGATGCAATGCAATGAGGAAATAAAATCCATATTCAATTCGAGAGATGTATCAGCGCTCATATTTATAAAATTTGTCTTCTTAAGAGAAATCGCTATCCAAATATGACGTACCATGCAAATAAATCCACATTTATGATTGGAAGTACATATGCGTGCAAACAAAAATTTTCGAAAATGAACATTACAAAAAATTTATAGAAATTTTTCTGATTTTGCTTCTTCCAGTGTGCCTCCCAATGTCGAAAAATTATCAAACGTGATGCAACAAGTATCACATTTAATTTTATTTGTAATTATTTTTTTTAGTAAGACGACTGAGTTCACGAGTTGTCGCAGTCCGCGCGCGCTGTTTAAGATCTAAACTTTCACCTTTTAATCTGTGTGACAAAATTGTGATTCATTGGCCATTTATTCGGTTTTTAACTTTCTAAAAATATGTTCGGCTCGCCAAGACTTGCAAGCCTTAATTTTGACCCGCAAGCGACAAAAGGTTGCCGACTCCTAGGTAGTGGATAGAGGTCATGAATAATTCTCCTCACCTTACTTAGGGTGTTATACATTTAATGGTCAATATCCATTCGAAATGATTCCTCCCAGAAAGTAGTAGTTCATTTCAGGGAAAAGTAAAAAGACCGAAAATGCCGTATAAAATCGCAAACCGTGTTAAGCATTATGTACTATTGGCGAGAAATAAAGTTGAAAATTCTGGCAGTGATGAACATATTTATTACGATTATATCCAATGGGCACAAAATGGCTTCACTAATACTAAAACTCAATGTTTTTCTGCCTACCCAATAGACCAAACAATACTACGCTTAATTTATGCAATATATATATATTATTTAAAATTCCGTCATGACATTTTGAATCCGATTTATCATTCATACTTCATTTTTTGCTTGTCCAATTATCATGTTCTCTCTTTCTGTAAAAAAAAGGTAGAGATGTTTTAACTTACAAGATAATATTCACGATAATGAAGATTCCTACAACTTAGTACTGAGCTTGAGGTTTCAAACGATGAAGCTGCAACCTCAATATACTCTCTATTAAAAACTGAGACCTTTTCGAGTCATAACTTTCACTTTCAAATAATTCACCTCGTGATGCCTTAAGGAAATAGGTGTATGGCTCTCACAAAGTATTGGAACTAAGATTGGGTGCATCTCGGGCAAAAATGAAACTATTAATCCGACTTGGTCGCTTTTCGTCGCTTGTTTGACTGAAATAAAACTTATATTACCGCAGTAAAATTTTATTTTATTAAAGAAAAATTAATTTAGAATTTCTAACAACAATCAAAAATGTCGTCACCTCTCGTCTGCAAATTCACATCATTTTCCACATTGCGCTTTTTCAGTATATATGCGTAGAATGGTGGTATTGTGCTATATCTGGAAAATGTAAAACAAAAGGTTGCTATAGAAACTACTTTCAACTAATCACTCAATTAACTGAATCGCTTAATCCATGATAATCTTGGTATAACGGTAATTAGGTAAATTTGTGTTTTCGATTCATCGATGAGGAAGATTTTTATTTAAATCTTATTATTACCCAGTATACCATTATACAATGAAGAATTTGTAAATATATCAAAAGATAGAAGTAGGAGAGACATAAAGAGATGGAGAACCTATAACCTTTTATATTCTATCAGCTATACAAAATAATAGAAATCTGATAGACTTACCGGTCTTGTATCGGTGAACTGATCATCAATGTCCGACATTCAACGGACGAAATTTCCTGGCTAAGAACTAACACAACTACAGCAAGAAAAATTGCGATATTCTTCATCTTAGTTTACGACGCGTCAGAATGTTAAACTGGACTTCAGTTGATTTATTTTTATGAGATTGTTTTGTCCGAAAAAGATTGTTCTCAAGTATCCAAATTTCTTGCCGTTTAATGAAGCTGAAAGCTCAATTTTTTAGGAATGCGTTGTTGGATTAGTTTCTGGAGTGATTTATACACGGCATTGTCGATCAATTATATAAATATTCGCGGTAATTGCAGCAATCTCAAAACGAATTCATCAAAAAGATCAAATTTTTTATCGAACTTTTTGATATGAAATCAATCCGTCTCTTCAGATATAAAGGCCTTAATTACTCGTGCAATCATAATTATCATTAATTTTTTAAAGTATGAATTTGTCCATTAGCACAAACACTTGTTCTGAACTCTGATATTTAAAGTAGTAAATGAGAGCAATCATTTTGCCTTTTCAAATAAAATCAAAACTCAAATGACGTTCCGCTATGAAGGAGAATATTGAATATCGATAATTTATATTTGCAAATGGTTGTAACTAAATTTGAATATTATCCTTTGATTTGATATTGATACAACGTTTTAATTCGAGTCAAACACATTAGGGTTAGTGTTTTGCTCTACACTCAACAAAAAAGTTTACCACTTGGGTAAAACCTAAACCCAGTTAACAATAATTAATTCGAATAAAAAAAAACTTTCATATTATCAGTTTTAGATTATCAATTTTGGGCATACAAATAATCACATTTGACCAAATGCCATTACTGAATAATTGCATTCATTATTTCGAATTCCATAATACGTTTTCAGTATCGATTTCACTGGTCTACGGTGTTTGTTATTTGGTTACTTTTATTACATTCGATTCAGTAGTTTTATGCCTACCAAGTCAATACATATTCAAGCATTAACAATAAACTCTTATTCGTAGGTTTCATAAGATCAAAACGACTGTTAGAACAGGCCAATTCATATACTTGGGCTCGAGAAGCAGAATAAAAAAGCAAAATTGAAATTCAACCAATCTTCAATATCAATATCATTTCAGAAATATAATATCAGCATCAATATCTACTATATTTTTTTTAACAATAAATTACTTGCACCTATTATCTATTCATTAAATGCCTTTGCCTTTTAGAAAATTTTCAGATTTTGGCTTTTTCCAGTGTGCTGCCCGATGTCGAAAAATTATCAAACGTGATGCAACTTGTGTCACATTTAATTGGTCAATGTGCATTCGAAACGATTCCGTTCCTTCCAGAAAGTAGTAGCCCATTTCAGGAAAGAGTATATGCCCGGGGGTTTTTCGAACTAAAATGACTGAAAATTCCGTGTAAGATAACAAACCGTGTTATTTTGTACTATTGGCGAGAAATAAGGTTGAAAATTTTCTGATGGCACTGATAAACATATTTATTACGATTATATCCCATGGGCACAAAATTACCTCACTAATACTAAAAATCAATGTTTTTCTGCCTACCCAATAGACCTCATGCCTCACGCCTATACCCAATAGACCGAACAATATTACGCTTAATTTGTGCAATATATATATGTTATTTAAAATTCCGTCATGACATTTTGAATCCGATTTATCATTCATACTTCATTGTTTGCTTGTCCAATGATCGTGTTCTCTCTTTCTGCAAAAAAGGTAGAAATGTTTTAACAAAATAATATTCACGATAATGGAGATTCCGACAACTTAGTACTAAGCTTGAGGTTTAGAACGTTGAAGCTGCAAGCTCAATATACTCTCGATTCAAAACTGAGACCTTTTCGAGCCATAACTTTTACTTTCAATTAATTCACCTCGTGATGCCACAAAGAAATAGGTGTATGGCTCTCTCAAACTATTGGAACTAAGATTGGGTGCATCTCGGGCAAAAATGAAACTATTAATCGCTTTTCGTCGCTTGTTTGACTGAAATAAAACTTATATTACCTCAGTGAAAAATTATTTTAATAAAGAAAAATTAATTTAGAACTTCTAACATCATTCAAAAATGTCGTCACCTCTAGTCTGCAAATTCACATCATTTGCCACGTTGCGCTTTTTCAGTTTATATACGTGGAATGGTGGTATTGTGCTATATCTGAGAAATCTAAAACAAAAGGTTGCTATAGAAACTACTTTCAACTAATAACTCAATTAACCGAATCGAATAATGATGATGTTGCTATAATGGTAATCAAGTAAATTTGTGTCTTGATTCATCGATGAAGAAGATTTTTATTTAAATCTCATTATTACCCAGTATACCATTATATCATAAAGAATTTGTGCAATTATATCAAAAGTTAGAGGTAGGCGAGGCATAAAGACATGAAGAACATATGACCCTTCAATTCTATCAGCTATACAAAATAACAAAAATCTAATAGACTTACCGGTCTCGTATCGGTGAACTGATGATCAATGTCCGACATTCAACGGACGAAGTGTCCTGGCTAAGAACAAACACAACTACAGCAAGAAAAATTGCGATATTCTTCATCTTAGTTTACGACGCCTCAGAATGTTAAACTGGACTTCAGTTGATTTATTTTTATGAGATTGTTTTGTCCAAACAAGTCCTTTCACAAGTAACCAAATTTATTCTTGTTTAATGAAGCTGAAAGCTCAATTTTTTGGAAATGCGTTGTTGGATTAGTTTCTGGAGTGATTTATATACGGCATTGTTGATCAATTATCTAAAAAATCGCGGTAATTGCAGCAATCTCGAAACGAATTCATCAAAAAGTTCAAATTTTTCATCGAACTTTTTGATATGAAATCAATCCGTCTCTTCAGATATAAAGGCCTTAATTGCTCGTGCAATCATAATAATTTTTTAAAGTATGAATTTGTTCACTAGCACAAACACTTGTTCTGAACTCTGATATTTAAAGTAGTGAACGAAAGCAATCATTTTGCCTTGTCAATGAAAATCAAAACTTAAATGACGTTCCGCTTTGAAGTAGAATATTGGATATCGATAATTTATATTTGCAAATGGTTGTCACTAAATTTGAATATTATTCTTTGATTTGATATTGGTACAACGTTTTAATTCGAGTCAAATACACTAAGGTTAGTGTTTTGCTCTACACTGGACAAAAAAGTTTACCACTTGGGTAAAACCTAAACCCAGTTAACAATAATTAATTCGAATAAAAAAAACTTTCATATTATCAGTTTTAGATTATCAATTTTGTGCATACAAAAAATCACATTTGACCAAATGCCATTACTGAATAATTGCATTCATTATTTCGAATTTTATACTACGTTTTCAGTATCGACTTCACTGGTCTACGGTGTTTGTTATTTGGCTACTTTTATTGCATTCGATTCAGTAGTTTTATGCCTACCAAGTCAATACATATTTATACTCTTAATTGAATATTGAGTTCTAGCATTAACAAGAAACTCTTATTCGTATGTTTCATAATATCAAAACTGTTAGAACAGGCCAATTCATATACTTTGGCTCAAGAAGCAGAAACTAAAAAAGCAAAATTGAAGTTCAACCAATATTCAATACCAATATCATTTCAGAAATATAATATCAGCATCAATATCTACTATATTCTATTAACATTAAATTACTTCACCCATTATCCGTGCATTAAATGCCTCTGCCTAAGTTAAAGGTAAATTTAGAATTTTGCAATTAAACAAATAATGGTAATGATCTCGATCATCCTACTAAAACGAAAACAAACTGATATGGACATTTTGAATATCTCAAGTGGCGGAAACCATATTACTTATGTCTAATTAGTCGCAAAAGATCGTGAATGAGTTTATTCAATTTAAACTCGCGCACCCAACGAAAATGATTATTCAAAATTTTTGTCGCAGCGAAAAGTAAATTGCTTTGTAGTTATTTTTAGTTCAAAAGTTAAAAAATTCATGTTTGTGACTTGTGAAGGAGTCTTGCTGTAATATGACTTATTGTTCATACCCAAGGAAACATTTTATGAAAATCACAAGCTTTCGTTCGGTTCACAATTTGGGTATTGTAATCATAGTGTCGAAATTGCCATATACTGCTGTATCAACCGTCAGCTCACGAGCACCATCTTATGGCGACCTGATTAACGAAAACATCTTGAGCTTCAGAAATAGACATCAATCCAATTACTTGTTCTCAACAGAATAATTGTTATGCAATAAAAAAAAATTTGATCCTCAAGAAGTAAATGCAGAAGCAGTTGCTAATGGTGAATCTTCCCTCAGGCAATCAGTAAAAAGATATAAATTACTCCAAGCCAAAGCGGACAAGACACCCAAAATCGAAGACCGTCTTCTTGTTTACGACTAAGCAACGCGAAGAAAATGAAACATTTGACGATTCGGTGTTTTGTCGTATTGTCTTCTATGCTTCTAATGTCTTACAACATTGTTCATACTCAACTGACTACGGAAAGACCTATACAATCAAGGTATGAGCATTCATTCCATAATCGTATATCGTATATCCAATCCAATATATCCAATAATCGTATATCCATGTGCAATTGCTCCGCATACCTGTTTGCGCTACTGGAAAAGTCTTAATATCGTATTTTATCACACATTTGATTTTGAACGTCATAGATTGAATTCAATGCAACATGATAGAAGGAAATTATATGTGATCAATTTGATTGGCTAATAAATACATATATATATATAACATCGTTGATTTCTGGAGAATTTTACTATTCAAAGGTCATGCGATTATATTTAGATGATATTGCATTTATTTCAATCCAAATTATCTTTATCAATCAAGAATTAATTACATATGTAATATTTATTTAATGTAATTATCTAAATATATATTTCAAATTGAATGTATTATATTTCCGATATATGTAACTATAGAAAAGTTTATTTGGGGTGAAACAGCCTTCATGATAAACATGTAGGCCTATCCAATACGTAAGTCCAGTCAAACGAAAATTAATTGATTCTCCATCTAAATATTTTTTAATTTCTCATTTTTAGGCTAGGCAACACCCCACCGTGGCCAGGAAAGAAGAAACGGGACGTTGGAAAATTTGATAAAATTACAGGTTTGTTAGTAAAAATTGCTCAGAAGTTTGCAGAAATATAAGCAAGACCCAATATAAAAGTCAAATAACATCAAATCAAAAACGTAATATGCCGCACTATTTATATCATTTTTAGATACCGTACCATTTACCATGTATCCTCTTTTATAACAAAAAATAATAACTCGTGTATTCAAATACTTTTTAACATACAAACACTTACATGATATCTAATAAACTTTTTTTTTGTACAGATGACGAATTATTCTTTGACGACGACTCACAGATAAGGATGCCAAGTATGAGTACTTACAAGTATTCGATTCTTATCCGATTCCTAAATTTTCGATTCCGATTCTCGATTCCGAATCTCGATTCCTCGACATATCTTACCGAAAACACATACCCACCTAAGCAATACCATATGAAAGTAGTATGGGTATCCAATCTGCCACAGGAGACAAAATCGCACAAAAAAACAAATCCCTCAGAACCCACAGAGATTTTTAAAATAAATAAACGTTAAAGCCTTCTATCGAAATACTATGTATTATATATAGTGAAGTTTGCGTTGTCGTAGCAACTCTACATAGCAGTGAAGCAGTTTATACATATATGTGAAGAAATTGCCACAAAACGTTACACATTGTTTGCAATCCAAGTTTTAACCTCGAGAATCGATTCCAATGCATCGGAATCGATTCTAGTCGATTCCGCAAAGAATCGATTCTGTAATCGAATCCGGACTCGATTCCGCCATCCCTACTCACAGAATGATCACTGAATGAAGATTGCTGTTACCGTGTTTTATGACATCATGAAAATTCTTTTTTTTTTTTTTGTACTTTGTGAATGGCGTAATAAAAGTTATCAAAATAATTTCATTGTGGAAATATTTATTCATAAAAACTTGATTCATGTTAGATTAAGTAAACATGGATTGACTAAGTTTTGTGAAATACGGGACGTTGAAAGAGAGAGAGGCGAAGATTTGTGTATGCGTCAACCAAAAACAGTCATAAACAAAAGCAAAAAAATAATTATTTGTTACAATGAAATTGTAGTTGAAGGGAAATATTATGTTAATTTTTGTTAGATATGCATTTTTCGGATTGCTGATTAGAACTTCAAGACAAATGTAAAATTATTTAACTAGTCAGTAAGCGCTTTCACGTATATGTATATAGATCTTATAAGATTTTCAGTTATCCCACGAGAGGAAATCCGATCGCGGTTTCATCATATAGCGAGCAACGGCCCCTCGTATGGTTACTGATTCACGCCAGGTATGGTATTACTTAGGCCAGGAGTTCTCAACCTGGGGTTTGCAAACCCCCAGGGGTGCACGAGAAGATTTCCAGGGGTACTTGGACGGCAGTCTAGTTTTTGTGTGTTGCTGTTTTTACATAGCCTTCATTACTACCAGAGAAAAATGCGTGTCGATTGAAACTAGATGCAAATTGAAACGTAGATTTTCCTTGATGATGCGTTGTTTTTTGATTGTGACACAACAATATGAAATTCACGGCTTTGCAGACAAACTGTGAAATCTCAAAGACAGCGTGCTGCGAGCATTTAGGCCGCGAGCCGAGGCCCTGAAAAAAAGCCTAGAAAGTGAGTTTCGTAGCGCACATCAGGTAACTACCTGAAAATGATTTTAAAATGTTCCTTAAAAATTTTGTAACAAATATTGCCTTGTTCCCACTTCCAAAACTTGCACGTTTTACGGAAAAGACGCTTTTACTACAAGAAATATGTGCTACGATCTGTCCTATGTTCTCTACATTTCCGGAAATGAACAATGACTTCTGCATGACGTAACAATTGAATCGAATCAGCTGTTAGCGAGCGGATGAATCTTAGGTATTACTGCTCGATCTTGCGTTGAGTTGGGCAGCCTTTCCATAGCTCTGTTTAGTTATTATTAGTTAAGTTATGCTAAGACGTTGTTAAAAAGTATAAGCAAGTTACTAAACAATTAGATACTTACCACGGATATGGGTCGTGAGACGAAGCCCTGAAAACGCCCAGAAAATAAGTTTCGCAGCGCACATCTGGTAACTAAATAAATTCTTCAGTTTTGTGTGAAAATGAACATACTGAACGCATTACAGCTTGTTCCACAATCCTGATGCGAAATTGCATATAAAAGGTTCGCGAGTGACCTCGAAAGGTCTTCAAGCAGCGACACCTACAACGCTGATTCACATTAGCGAATAAATTTTATGTACCGGTAATAACCACAAGCAGTTTACAACAAGAGCAGCATAAAAAGCTACATCCATTTTATAGAAGCTATCGAACGTATTTATTTTTAAGCAATGAAGTCACAAATTAACATCGTGAGCACGAAAACACAAATAAATCAATTATTTCTCACTTAGAAATTTACCGGAAAAGTCAAGAAAATTAAATGAATGTACAGTATGTACATAACATAGTGAACAGAAATATTACAATTAGTCTTTTTTTGGTTTGTGTGGTTATGTATTTGAACAAAGGCAATATTATTTCTAGAAACAGGACTACGACACTGACAAATGTCCGAAAAACAAAACAAATAAATGATACTTATTAACTCAACTGCAATATCTAATTCACTTTCTTCTGAATTGTTTTCGAAATCCACTATCTTGAAAATCGACTTTTCCTCTATAAGTGTACTATGATTTTTGCAGTCAATACAAAAACAAAAATCTGTGCAATTTAAGTTGATTTCGGCACACTTGCATAAATTATTTTGACTATTTTTCTTACACCTGCAGTTTGCCAACTCAAGAACTGGTTTGAGGGCCACATGCTTCTTCAGTGAATCATTGTTGGGTGGAAAGAGTATAATCCTTATTGTTTGCCAGTGTTAAATAGACGTGCCCTGGTATCATTTACTTTCTTTATATCCTCTTCATACAGTGAACAAACAAATTCCTCAGCTTTATTTATTAATGCCTCGTTAACCTCAAAAAATCTTCATAGTTGAGAAAAAAAATGAATTGAAACCTCAATGAAGTCTCCAACATGAGTTTGATGGGCAGTTCCAATTGCAGAAAAGTGCTAAAATATTTCAATATGAATAGCCCATCTAAGCTGTTTGCAACTATTATGATTCTCATATACCTTTACGCTTCAAGACGTCTTGTTTAATCCATTTTATGGCACTGATAGCAGCAGGGATTAGAGCCTGCGATAGGTCGGATTGGTGGAACATTGCCGTTTTCTTTTGTAGTACAGTATCTGAAATGAGAAAGAAAACCATACTTGGAACAGTAAGTGTGTAAAAATACCACTAAATACTGACTAATACCTTGAATACATAATGCATTTTATCTGATTTACTCAATGAGCGTATATATGCTCATTGCATGTACTACAGTCCAGCAGTGTTTGCATACCAGTACTAGACTATATCTACACTACATTTTGATATATCACAGTCTGAAATGCCATATGGAATAGGCCTATAGACTATATTTTAATACATCAACTGTCTGTCTATAACTTGATTTCTCATCTCTCAATCGCTTCCAATGCTACTTTCTTTTCACTCCGGCATAACTCATCATCGCTTCCCAGGTTCTTTTCGACTCTATGAATTTAGATTCAGATCAACCGACATTAGTAAAATTGATTATTTTCTTCTCTTTCACACAACCGTGCATTACAGAAACAGCCATTAATTTATATTTCCAAATATGCTGTGGCCTATATAGTAGTATAAGTCTGCTGAATAGTCAAGAAGAGTCATTAAATAATCATAAACATTTCATGCAAGCCAGAAAATATCGTTGTTTGTGACATATTATTCTAGGTCTAGCCTTCCTTGGAATTACCGCACCGTACCTGTCTAACAACGTCTTATGAGCTAGTGCTCAACTAAAATTGCTATTTATGGTAAGGATATACAAGTGTTTAATATCTTACTTATACTTTTCAACACCTGCTTAGAATAACTGAACTAATAATAACTGAAAAAAACTATGGAAAGGCCACTCAACGCAAAAGCGAGCAGTAGTGCCGTACATCTGATACAGTATTCATCCTACCACGGGGGATCAACCTACAGCTGACTAATTTGATTGTTACGTCAGGCAGAAGTCTGCGTTCATTGGCCCATGATACCGGAAAAGCAGAGAAAATAGGACAGTTGGTAACACATATTTATTGTAGTAAAAGCGTCTTTTCTGTAAAACGTGCAACTTTTAGAAGTGGGAACAAAGCAATATTTGTTACTAAATTTCTAAGGAACATCTTAAAATCATTTTCAGGTAGTTACCTTATGTGCGCTACGAAACCGAAAAATAAATGACCTCGGCTCTCGGCCTAATTAGAGAAAGTGATTATGCTTATTAAAACTTGTGAGAGATTTTAAGAATTCATTAGTTAGGCGGAGGACAAAGGCAACAATATCAACACCAAGATTTAATTTAGTTACATCTAGTCAATAAATTGTTGTTTCAACAAATCGTTAGTCAATATATCACAACTTTGTTCGGTGTGTGATTACTGGATTACTGAGGGGGGTCACGTTGAATGTTTCGTGACTCTGGGTCTGACTCTTGCACCTAATTGTTCCCCACGGGCTCCGAAGCCATTCAGGGTAATATCCTTCGATATATTGAGACATTTGACGGCTCGTAAATTCATATCAGCGGTTATAACTAACATGTACTGCCAATCTAGTTTACATTGAGGAATCTGTGATCATACGACAGCCTGTCAATGAACAATCACAACATCGCCCATAGCAAACCACATTCAAAATTTTGTAAATTGTTTTTCATAAGCAGATAATCATCGCAATCAATAATCGACTTACAGTAGGAAAATAATTGATATTACTAGAAAAAATTATATTCTGCAAAACCTAGCACCAAACTTACTGGTTGGTATATGTAAAAAAATATATCAAACCCACCTAGAAAAAGATTCATCAATTTTCGATGAAGTGTACTGTCCTGAACTCCTTTTGGTAGAGTTCTTTAAAAATGTTGCAAAGAAATTCATGAGCTGGAAGGCCTTGTTTACGAGCTTGCGGAAGAACCGTTTTACACAACTGAAAAAGTTAAGGAGCAAGACAGGCGCTCTAAACTGGAAAATCTTGGGCTTTACGTTCTAGAACCAATGCCAAGTTAGGATACAGACAAACTGGTAATTGAGCATATAATTGCCAAATTTACTAACAAGAAGATATTATAATCCTAAATAAAATCCTCCAAAATCAACATCTCATTTTAATTGGCAATTAACAACGACACTGACTTTTTCCCTTTTCATATCAAACAGTGAGCGAATAGTTCGAATAAATCGAATTGCTTATCTAATGTAAAAACAAAACACCTATATCTGTCGCCACTATTAATTGTTGTTGAGGGCAATTACTTTTTAATGAGGTGGAAGCAGAATTGCAATAGCGTTTTTTCGTGATCTTACATTGGGATTTTGGACATTTTCACTCATCAAATTTAGGGATGCTTGCTTACAACTTATCATTTTATGAATCATGGTCCGAGGTACCTCAATACCTATAATAACGAGCTATTTTTGTCTGAACTTTCCGCCTCTGTTTTCCCAGGAAAGATTTTATCGTGAGGGCTTGGATTGTCAAATCTCCATGCGGAAAGTGTCACCGGTAAATTTCGATGTGTGTAATTCGTTCCACAAACCCTGTCCCCATAGACGAAATAGACATAGATAGGGTAAAGCAAGCGTTCAATTTTCACTTTTAGTAAATATTTGTATAATTTGGTGACTTAGAGCAGGGATGCACAACTCAAATGACGATACATGCCAGATTTTTTAAAATAATCTTGTCGCGTGACACGCACAATCGTTGGTATTGTAATCAAACTCCCGTAAAACACATCAAATAAATTTTAATATTAATACATAATAACGAATTTATTGTACCAATTTAATGTCCTGAAAAACTGCTGATTTGAAGATGTTTTTTATGGATTAAGATTGAAATGTGGGCTTCAAAGGAGAAATAGCGATGCGCATCACTGAATCTAGATGTTCATCTAGTAAACGAGTCCGTAGCTGGGATTTGTTTATTTTCATGATTGAGAATGCCTGTTCACAACTGTACTTGCTTGCAAATTGACAAACCCATATTTTTGCATTTCTCAACAAAACTGGATAATTCTCTTCTTCGAGGCGAGAGTAGAACTCAAGTAATGAATTTTCTTGAAAAACATCCTGCAAAACTTGATTTGACCTCAAATCCAGTAGTTCCAGTTGAGCGTCAGCGTCTTCAATATATTCAACATCCACACTAAATGGTCTTTGAAATAAATCCATTTGCGGCTTCTGGTCATTAAGATCTTGAAAGCGTTTTAAAAAGTTTTGACGAAGGTCGCCGCACATTACGGCATACTTCTCAAAGTCAGGAACCAAGTCTGCCTTTCTTTTTTCAAAAAACAAAGACATACTTTCAAACTGGATCATGTTGCCAGTTGATAGTTGCTTCTGAAACAGTTCCAGTTTACTTTGTAAAGCATCGACAGCAAGTAGTTGGTTACGTCCTTGCATTCTGATACCTAGGTTGTTCATATGCTGTGTGAAATCTATCAAAAAAAGTAAGATCCAGCAACCAAGTATTGTCACACAGGAACGTCATAACATCTGCACCACTTTTAGTCTTCAGTGTTGGACTATTTTCCTGTAAAAATATTTTAATTTCGTTAAAAAGACTAAGAAAGCGCTGCAAAACGTTTCCTCGACTCAACCAGCGAACTTGGGAATGATACACCAAGTCTTTGTATTGTGTATTCATCTCCAACAAGAATGCTCGAAATTGGCGGTGCTTCAATCCTTTCGACAGAATTTCATTCACACATTTTACAAAAACGTCCATAACATGGGTCATCTTTATACTTTGAGCACAAAGACACTCCTGGTGAATGAAGCAGTGAAGAGTAATAATGTCCTGGGTGAAATCAGGTTCTTGCAAGTACTTTTTCAATAGTGCCACCGCGCCATTTTTTTTTACCAATCATAGAAGCTGCACCATCTGTCGTCAATCCAACTAGTTTGGTAAATTTGGAATTTTATAGTGAAGCGCATTTAATACAGCTTCTTTTATATATACCCCGCGTGTTGTGTCATAGAGAGGAATAAGTCCGACAAGATCTTCATAAACAGATAGGTCTTTTGCTACAGTGCGGATAAAAACTGATAATTGCGCAGTATCACTCATATCACAGCTTTCATCAAGAAGCCAGTGAAAAGTATTCGAAGGAATCTACTTTCGATTGCAGTTGCTCATTTAGATTTTCGCCAATTTCTTCAATTCTTCTAGCAATGGTAGTCCTCGAAAGGCTGATTTTTTAAAAAAGATGTGCTTGCTTAGGAACTATCAACTCTGCCACGTCCTGAATGCATTCTCGAGCAAACTCGCCATCTGTGAATGGCCTCGAATAGCGAGCAACTTTTTCTGCTACAACATAAGATGCGGCGATGGCGTTTTCATTTTCCCCGATGGGCTTTTTAAATACGTTCTGTTGCGCGTCAAGGGCATTTTTTAGTTTCGCCACCAAATTTTCTCTTAGTTTTCCGACAGTTATATCATATTTGTGTTGATGTTGGGCGTTATAGTGTCTCTTCACCTTGAAGGCTTTCGAAATAGAAAATGTTGTGCCACAAACCAAGCATAAGGGCTTCTGCTTCCATTCGATAAAAAAAAAGTCACTTGTTCTTAAATTCACGAGTCTCATCTCCTTTTCTTTTGCAGCGAATGGTTTTGCTCATTGCTGCAATCAGGGCGAATTAAGGTGTTAGTATTGCTGTTGTCAATAAAGCTAATGGTAAGCTGCTGGCAACACAAGAATACAATGGAATTAATATATGTCGTCAAACCAACCATTAACCCTACTAGTTTCTGCTTCTGATAGAACTAAGAGCTAGGTACACGCAAAGTGAATATAAACCAAGTGGAGACACCGAGTGCAATGGTGCATATCGGACGTTATTTTGTGCCCGTTATTTTTTCTTTGCTATTTTCCTCGTGGAATCAAACTGGTATCGTGCGGTTTCGTGAAAGTTGCGATAGTTATCTTATCATCCCGTGTGAGTTATGCAACTTTGAAACCTCATATCTCACGAACCTTATATTATATGCAGATAAGATTTATATTGTTTGAGAGACAATCTAGGAGACTAAATATAAATATGAGATAGAGATAAAATGTAGCCATTATCATACAAAAATCGGCAAAATTGAAAATGCAAGCTTTTGAATTAAATAACAAAAACTTCGATTTGTTCTTTTTTTAACCTAATATGACATCGACACATTTGCAGAGGTTAAAGATAGCTTTAAACATTAGATAGAATTTATCGTGCACCAGTAAAATTGTATAAGGTATTTCATTCAATGTTCACCAATTCTTGACATGTCCACTGCGCCAGCTTGAGTTAAACAACAACGTTCCCTAATTACTTCGTTACACAATTACGTAGCAACGTTCCGTATGAAAAACACATATCTTTTTCCTTCGCACGTGTGGAACGTCATTAACCTAGTGCATACGTTTAAATCAGGTACTATTTGAACTGGTATTATGATACCTGTTCACACCATGCCGAAAGTTTGGAGCCTGTGTTTTACATTAATCATTCCAGAAACTGATGAAATGAATTTTCTCGGTAAAATTTTTCTTAATTTATCGAGCTGTTACAACAGTTCCTCCAAAAATTATAGAATGTAGATGATCTCATGGCTAGCACATTGTGCGACCTCATGAATTTCATCGAAACATGTACATTATGAGGTACAAAATTCAAAAACCAGTGCCGCGACTGGTGTTGCAGGTCTTATCAACTTATTTTTGGCAGGATATTTCGATTCTTTTGCGTCGGAAAATGTAAAATATTTACTAGGTGATCTAGCGACGCCATCATGTCTTCTACGTTCTCGTTGATAAAACTTAATTGTAATTTTATCGATATCCAACAGTGAAAAATTAGCCTCGATGTTTCCGGGGGAACCCTATAAAGACACGGGGTTCAAATTGTTTGTTTGTTTCTATGGAAAGTGTCAATTCCGATGAATGCCCACAATTGTTACTTACCCTTTTTAGGTCTTACACACATGATAAATATTTGAAAATTGATAGTTTTACCCAATATTTATGCCACCCATCCAAAAAAGCAATCGTGTTTTTGCGCGAAGCATAAACTATATTTCATAATTATATGCCTTTCATAATATATGTTCGCCTGTTACTTTTCTGACAGATAAGTTGCTTGAGATATAATTTCCCAGCTTTCCACAATATCGCTTTTAAAACTTTGAAACGTTTTCTCAATTTGAGGTTGAATATTCACGCGAAAGAGGAGATAAATAAAATTATTGAAAAACGGTATGGTAGTTACAGGTTATGGTTCCGGAATGCGCTCTATGAAATCTGGCAAGATTCAGAAACCTAAAAAACGGCACGCGTGCTTTGCTGTTCTGCGTGATTTTCCTGATTAATATAATCATCAATATCATACGTTATGCATATTTCTTTCTTTTTATACCAGAAAACAGTCAAAAACAGTATAGTTTTCCAGTGATGTAAGAACTTGTTGCGACCATACAGGTGGCCACGAGACGCGCAAAAAAGCATGGGCCGCAGAGATCTTTTCCAGTATTTTGAGCAGACACAGTTGGATTTTGAGCTTACTTGAAACAATTTTGGATATTTCTTGATAACGAATACCCATCGCTAAATAATCGAGCAATCAAACTGTTGTCCCTATTTTCAACCAGTTACTGCGTTAGTTTTTCACCGTTTTTTTAGGTGTGCATTTTTGCACACCTAGAAGCATATTGGGTGCCCGACATTGCATTATATTACGCAAATCTATGTTATTCAGAAATATATATGTTTCTGTTCCGGTTATCTCAATTTTTGCTGGTCCGCCAACACATTTAATTTAATTTTACCGGTCCGCCAGGGTGAAAAGGTTGGGAAACACTGTGCTAGTAGACCTGCTGCAAGAGCTCAAGTCAAACAGATAATATATTATTTTATACACTCTAGATTATTAGATGTTCTTGTGAACTTGATATACGCCGTTATCCTTCAATCCATGCATGTAGTATATTTCCTAATATTATTTTGACAATGTACACCTTGTTAACAATTTGCGTTACGCATATTTTAATATCATGACATGTACCGCAAAAATAGTTCTGTAGTATAATTTGTATTGTAGTTCTGTCAGTTTGTTGAAATAGGTTTCGTGCAAGTAGCGATACTTACATCAGGAATTTTATAATAAAATGTGTATATTTTGTTTAATATTTAGGTCTCATTGGGTTGATTTTAACCTTAACTTCGTATATGCTGACCATACCGCCGAGCCGAGATATCCGAGAAACATCTGCGAATAATCAATTTTTCAGAAGAATGTTCATTCGTTTTGCCGCTGCGAAAGTTTGGTCCAAATTATTGAGCGTCGTCTTTTTTTATTCAGCTGTTTAACAATCGCAGATTTAAATCACTCATACAGCGATAGAATTCTGGACACAAAATGGCTGGTGAGACTTCACACGAGCGCTTACAACGTTACCAATGCATGTCCAGTAGTATACTATGTCGTATCCAACAC
This sequence comes from Styela clava, assembly GCF_964204865.1. Lineage (NCBI taxonomy): Eukaryota > Metazoa > Chordata > Ascidiacea > Stolidobranchia > Styelidae > Styela > Styela clava. The sequence continues at coordinate 15,177,183 of NC_135259.1, forward strand.
ACAAATGTTGAGCAAATGTTGGTCAATGGTGATGATGTCGAATCCAACACATAAATGTTGTTGCAAATGTCAAGCAAAATTATGTTGGTCAAACGTTGGTCAAACGTTGGTCGATGGTGATGCGTGGGAAGTTGTTATGTAATATTGTTTCCGGTATCAGGGGATAGCGTTTGGTAATTTTCGAAAACCATATCGACAACCGTGTGTTAGTCATTAAGTTTATGGCTTTGCGTATGTTTACTGATCGACATATGTCAAAATAATTGAAAAACGCCATAACCGGATGGATTAAAAGATAGAATTACATGAATAATATGATGTACTGACTTTAGTAGAAAATTGACAACTGAGTTGACATAATTAAATTCAAAAAACGTATGTTTACTGACCGACGTATGACAAAATAATTGAAAAACGCTTTTTTACAAGAAATCGATAGTTCAACATATTATTTACCACAGAGATTCTTTTTCACAGACTTTACTGTTGTTTTTGATAATTTGCGAATACAATCAGCATTTCAAGTACATGTACCTACACTACTTGCATTTTGAAATTTGGATTTCATCAATATTACTTAAGTCAGTACGTATATGTGAGTATTATACGTCAGTGAAACATGACTGTATTCCTCATAGCAATGCTCGTATTAGAAGTGAATAAGATATGATTTATTTGATTAGTTTTTATCATTGGCAGCTTTCGTTAATGTTCTTTAGCTTCCCAAATGTGTTAGTCATTAAATTTATGGTATATTTTGTATGTGTTTATATATTTGAGTATTGAGCAATATATATGAAGGTTTAAATCTTCTTTTTTGAGCCGAGTGATGCAGAGTGGTAATTTATTTCGTGTTTAGGAAATCATGCAATGTCGTAGTTAAGTTTTGTGCATCTGTTGATTGGAAACAACCATAAGGATGTACTGACTTTAGTAGAAAATTGACAACTGAGTTGACATAATTAAATTCAAAAAACGTATGTTTACTGACCGACGTATGTTAAAATAATTGAAAAATGATTGTTATCGAAGGTTTAGCGAGAAATAAAAGGCAACAGGCTGCGCATCGGTTTAAAAAAAAAAATTACAATATAAAACAGCTGATAAAAAAAGGTCGTGTTTTCCGGTCTAGTCTTTTGATTTGTATTTTTACAGTTGTTTTTATTTTTCATTACTCTTTTATTTTATTTTCGGTTTATTTTTGATTTTGAAAATTTTTTTTTTTTTTTTTTAATTTTATTTTTTTTTTAAATTTTATAAGAGATCGATAGTTCGACATATTATTTACCACAGAGATTTTTTTTCACAGACTTTACTGTTGTTTTTGATAATTTGCGAATGCAATCAGCATTTCGAGTACATGTACCCACACTACTTGCATTTTGAAATTTGGATTTCATCAATATCACGTAAGTCAGTACGTATATGTGAGTATTATACGTCAGCGAAACATGACTGTATTCCTCATATCAATGCTCGCAAGTAGATTGTTCTTCCTCGTATTAGAAGTGAACAAGATATGATTTATTTGATTAGCTTTTATCATTGACAGCTTTCGTTTATGTTCTTTAGCTTCCCAAATAGGCAACCCTAGTGATTGTCCTACATTCCCCAGATGTGATGCCAGACTTCAATACCTAACTTCGGTAAAATTGTCTTTGAATATTCAGAAAATGGCATATTTATCAGTGTAGAGTAGATGGTCTGTCATATACATAACACATTTTTATAAGTTTCAAATAGTTTCATCGCTATTGGCAAAATATTTACCACCCTCTAAATTTCGAAACACAACCCCCCCAATAATGAAAATATATATATATCAATGGAGCATGGTAGCCAGAATAATGATGTCATAATGGATGGGAAGCAGATAATAATATTTAACAAAGGTTACCAAAGTAAACAAGATCCGAAAATGATATAAATATATTAGTACAATGTCATAAAGCTTCAATATCACCGTAGAAGTTTTTTGTTGATAATTTCCCATACCATGGCTCGCTGAAAGTAAGGCATATCTCGCTGGGAAAATGTTAAGTCTGATTTAGAAGTAATATACTCTGCAAATTTGCAAGCAAAGACTCCACAATCTGATCCATTCATTTGTTGCGGTATATCAGACATTGACAACAGTTGCCAGTCAGAAAGATTGATCTCTGATCCTTTTTTATTCTTGTGCTCACAAAGAAGATAATTTTTTAGGATTTCAAGGCATTCCCGATTGGCTCCACCCATTGAATCATAATATCTTATTTGTTTCGATATGAAATCAACGACAGCTAGACACCAATGCACGCCAAGATGTATTGGATACAGAACGATGTCTTTGGAAAATATATCAACTTTTTTTTGTCCACCGACGTACTGATGTATAAGATTGTGTACTCAATCGAGGATAAAAGAATGTATTCATGGAATGTACTGCGGGGTAATCTTTTACATCTTTAGAGCGCTGGACAATCAATTCCATATAAAAATTTATAATTTCATCATTAAGCCAATTTAGACCGAACAAAGTCGACATGTGCTCGCGGGTTATTGAAATGTTGAAACACTCAGAAAGGACTTGATTTGGAGGATATGGAACTAGTGCTTTGTTTATGTGTTCGCTCATGTCGGAAGTCAGCTCAGGAAGTGTGGGTTGTTCGATAATCTTTTTTTCTTGGAGTTTTAATTTGTTGTGTAAAATTTCAGCCAGAAGTGCATCTTTCTCTTTACGTTTCTCGTGCCAAAGTCGGGCTCGTGTTTCTTCAGCACGTGTTGGAGCTTGCCTTTGACGAACTCGGCGATTGTATGTCTTTAACATGTCAGGAACGAAATTTTGTGACAAATATGGAGAAGAAAACTCTTTCAAAATCTGGCTTCTCTTTATACTATCATTGAGAGTGGTTTCTGTTTGACTTTCGGCACCCCGAAGGACTAAGTTGTATATACTTATCGCTTTGTGTAAAAACTTTCACTTGAATCGTTTTTTATTTCAATTTTTAAATTTTCACGTCATTGGACGCAAAATGGACGTGTCCTTTGTCCTGTCCGATATCCATTTTGTTATTATGCTATTGTTGTAGTTGGAATTCTTCTTTTTGTTGTGAAAAAAAAATCGCGTTTCTCATTAACTACAAGACCAATTGCTTTTGCTTTGATTAGTTTCAAAGACTTGTGTGGTCTTTATGGAATTATTCATTCCAAAATTTTTAACTCTTAACTATATGCACATATATACTTGAGTTTTTACACCAACTTCATCTTGCAGTCAAGCGAAAAATTACAGCTTATAATTAGAGAAAAATAAATTAAATTTTTTAAAATTTTTGATAAAAAAAAAACACACTTCTCTTATTTTTAACATCCATAAAACAGTATTCATCAAAAAATAAATGAAGAATCTAATTATATTGCAAAACTTCCACGCCAGAAGGACCAAATAATATATACTTATGAGAAATGCTTCGCGTCAGCATCTTTGTTTTGAATTGTTTTTTATTTCAATTTTGGAACTTCATTTTATTGGACACGAAATGAACCTATAATTGCTTTCTTTTTCATGTTATTGTAACGTTATTGTTGGTGTAATTTCACTTTTTGTCGCTTTTCTCTATCTATGGAACCAATTGCTTTGAATTTTGCAGTGGGTAAAGATCGTTGTCCTCTAATTAATTTAAAAAACTTTTGTGGGCTCTATGGATTGTATTTTTTTTCATTCCAAAAAAAAAAAAAAAAATGCGTCAGTCTGCTGATACTGTACGATTATGATGCTATTTCATTTTGGCTTTCGTGTCCATATATTGGAGCATTGATCTTTTGTTTTTATAAGAGCAAGCAAGGCCATGCGCACCGACTCAGGAGTAAAGGAATCTGACCTCGATACATTGTACGAGTTAAAAATAAAATCTCCGCTTAGCAAATCTTACGATGGAAATATTGGAATATTACGGAATCTGCAACGTAGAGTGTTCTATTCACTGAAAACATCACAAAGATAGAAACTATATTCATCAAATAAACAGTCGCAGGTTCAATTATTATTCGTTTTCAGTGTACGTAACTAATCAGTAGAGTAAATCCACATCTTGCAATCAAACTTGATTCTAAAAATATAAAAAATATGATTTGTCTCAATATTATTCCGCATGATGCAAATGTATTTGGTGTACTTGCTTCTGAATCTACTTATTTTGGGGATTGCACCCAATACAGCATTCCACTTTTTATATGTATATATTCGCTTTTAACAAACTTTGAAGTCAAAGAGATTACAAAAAAATTAGTCTTAAGTGACCACTAACTGTATGCAAAAAAAAAAAAAAAAAATTATTTTTTAAAGGCACAAGTTGATATGGTATCACAAGAAGAATATTTTTTCGTCTGGAACAATTATGAAAAACGCAAAATGATAAATCGCTGATAAGAACACACTTCGGATTGAGAGTGCGCTACCGGTAAAGTTTTCTCGGATAGGATACGGTCGACAAAAAATTTAACTTACCCTTACCGGTATTTTTACGCAGGAACGTAGCAAAGTTGAAAATGTGTAATATTAGGCTGTGATTAAAGAGCATTGTTTCTGCACATATACTAAAACAAAAACACTCACTTGATCCCGTTGATTGCACCTCGGACGTAATTTTGGTAATGCGTACTCAATTCTGTACTTGAATGCACTGGAAAATGGAACCGTTCTAGACCAATGTAGTTGTACTTCGCTGATTGAAATTATTGAGAAGATTTTAATAATATATCTGTCTTAAGGCTACCATAATAACAGAAACAAGAGAGCAATTTCCAAATATATGTACACGTTAACCAGAGCGAAGCAATGCTTACCTTTACCGCTACCGGTACCCTCCAAAAATTTCCGAGTTACTCGTGGCAAGAATTTACAGTATCTAACTGGACAGCCAGAGTTCCCATGTATAAAATAATACAGCGAAATTTTGGACGAAATATCAGATTTCATACGAAATTTAGACATAAAGAAAAGTAATAGCCTTCTGGTAAAAAAAATCAATCTTTAACCACTGAAAATTTTAAAGCCATTGTCCAAGTATTCGAAGAGAGAAGCTATTTTTAATGATAATGATGACGAATAACAAGAACAACAACAACATAATATCGAAACAATCGCTATGTCCATGAGCGTGTCCAAAAACAAAGACATTGTAAGAAAGGTAAGGTTTGTTTTTTCGTCCGGGTGTCAACGGATCGTGGAAGTACTACATCGAGTTACTCGTGGCGTCAAATTTAATACCCATTCGAAAACCGATGTTCTTTTCTTTAGCTACTGGACTAAACGCTTTCGAAATATCAGATGTTGAATATAGTGTCATCCTCTAAAAAAAATTACTTTCCTTTTTACATAAATCATCAGGACTTGCTGTGCTCATTGTAACACCACATATTGTTTTAAGTTGAACTACGGCGTGGTTTTTCCGATGAGCCAATTTTCCGAGCAAGTATTAAAAATAGTGAGACAAAAATAGAACAATATAACAGAGTTGAACGATGATTTAGCAAAACTTTCCACAGGTTTATTTATGTTCAATAGGCTACTGAGATGATAACTTTTATTTAGTTACAATAGCTTACTTTCATTGCATATTGCATTAAATGTTTCGTTTTATCATATGAAAGAGAGACCGCTTTCTTTACGCCAGGCATCGTTATAAATATCAACTTTTTTACGGTATTCAAAACTTCGCGAAGAGCCTGAGGACCAAAAATAAAATGGCAAGTTGTTATCAAAATTACCTTGACAGCGAACGTTCATTATGATTATTATAATATAAAATTAATGATATCGTGGTAAGGACATTCTCTAAAGTCTAAACTATACATTGTCAGTAATCATAATTACATACCAATCAGTTCTTATTGGTGACAGCACATTTGAACCCACGTACATTTGCACCCGCAAACTGCACCCAAGACATTTGAACCTCTATACTATTGCATCCACCGACATTTGAACCACGAACATTTGCACCTCGGACATTTACATCCCGGACATTTGAACCCACGAGAGAAAAGCGACAAAAAGTGAAATTACACCAACAATAACATGAAAAAGAAAGCAATTATAGGTACATTTCGTGTCCAATAAAATGAAGTTCCAAAATTGAAATAAAAAACTATTTAAAACAAAGATGCTGACGCAAAGCATTTCTCATAGGTATATACTATTTGGTCCTTCTGGCGTGGAAGTTTTGCAATATAATTAGATTCTTCATTTATTTTTCGATGAATACTGTTTTATGGATGTTAAAAATGAGAGAAGTGTGTTTTGTTTATTAAAAACTTTGAAAACTAATTTATTTTTCTCTAATTATAAGCTGTAATTTTTCGCTTGACTGCAAGATGAAGTTGTTGTAAAAACTCAAATATATATTTGCATATAGTTAAGAGTTAAAAATTTTGGAATGAATAATTCCATAAAGACCACACAAGTCTTTGAAACTAATCAAAGCAAAAGCAATTGGTCGTGTAGTTAAGTTAAACGCGATTTTTTTTTCACAACAAAAAGAAGAATTCGAACTACAACAATAGCATAATAACAAAATGGATATCGGACAGGACAAAGGACACGTCCATTTTGAGTCCAATGAAGTGAAAATTTAAAAATTAAAATAAAAAACGATTCAAGTGAAAGTTTTTACACAATACGATAAGTATATACAACTTAGTCCTTCGGGCGTGGAAGTTTTGTAGTGTGATTAGGTTCTTTATTTAATTTTTGATCAATAATGTTTTATGAATTTTGAAAATGTATTTTTTTTTTTTCTTCAAAAGCTTTAAAAAGTAATTTATTTCTTTTATAGTAATGAACTGTAATTTTTCGCTTGTTTAGAAAATGAAGTTGGTGTAAAAACTAAGGTATATATTTGCTGATAGTTATAAGGAAAAGTCAAAATTTACCAATTTTTTATTGTCAGTGTAATCGTTGATAAAATCTATAAATTTGTTGTATTTCGCTGATGGGATGGGACAGGCATAATTTCTATGGGATGGGAATGGGACAGAAAAATGTGTTCCATGGACAAGCCTGAATATCAGAGCTTGCTTGAAAGTCGAATCGTTTGCATAAAATACGCAGTAAGATCAAGACCGCGTTCTCCCTATATTCTCGCATGATTGCTAAAATTGATTGTTTGCATCTTTCCAAAGTATGTTTTATTTCTTTCTATTTTTTTTTTTTTTTTTTTTTGGTATACATCCAAATCATCATGCAGACAACTCGGTCTTTCTATACAGAAATATTCTAATACATAGAGCTCCTTTTCGTAGAAAACAACTCGTGCTATTGAGTCACTGCTTGTTGGAAGTTTGCTTTCATATTAAACTTATATAGCAATATTTACATATATCTATGGATATAACCTTCAAAATACTGTCGCAATCTCAGCAAAAATTACAACCGAATTCTAAAAGAATTGTACGAATGTTATATGAAAGCGTGCTGTGAATAATAAAAAACCCAAATTGGGTTGAGAGCATCGAAGGAATTCCTAAAAATAAAAGAATGGCTTCTAGAAAACTCCTTACATCTTACTATAAATCTGAACTCGAAATGAAAATATTGGATCTTATAGGTTGATTCTCCAATCTCGGCCTCCTCTTGAACATTCCGAATGCTTGAGACTTTGATATACAGAATATATTATGCGAAAAATAATATTCCAATGCGCAGATTTTTGATACCAATGCATAGATTTATTTACTCGAAAATAGGCCACATAGGTTGAACTCAAAATGTACATTTTCACCCACTGTCAATAGAAATGTAGTGATTGTTCAGATTCGCTATATAAATGTTTGCTGACGTTTTGCTGATGTCAACAACAAACAATAAAAATTTGAAACACCATCTAAATTCTAAGATGACCATTGAAGTTTCGAAAGGATTGTTCTTGTTCATGGTTAAAGCAGTACGTGGAGCGTGGAACGAAAAAACTCCACCCACATTTCAGCTTAGTAGGAAATGAAATAATTGAAAGTAATGGCTACCTACGCTGCGTGAGTCATAACAACAGATATATAGTTATTATTTCAATACCTTATAAAGATTTGTAAAAATATTTATTTTTAAACTCGTACTTTTTGTCAGGCGTATACTAGAAATTAGTGAGATGAATTTTAAGGCATTCCAGGCAAGCTTGTTTCATATCTAGTGTTAGTCAAAATATAAGTATTCCAAAATTGATTTAGATATATTTGGGTGAAGGATTTGATAGGAGAAGCTGATATATATCGCAGCCGATATATATATATTTTCATTATTGGGGGGTTGTGTTTCGAAATTTAGAGGGTGGTAAATATTTTGCCAAAAGCGATGAAACTATTTGCAACTTATAAAAATGTGTTATGTATATGACAGACCATCTACTCTACACTGATAAATATGTCATTTTCTGAATATTCAAAGACAATTTTACCGAAGTTAGGTATTGAAGTCTGGCATCACATCTGGGGAATGTAGGGAAATCACTAGGGTTGCCTATTTGGGAAGCTAAAGAACATAAACGAAAGCTGTCAATGATAAAAGCTAATCAAATAAATCATATCTTATTCACTTCTAATACGAGGAAGAACAATCTACTTGCGAGCATTGATATGAGGAACACAGTCATGTTTCGCTGACGTATAATACTCACATATACGTACTGACAAACGTGATATTAATGAAATCCAAATTTCAAAATGCAAGTAGTGTGGGTACATGTACTCGAAATGCTGATTGCATTCGCAAATTATCAAAAACAACAGTAAAGTCTGTGAAAAAAATCTCTGTGGTAAATAATACGTCGAACTATCGATTTCTTGTAAAATTTAAAAAAATAAAAAAAATTTAAAAAAATAAAATAAAATTTTCAAAATCAAAAATAAACCGAAAATAAAAAAGTAATGAAAAATAAAAACAACTGTAAAAATACAAATCAAAATATAAAAAAATGAAAATTAAAAAACGCGCTAAAAATAAAAATGGCGTTTTTCAATTATTTTGACATACGTCGATCAGTAAACATACGTTTTACGAATTTAATTATGTCAACTCAGTTGTCAATTTTCTACTAAAGTCAGTACATCATATTATTCATGTAATTCTATCTTTTAATCCATCCGGTTATGGCGTTTTTCAATTATTTTGACATATGTCGATCAGTAAACATACGCAAAACCATAAACTTAATGACTAACACACGGTTGACGCACAGAACAACGGTATCCCCTGATACCGGAAACAATATTACATAACAACTTCCCACGCACCACCATCGACCAACGTATTGACCAACATTCGACCAACATTTGTGTGTTGAATTCGACATCATATACTACTATGTCCTCACTTGGTTTATAGTCACTTTGGGTACACGTGAATCGAAGTGCAAAGTGAATATAATATAGTCAAGTCATACGGTAGTCGCTTTGGTGGGAATGAATATGCCGATTTAAATTATTACGACATAAACACACCTCATTGCCATCAGCGATGCGTGGAAAAGTCACGTTTCACCTACCGGTACCTAACTGCTCGCTACTCTAGGCCAGCCTAATTACTAATTTTCAGCAACTACCTTCTGAACAGAGGGCCACGAGCTAGCAATGTGTGGATAAACATGATCATTCAAGTTTCTTTCGATATAAACGTGTTATTTTAATGTTTGTCATAACTAATTATTTTTTCCACAAAACCGTTAGCGTGCCACGTCTGAGGGCATGGCGTGCCAAATTTGGCACGCGTGCCACGTGTTGTGCACCCCTGACCTAGAGGCTAGAACGCTATGACTTCAACTATGTTTCATCGCAAATCAAATATCTCGGACGCAATCCCCATTTCCCTCACTTATCTTGTGGTGCAATAAATTGTGTAGGCAATTTGCAACAACAGCCATTGCGCTCCTTGCAGAAAATAGTAGCTCGTGTCAGTGAAAACTATGACTGAGCGTCTTCGGACTAAAATGCGTGAAAACGACGTATGAAATCGCAAACCGTGTTAGGCATTTTGTACTATTGGCAAGAAATTGGGTTTAACATTTTCTGATGGCAGTGATGAGCATATTTATTACGAATATATCACATGGCCACAAAATTGCTTCACTTATACTAAAACTCAATGTTTTTCTGTCTACCCGATTTACCTCATGCCTAATGCCCAATAGACCAAACAATATTACGGTCAATTTATGCAATATATATATATATATTAATTAGAATTCCGTCATGACATTTGAATCCGATCGTTCATTCATACTTCATTTTTTGCTTGTCCAATGATCATGTTCTCTCTTTCTGTAAAAAAAAAGATAGAGATGTTTTAACTTACAAGATAATATTTACGATAATGGAGATTCCTACAACTTAGTACTGAGCTTGAGGTTTCAAACGTTGAAGCTGCAACCTCAATATACTCTCGATCAAAAACTGAGACCTTTTCGGGTCATACCTTTTACTTTCAAATAATTCACTTCGTGATGCCTTAAAGAAATAGGTGTATGGCTCTCACAAAGTATTGGAACTAAGATTGGGTGCATCTCGGGCAAAAATGAAACTATTAATCCGACTTGGTCGCTTTTCGTCGCTTGTTTGACTGAAATAAAACTTATATTATCTCAATAAAATTTTATTTTAAAGAAAAATTAATTTAGAATTTCTAACATCAATCAAAAATGTCGTCACCTCTCGTCTGCAAATTCACATCATTTTCCACATTGCGCTTTTTCAGTTTATATACATGGAATGGTGGTATTGTGCTATATCTGAGAAATGTAAAACAAAAGGTTGTTATAGAAACTACTTTCAACTAATAACTCAATTAACTGAATCGAATAATGATGAAGTTGCTATAATGGTAATCAAGTAAATTTGTGTTTTGATTCATCGATGGAGAATATTTTTATTTAAATCTCATTATTACCCAGTATACCATTATATCATAAAGAATTTGTGCAATTATATCAAAAGTTAGAGGTAGGCGAGGCATAAAGACATGAAGAACATATGACCCTTCAATTCTATCAGCTATACAAAATAACAAAAATCTAATAGACTTACCGGTCTTGTATCGGTGAACTGATCATCAATGTCCGACATTCAACGGACGAAGTGTCCTGGCTAAGAACAAACACAACTACAGCAAGAAAAATTGCGATATTCTTCATCTTAGTTTACGACGCTTAGTTAAACTGGACTTCAGTTGATTTATTTTTATGAGGTTGTTTTGTCCAAACAAGTCCTTTCACAAGTAACCAAATTTCTTCCTGTTTAATGAAGCTGAAAGCTCAATTTTTTGGGAATGCGTTGTTGGATTAGTTTCTGGAGTGATTTATATACGGCATTGTTAATCAATTATTTAAAAAAATCGCGGTAATTGCAGCAATCTCGAAACGAATTCATCAAAAAGTTCAAATTTTTCATCGAACTTTTTGATATGAAATCAATCCGTCTCCTCAGATATAAAGGCCTTAATTGCTCGTGCAATCATAATAATTTTTTAAAGTATGAATTTGTTCATTAGCACAAACACTTGTTCCGAATTCTGATATTCAAAGTAGTGAACGAAAGCAATCATTTTGCCTTGTCAATGAAAATCAAAACTTAAATGACGTTCCGCTTTGAAGTAGAATATTGGATATCGATAATTTATATTTGCAAATGGTTGTCACTAAATTTGAATATTATCCTTTGAATTGATATTAATACAACGTTTTATTTCGAGTCAAATACACTAAGGTTAGTGTTTTGCTCTACACTGGACAAAAAAGTTTACCACTTGGGTAAAACCTAAACCCAGTTAACAATAATTAATTCGAATAAAAAAAACTTTCATATTATCAGTTTTAGATTATCAATTTTGTGCATACAAAAAATCACATTTGACCAAATGCCATTACTGAATAATTGCATTCATTATTTCGAATTTTATACTACGTTTTCAGTATCGACTTCACTGGTCTACGGTGTTTGTTATTTGGCTACTTTTATTGCATTCGATTCAGTAGTTTTATGCCTACCAAGTCAATACATATTTTTACTCCTAATTAAATATTGAGTTCTAGCATTAACAAGAAACTCTTATTCGTAGGTTTCATAATATCAAAACTGTTAGAACAGGCCAATTCATATACTTTGGCTCAAGAAGCAGAAACAAAAAAAGCAAAATTGAAGTTCAACCAAGATTCAATACCAATATCATTTCAGAAATATAATATCAGCATCAATATCTACTATATTTTATTAACATTAAATTACTTCACCCACCCGTGCATTAAATGCCTCTGCCTAAGTTAAAGGTAAATTTGGAATTTTGCAATTAAACAAATAATGGTAATGATCTCGATCATCCTACTAAAACGAAAACAAACTGATATGGACATTTTGAATATCTCAAGTGGCGGAAACCATAATACTTATGTCTGATTAGTCGCAAAAGATCGTGAAGGAGTTTATTCAATTTAAACTCGAGCACCCAACGAAAATGATTATTCAAAATGTTTGTCGCAGCGAAAAGTAAATTGCTTTGTAGTTATTTTTAGTTCAAAAGTTAAAAAATTTATGTTTGTGACTTGTGAAGGAGTCTTGCTGTAATATGACTTATTGTTCATACCCAAGGAAACATTTCATGAAAATCATAATCAGCTTTCGGTCGGTTCACAATTTGGGTATTGTAATCATAGTGTCGAAATTGCCCTATACTGCTGTATCAAACGGCAGTCACAGCTCACGAGCATCATCTTATGGCAACCTGATTAACGAAAACATCTTGAGCTTCAGAAAAAGACATCAATTCAATTACTTGTTCTCAACAGAATAATTGTTATGCAATAATTAATTTTTCGATCCTCAAGTAGTAAATGCAGAAGCAGTTGCTAAGGATGAATCTCCCCTCAGGCAATCAGTAAAAAGATATAAATTACTCCAAGTCAAAGCAGAAAATACACTCATAATCGAAGACTCTCATCTTGTTTACGACTACGCAACGCGAAGAAAATGAAACATTTGACGATTCGGTGTTTTGTGTTATTGTCTTTTATGCTTCTGATGTCTTACAACATTGTTCATACTCAACTGACTACGGAAGGACCTATACAATCAAGGTATGAGTATTCCATAATCATATGTCCAAGTGCAATTGCTTCGCATACTTGTTTGCGCTACTGTAAAAGTCTGAATATTGTATTTTAACACACATTTGGGTTTGAACGTCCTAGATTGAATTGAATGCAACATGATAGAAGGAAATTATCTGTGATCAATTTGATTGGTGAATAAATATATATATAACATCGTTGATTTTTGGAGAATTTTACTATTCAAAGGTCATGCGATTGTATGCAGATGATATTGCATTATTTCAATCCAAATTATCTTTATCAATCAAGAATTGAGTACATATGTTTTATTTATTCAATGTAAATATTTAAATATTTTAAATTGAATTTATCTTATTTCTGCTATATGTAACTATGGAAAATTTCTTTGAGGTGAAACAGCTTTCATGATAAACATGTAGGCCTATCCAATACGTAAGTCCAGACAAACGAAGATTAATTGATTCTCCATCTAAATATTTTTTAATTTCTCATTTTTAGGCTAGGCAACACCCCACCGTGGCCAGGAAAGAAGAAACGGGACGTTGGAAAATTTGATAAAATAACAGGTTTGTTAGTAGAAATTAGTAAGAGTTTGCAGAAATAAAAGCAAGACCCAATATAAAAGTCAAATAACATTAAATCAAAAACGTAATATACCGCATTATTTAGAGCCTTTTCAGATATCGTACCATTTATCATGCATCCTCTCCTAAAACAAAAAATAATAACTCGTGTATTCCAATACTTTTTAACATACAAATATTTACACGTTATCTAATAAACTTTTTTTTGTACAGATGACGAATTATTCTTTGACGACGACTCACAGATCGATCACTGAATGAAGATTGCTGTTACCGAGTTTTATGACATTATGGAAGTTTTCTATTTTGTGTAATTTGTGAATGGCGTAATAAAAATTATCAAAATAATTTCATTGTGGAAATATTTATTCATAAGAACTTGATTCATGTTAGATTAAGTAAATCTGGATTGACTAAGTTTTGTAAGATACGGGACGTTGAAAGAGAGAGAGACGGAGATTTGTTGTTGCGTCAACCAGAAACAGTCATAAACAAAAGCAAAAATATAGTTATTTATCACAATAAAGATTGTTGTTGAAGGGAATTATTATGTTGAATTTTTTTGGATATGCAGCTTTCGGCATGAAATTGATGGTAAGCCGTGACAGACCAGTGAAGACGTGAACCAACCTACAACGGCGGGGAGTTTATCAATCATCTTGCACCTAATTGTTCCCCACGGGCTCCGAAGCCATTCATGGCAATATCCTTCGATATACTAAGACATTTGACGGCTCGTAAAAAACAAAAAACTTTTCCTTTTCATATTAAAACAGAAACATTTTTGTCTGAACTTTCCGTCTTTGTTTTCCCCAGGAAGGGTTCAATCGTTAGAGGTCCTGAATTATCAAATCTATATACGGAAAGTTTTTACCAATATATTCCGATGTGTGTGATTCGTTCCACCTACCCTGTTCCCATAAGTGGGGGTGCCCAACACGGGGCATGCGGGCCCAAAGTGGCACCTCATATGCTATAGACGTAGCACGCTAACGATTTGGAAATAAGTAATTCTTTTATTCATGGTAAATCCTAATAACTCACGTTTATATCTAAATTAATTCAATTCGTCTTTAAAAGCGTCTTCAAGACATTAAATATTTTGAGTAAATAATTTTTCCTTAATATGTGTTTTGCTGAAGTTCTTGTACATTACCCACAATGTTCGAACGTGACGTGGCACTTCGGTAACTATGCTCATGAAACTTGTGCACCCCTGTCTCAAAGTGAACATTTAAATTGTTTCAAATCTCGTTCCAAACTCTATCTAATGCATCACCGACACGAAGATAAAGCATATCAATTACACTTTTAGGTGAATATTTATATAATATTGCGATATTGGCCTATATGGATTAGAGCGCTATGACTTCAACTATGCTTCATCGCAAATCAAATATCTCGAATTCATGGTGTGATAAATTGGATATGCAATGCATAACCGGAGCAATTCCGCTCGTTCCTGAAAATAGTTGGTTGTGCAGTGAATATTATGACTTGGCGTTTTTCGTACTGAAATGCCTGAATATGGCGTGTAATATGGCAAACTGTGTGAAGCATTTCATACTATCGACGAAAAATAAAATTAAAAATTAACAAGCGACAGTGATAAGCGGTTATATCACATGATCACAAAAGTTACCAATACTAAAACTACATGTTTATCTGTCTACACTACACAATAGACTAAACAACAGTACGATTTGTTTATGCAGTATATATATTAATATAGAATCCCGCCATAACATTGTGAATCCGATCGATCATTCATACTTCATCATCTGCTTGTCCAATAAAATTGTACGCTCTTTCTGTAACAAAAGGTAGAGATGTTTTAACTTACAAGATAATATTAACGGCAATGGAGATTCCCACGACATAGTAGGCTACTGAGCTTCAGATTTTGAACGTTGATGATATGATCATATTATTTCCTTAATACAGAACTGAGATCTTGTCCAGCAATAACTTGTACTTTCAAATAATTTGCATAGTAGTGCATCAAAGAATTTTTTTGAATAGAAGAATCTATTAGACCAGGGGTTCTCAACCTTTTTTCTGTCAAGTACCCCCATCCAAGTCACGAAACAATCAACGTGAAACCCCGGTAACCAGACACCGAACAAACTTGTGATATACTGATATATTGACTAACAATTTGTTGCAACACCAATTTAATGACCATATGTAACTGAATTAAATCGTCTTGTTGATATTATTGCCCTTGTCGTCTGCCTAACTGATAAATTCTTAAAATCTCTGCAAAGTTTCAATAAGCATAATCACTTCTCCAATGCTCGCAGCACACTGTATTTAGAGATTTCACAGTTTGTACGCGAAGCCTTGAACAAACTGAACAACTTTCACATTGTTGTGTCACAATCACAACAACGCAAAATCAGGGAAAATCTAAGTTTCAATGGCCGTCTAGTTTCAATGGGCACGAATTTTCCCATGGTAGTAATAAAAGATAACAAAAACAGCAACCTACAAAAACTCGACTGTCATCTAGGTACCCCTGGAAATCTTCTCGTGAACCCCCGGGGATTCGCGAACCCCAGGTTGAGAACTCCTGTATTAGACTTTCGAATCTCACATTAATCAAAAATGTCATCACCTTTTGTCTGCAAATTTACATCATTTTCTACATTGCGCTTTTTCCGTTCCCATGCGTAGAATGGTGGCTGTGTGCTTAACCTGCAAAATGTGAAACAAACGATAGCTACTTTCAACTGAATCACTTAATACACGATGAGGTTGGTATAAAGGTAGTTAAAATATGGAAAACTTGTGTTTTCGATTCATCGGGGAAGAAAATTTCTGTTTGAATCACATTAATTATCACCCAGGATTTTTTTTTTAAATGAATAATTTGTGAAATTATATCAACTGTGTAAAAGTAGCCGAGGCACAAAGAGATGTAGAACATACAACCCTTCAATCCTAACAGCTATACGAAATAACATAAATCTAACTGACTTACCGTATCGGTGAGCTGATCATCATTATCCGAGATTCAACGGGCGGAATGTCCTCGCTAAAAACTAACATAACTACTGCAAGAAATATTGCGATATTCTTCATCTTAGTTTTCTAATCTTCAAGATAATCAGAAAAATTTATATTGTAATTGACACAAGAAATTCAAGTAATGTCGAGTTGGGGGAAATTATTTTTATGAGTTTTTTTTGCTCGAACGAGATTCTTTGCACGTGGCCAAAATCCGTCTAGTTAAAAAAAGCTGAAAGCTGAGTTATTCAGGAATGTGTTGGATGTGTTTCTGAAGTGCTTTATATACGGCATTGCCGATCATTGATTTAAATAATTACGGTAATTGCAGAAATCTCAAGACTAGTCTATCAAAAAATATCAAAGTTTGATCAAAGTTTCCGATATGAAACCAGTTAGGTAAGTCTCTTGAGATATAAATGTCTTGATTGCTTGTGCAATAGTAATTAACATTAGTTTTTCTAAGTATGAATTTACTTAATAGCACAAACACTTGTTCTAATGTTTAAAGTACTAAATTTTCTGTCTTGTCAAAAAAAATCAAAAATTAAATGACATTTCACTTTTGAGATGATGAGTGGAAATCATAATAATTAAATCCAAATGGATTTAACTGAATGCGAATATTATCCGCCAAATTGATATTGATCTTGAGTGCCAGTACCCACAGTTTTTCATTCGAGTTAATAAACAGGTTTTGCTATACATTGGACAAAAAATAAATTCAAACATTCTTCAAATCACCACTCTTATAGAACCAAAAGGTTCTAGAATTGGCAAGAAATGTTTTTCCTCCAAAGTATATTTTAGAAAGTCCAAAAATCAGTCTCTGTCCAAATAGGCAGAACAAAATTTCTGTTAGAATGGACAAGTTTTCAATATTAAGTTAAACATAGAAGAAGTGAAATTAACCTTATATTAAGATTCTATACCAATATCATTTCGGCAATATTGTCGTTAAATTGTTAGATCTGACTGAAGTTAATTGTTTGTACCTATTTTCCAACCATTAAATGATTCTACCTAATGGCAAGGTAAAAGTGGAATTTCTAAAATAAATCAATATAGAGGTAAGAATTGATTGTATTGATAAGCCCGGTCATTTTATATAAAACGAAAATAAAGTGAATGGACATTTAAAAGATTTAAGTGGTAGAAACCAATCTTATGTTTTTAAAGATGATTTTAGTTATTTATATTAGGTCGCAAATGATCTCAATTAAATAGCAATTTAAAGTAGTATCCGTTGAAGAATAAGCAACATGTAATCTTTTGGAGCGATGATTATGAAAAATTTCTTTCTTATTATCTACTTAAGCAAGTGCATCTTTTTCTACTTTGAATTGGTTCACTTTTCTGATACTTGTTTATGATTATGTTATAGCCTATCTACGATCGCATATTCAAAATAAAATTAGTGAAAAATGGATAATGTTCTAAACATTTTTGGAATGTGATTACTTTTATTTTTGTCAGAGTATTCTGGGCAAAATCTTTCCATCCCATTTTACAGTAGAGTTTACAGACGAGATCAAAAAGGGTTGGTTAATGGTTTAGATTAGAACATTGCCGCTGATCTGGTAACTCAACCTAAAATATCAAATCAGTGATGGGAGATTTTACGCACTTTTGTTGAAATATTTTTCGATGAGTTACCAACAAACTAGATTACTAGAATAATCCGTGGTGATAAGAAATAGTATGAAAAAATAAACGATCCCTTTGAGAGGTCGTTAGATGATTAAAATCAGCTCATTCATCAAACTTTCACAGTAGTTGAATTACGTATGTATGAGCGTTATTTTGGATCTGATAAAACTGATGAAAGAAATAGTAAATGATAGATGATTAATTCCTAATATTTTATCTATGAATGCCGAATTACTGTGAGGAATCAACCTATACTGTACTTATGTAATTGTGTTTTAATGGAATTTTCAATGCTCGGAATAATTTGAGTTGAAACGCATTGACTGTAGATATAATATGAATTGAGTTGACTCTGTCTTGGTATTTTTTTAATCTTGATCTTTTTCCAAGAAAAAAGTATTCATTTAAAGCGTTTAATTCATTGTTTCCGCCCTTTTCATACCTTATTCTTGAACAAACTGTTTTTAATTTTGTTTTTCAATTTTTGTTTAGAATTTATTGAATTTGATTTTGCTCATAATTTTGTTTTAATCAAGAGTTGTATTAAAGTTACATAGGTATAAATGTCAACGCTTTCGATCGTTTAATTTTACTAAATGTCACTTTGAAATAGGAAATTCGAACAATGGTCAGATTTTAGTCTTATATTTTTTAATTTCAATACTAACCATAAATGTGTTTAACATTAAACGTAAAGGTGAGAACAGGAGTATGAAAATAAATTATTTTTTTTATCTGTGTACTTTATTGCTTTATCTTCATACACATTCCCAATTTCAATGGCAAGGATGAAAATTCGGCTGATCATGGCACAGTTTATTCAAGGTAGTGTTTTATTGATTTTGTTTAGAAGTATCAACCAATTTACATGGCATTCTGTATACATTTTAAATAAATTAAGTTTTCATAGTAGCAAATAAGTGACTCAAAATGACACATTTTGTGAATTCTGGTATTTTTGTTTGATAAAATAAAATCAAACTATGCAATATATTTTTCCAATAAAATAATAAATATTTTGTATTAAATATCCGGTAGCCCCGGCATGGCTTGGAAAAGAGAAAAGATCAACAGTGGACAATGATGAAAATTTAGGCGCGTGCAAAATTACTTTCATACATTCGTGCTGGGCCATTCTACGAACAGAGATCTATTTTTATTTTTGCCTTATTGGCCATGGAGAATTTCACATAAGCTTTTCATAAACCATATTTTCAAAGCAGTTTACTAGTGCGCAATAATGCTAAACATTGAGTAAAATATTGAGAATTTTGAATTAGGTATTTACAAAGGTGCACAGGCTTCCTAAAAAGCTCCAGTATCGCTCTATTAAAATGTTATTGGATATTCTATTGAATTAATAAAAAAGGGACGAATTTTATAAATTCGATTTACCTTTTTATAAGCAAAATTTGATCAATTTCAGTCGGTAACTCAATTGATTTTAGGTTTATCGAATATATTTTGCACTGTCATGTTGTCAGATTTATCAAAATTTATTTCTTTTTGCTTCACTAGTAATTGAATGTATTACTCTTTTTTTGCAGATATTGCACTCTTTATAGAGGCGGAAGTTTTCGACTGAATCGTTCAACATATTCAAAGGATGTTTAACACATTTCGTTTTTAATTTTTCGATGCAAAAATTAAAATTAAATGATGTTTAATAATTTATTGATTAATATTTTTGATAAATGATTTTGCAATACATTAAATGAAATTTGTTTGAAAATATCTTGTCTTCAATTGAAATAATGATATTTTAGTGATGATATCTGAACTGAACGTCTTCATTGCATGCATTATATTTCTTATATTGGAAGTTTTTCAAATTATAGGACGGATAGGATTTACAAATTTATCCTGCGAGCGAGGAAAGCCGATCTCTCGCCCGGTTACCAGGTCATGCCGCCTATAGGATTGATTAGTTAGTCAGTTATGTGTTTTTCAGATGATAATTTGTGCTCGTGTGATATTTTTTACCGGTTAGAAAAAAAACTTGACTTGACTCGGACTTGATGGTGGAGGAAGCCTTAACCGACTAACAGTTACGTGAACCAACCTACGGCGGCGAGGAATCCAGCAATCTCCCCGCATATAATTTACTCTACATTGAATTCGCACCTGCGAACCCACGCAAGGTAATCAGAGATGCGGTGGCGAGCATATTTCTAACGCTTAGGAATATGCGCCACGCCGCGGAGTCAATTTTTTCGTTATTCAATTCGATCAGCAAGATATTTGAAACAAAAAGTGAGCATATGTATGTAATTGAACAGATTTCTAGTATAATCGTTGCAAGCAAAAACTGAGAAAAGAACTGAAATTAGGCATTAACTTACTTGGTAAATTTAACAACGCTGCTTAAGGTACAGAATAGAGAATGCTCCAAAGGCTCAGACGTGGGCCCAGTCATCCTTCTCGAATCCAAGACAATAATCTATTCTCAATAGGAGTTCTAGTGTATCTTTCCTATCATATTGCCTTCGCCTTTACTGCTATATTGAGATGCTATCAAGCACAAACGTAAGGTGATAAAATTTATTTTATGTTTCAAACAAACAACATACACAACTACGTGTTAAATTGAAATCGGAATTAAAAATGTGTCGTGACGTCGTTGATTCGTTTTATTGTGGATATCTTGCAACTAGTTTTTGTATAGTCGCCCGACTAGCGTGAAGTTATTGATGCTCATCAGGCGAGTTAATATCTCCAAACAGAATAATATCCATGTCTGAAACAGAAAACAAATGTTTGTAAAATATCACCAGATTAAAGCAAGGATTATTAATATATGAAGTTTCTCAAAAATTATGCGCAAGAACCTGCTTCACAGAAAGTTGGGCTTCTCATGCATAAATCCCCTTCTGGTAGCAGCCAAATTACATCTTTTGAATAATATTGAAATTAATTTTACCTAGATCATTCATATCATCTTCAAGAGATCTTTTCTTTTTTCCACTCCATGGTGCTTCTCCGCCTGGTACTCTTAATTATATCAACAACAATTGAAACCAAGGATAATGAAAACGATTAAAAAAAAATTGTGCAAGTTGCATTGGGATTCGGGTTCTCTCAAAAATGAAGAAACAGGAATCAACATTCAAAAATTGCTTAAAAAGATTTGTTTAGTACATTACCTTGATTCTGGTCCGTAAAATGGGTGTTCTGCGTTCCCTTCTTGAGCTCCTAACAATATTGCTACACACATCGCCAAAACAAAAATCCATTTTGTCAACGCAGCCATTTATACTTTAATGCTAACTTTCTCATAAAACGCTGTTTACCAAAAATAGAATATGAAATTTGCTTATGAGTGATTTAAAACACAAATATCAATTCTTTTCAATAAAAGCTTGCAAACGAATATCTTACACGGTTCTAAACTATCGCATTCTTTAAGTACAGCTAAACAAAGTCTATATCTGATATTTGGATGATAAGGATTAAAAACTATAAAATTGCAGTTTATTTGAATGGAAAAACGTTGATTTACCGGGGATGAATCCCAGATTGTATAACAGTTGTACCGACCCTAAGAAATATACTAATCTGAATTAATTAATACGTTTTCTATTCAAACGAAATAAATAATGATACAACAGAACAAACCCTATCACAAAAACTGTGATAGTAGCATGAGGAGGCTCGTATGTCCAAATGATTTTTGAAGAAGTTCTGTTTCAATTTATAAATTTTGTATCCATTAACTGAGGACCTAATGCTTTTATGATGCAATTATGAATGGGTAATGTTGATAATCACTATTATTATATACTTCCAAATTGACTTTAAAATGACATATTGGTGATTGCATAATGAGTACTTATTCAAGTCACCAAGATTACTCCTTAATTCTTGAATAGCGCGATGGCTTTGCTGTTGAAGCTTTATACTTTGCTCCGTGGGCGTCGTAGGTCTTATATCTCGGAGTCAAATCTCATGACCCCATCTCACCCAAGGTGTACACACTGGACAGGCAATGCCGAACCGTAAACATAATGGCTCTTCCAAATAAAATTGGAAAATGAGTGATTGATTGCATAGGGTTTTGTTCGGAGCAAAAAGCGTGGAAAAGCGTCGTATGACGAAAATCAGGTGCCACTTTGGTAAGCGACCTCACTTGCTTATCGCGATCTCATTCTTATAAAGGCATTCTCGTAGAATTCAGTTCCTAACTCTAACCAAAAGAACTGTGATCACACAGCCGCTAGGATCGCCTAACAAAGTAGTACCGAACAATATATCTAATGCTAGTAATGGTTGATGAGGTGCAGCATCGCAGTGTTTGTATTGATATAATATGTAGGTAGGCCTTGTCTTGGCATCGTGTCATAAACTAACTCAGAAAACGCTACATTTTAAAAGTCAACCGTGTGCGATATAATCACTCATTTACCTAAATTATCTCTTTATCTAGTCGACTCTGCAGAAAGTCGCTAAAAGTATAGTAGGCCAGGGGAAGTCGGACCTACTAATAACTTATTTTGAATAACTTTTTACGCGAGGTGTCGCTATTAGAAGGATTTTATTTTGCCTGTCCATCATACCCCGACCTATTGTATAATAATTTTACTTTGGCTTGTTTAGTGTTAATTACACGTTTTTACCGCGACACGATAAATGTGGGCAGCAATGTACCTAAGTAAAAGCAATTGTTAAGCAAAATCACTACCCAATTTTAAACATTTATACTTCACTAATAGACAAACTACTTGACGTTAAATTGCTCTCTACTCACGAAAAGTCGATGCTCTTCCTAATGCATTACTTGAACAAGGCAATATATAGATCATTCTATTGTAATATGTAAGAACAATCTCGCGCGGTATTGAGAGGATAATTAGGAAGTAATCCGACGTTGAATTGAAGTACTAGATATGTAACCATCACCCAAGCGCAATTATCTTAATTTATCATCACCAACCATCTAAATTATTTCAGTTCAATTGAAAACGCAAGTACCAATTATGTCCTCAATGCATCCATTCCTGTATGATATTCAGAATCAAATCATTTAGCATTTGTGGGTAGAAATGTTATAAATTGAAATTAACATATATATGTTAAAAATCAATCAGAAATCTGAGCTTCCTCATGTTGATATCATAGACTTTTTGATATTGGGGTTTTTCATTTATTTTTGATTAGGAATTCATTTATTATTCACTATGAATTGATATATTTCTCCCAATTTCATAATGTGAAGATAAATTGATACATCACAACAGTAATTTTGCAGAATATTTACTGAAAAGAATTGATTCTGTACGAATTGATGATTCGTAATATCAAATAATTATGTATTGATGTTTCAAGTGGTATTTTAATACGTTTAAATATATTTCATTAATTAAACCGCCAGTGCGTAATTTCCCAATTTTGAAATATCAATATTACTTTGCTATGTTCCTGCACTCAGAACAATGAACAAAGTTTTTTCCTAATTTCTACGTATTTGAGGGTTGTCAATAGGACGCTGTCTAAACACAAAAGACGCGATCTTTTTATTACGAACCGTAGGAAATGCCTGCTTTATGGACTTTCACTATCTGTTTAAATATGCTACTTTTCAAATCGCATATAAATCACTACAATTCATTTTGTAGAAATCTTATTTTCTTTATTATTATTGTACTTCAAAATTAAAAAAGCAACAAGTAAAAGTAAACAATTCATAATCTCAATTTCATATGAGGTTGCATTTTTGTTTTTGTCTGTGATGTGGTGCTGCATATATTTACTGATGTCATTCAGGAATGTTAAAGAAAGCAACGTCCATGCCTGGGAAAAAAATATATATATTTAGCATGAAGCTATAAAACTAAATAAGCTACGTAAGTAAACCACCTTCGCTGAGCAAACTCCTTCTTTATATAAGAAGTCATACCAACGTTGAACTTCAATTTACCTGGATAGTACCCCATTCATAAAAACCTATTACTCAGTCTTTTGAAATAAATCTTACCTATATCACTTTGCGTATCGTCAACAGATCTTTTCTTCTTTACAGACCACGGAGTGCCTTCAGGAAATCTTAAAATGTACAGAAAAATATATAACTATTGCATTTTCGGTACACCCGTAGTATGTGTACCAGGTTAGGGTTAGGCCATAATTTTATTTTGATTTCCCTTATTTTAGTTCTACTACGAGTTTGGGGACTGTCTGTGATAGCCATGTGAATTTACCTCCTACCCATAGACTTCAGTACCTTTACACAACTTGATTTAAAATAGGCGAACAAAATTAGTTACCTCCATATTGGTACACATACTTCTGGAGCGCCAACTTTTCAGTAACAACTGACTAAATATTATATACCACCGAGTATGTTTGTAATCTTGCAATTTGATGATATGATTGTTTCACCTAACATGTTATGAAAACACTTCAAAAACTTACCTTGTTGGACCTGCATCTGTTAACTGAGCCGCAATAAGTATTGCAACACACATCATCAACACCGGAAACAACAGTTTGAAAGTAGCCATACCCGATTTTATAGGCTCCTCTTCAGTTTAGTTATTAGAAAACAATTTTCTAAAAATGAAATAACATAGATTTCAATCATGATGCCAAGAAATAATCATGTGTTTTTATTTATTCATTGAATATCATGCAAATGAAGTCTCAATTTCCAAACTTCACTGCCCAAAGTTGTGCATTCGAATATATTTCAAAGATATTGAGACATCACTTGAAACCTCAATACAAAAATATTTATTATCAATTTTGTACTTCTCTAAATACATAAAAAAAAAATAAGAAAATATCTCATCTATAATATAAATGAACAAGCAAACTCAATCTTTAGTTCTCATAACATCAGTGCCAACCAGGAAAATATAGTAATACAAGGTAAATGAGTTCCTAATGAAAAAGAAATAAAATACGGTATAACAGACCCCCATATCACAAAGGCAATGATACCAACATAAGGAAGATCGGAATTCAGAATGATTTTCAGCATATTGTAATTTCAATTTATAGCATTTGAATCCTTTTGATGGCTTAATGATTTGATTCCAAATATCTTACAGGTATGAATGTGTATTGGGAATCTGAGTGGTATTTGCGTTCACGTTCACTTGAACTAAAGTGCTTCAGATTATTGGTGATGGTGAATTAAGATAATTATACATTGGTGATGGATACATATCTATCACGTCAACCCTATCCTTGAAATTACCTCCCATTAGCCTCCCAATACCACGTGACATTACACTTTTAAATTGCAGTAAAAGAATCTGCAAATCACTTTGGTATAATTTGGAAACTTGTATTTCCGTGAGTGTTGTGAAATTACCCCGTTCAAGTAGTTAGTAGGCAACCATTTCGTACATTCAAGTAACGAATTATGAAGAGCATTGACATTTCGAGAGTTGAGTAATTCAACGTCAAATATTTTGTCTGTTAATGAAGTTGTACAAATGGTCGAGTATGAGCGGGTAATGATTTTGCATAATTTAATCATGTGATTATATTTAATCATTGAACGCTGGTAACAACCAATTATGAACTTAGTATTCAAACATCACTACTCCAAATTGCTACATTTCAATATAATTAGATGATATAAAGAAACCTATTAAACCATCAATGCAGAAGAGCATTTTATATCCTCACGAATCATCAATCCTCGTGATATCAATTATTTGTAGTATACTATAATCTACGAAATTACTGTAGTCTACAAAATTAATGTTGTGCTGTAATGATTTACCTTCACATTATGTAATTATATGATGCTCCTGTTGCATATCAATCTGATGTATTCAAATACAAGCACATATAGGGAATTTCTTCTTGGGCAGTTTAGAATTATCTCGTGTATAAGTATATTCCTAAAGAAATCTTTCGGACGATTGCATTAAAGTTGAGATTGTCTTGTAGTTTATTTCTTTGCCATAATTAAAAATTGTGAAGACAAAATGTTACAAAAAAAAAAAAACTCTCGTAATAATTTAAAACCTATGACCTCACTTCTTTAGATACCCTTAAAAACAGAAAATACCTTTCATTCCTAATTTAATTTATAAGATTACTATCGAAGAACATTAAAGGATAAATAGTAAGTTTGTCACACAATGTAATTCGAACTTAATATTTTAGACGACTGACTGAATGATACATTTCTGCTAAATTATTTTAAAAAAATACGGATGATATTTAAAAAAAAAATCAGATTATGGTCATATTCCCTTAACATTAAGAAGTAGATGATAATCTATGCTTGGTGCGCCAATGAATAAATACATGTGCTTCTAATTCACACTTTGAAAAGTAGTAGTACTCTTTTGAATGATCTGTTTTTTTTTACAAAAGTTTCAATTTAAAGACATAAAAATATTTATCAGCTCAAACAAACGGTCTGATACATTTTAAAAGCAAAATTTACTCACAATTTCACGTTTAAGTCTGATAAATTTAATTAATTTGTAACGCACTTGTTCATACAGAAGAGGTTTGTATTACGATTTGGTGATTTACAAGTAAAACCTTTTTATTCGGACTAATCATATTTGCACAGTATGAGATTGTTCCACGATCGTAGCATGAATTTAAAAATCTGTTGCACGTTTTTTATAATATGTACACTGATGATCAACATGGTAAACTCAGCTCAAAGTATTGTAGATGAAAATCAGAAATCCTCCCCGCCAGGACCAACTACAAGGTATCCAATTGAAATGTTACATTTAATATTAATCAATAATAGAGATTAATATTGCATTTTCATCTTATTTGTTTATTCAATAATTTTCCAAGTTTAGAGATTACTGGTGCAATTAAATTCAATAAATCTCAATAGCGGAAGTTTTTAGATGTGAGACTGAGTTGCTGAACGTTAAATTTGGGCAAAAGTACCAAAATAAAACAAAAAAAGTGTGTAGGTGTTTGCACATCTTTTTGGCAATGATGCAATAACGCGAATCCACCTAAGTTTATTCTAAACAATAAAATCTACTTTTTGCTAAATTGTTTATGATTGTTCTCGATCAGAATAGCTACTCCGCGGTGGGAGGGAAAGCGAAAAAGATCAATTGTTGACGAGTCAGAACAACAAGGTAACATAATAATTTGGATTCATTAAAATATTTTTTTGTCATTTTATTGAAGAAACAACTTTTTGTGTTAATTTTGCGTTCATGATAATTTCATGTTTGTCCGAATTTTGTACCAATATTATAAATTACAGTTTGGATTTGTCATTTTAATAACCTAACGATTGTCCCTCTCTAATAAAAATAACAATTTAACAAAAGTTAAATTTTTAGATGAAGATCGTAAAAAGTACTTTTCTCATTTTTTAGAAAAACACAATATGACTAATTTCACTGATATGAAATACCCCACTGTTAAGTCCCAGAAGTCCAAGTTAGATCATCTTTCTTCGCTCCTGTTTATTGACGAAATAAAATTATTACACAATATTGGTTTCTATCCTTTTTTTCTTTTTTGGAATATGTTCCGCAGATTCTGGTTTCATCAAATTCCATGCAAATATTGCAGCTTGAATTACTATACTATATGCATTGCAAGCGTATATTATTTGATCACGTGGTTATTTTAATTTTAGCAAACGAAATCATTTCAGTGGTTTACTATTTTATATTTTACAGAACGAGACGTTGCGTCGTTTGAGGAAACAACTTCTTGATTATGAAACTTATGTAAAATGTCATCTTTATAGTTTGTTTATTGTTTTGCAAATACATTCATCTGAAAATAAATTTCCGACTACTTTTTTGAACAAAATTTATAGAAGAGGCTTTATAGATTTAAAATTTGAATTAGAAAACTTGAAACATAACCTTGCCGGCTAGTGGTAAATCTGAGAATGGAAGTTACTGCTCTAGTATTATATTTTTTATTTACTTGTATCTGATATAAAGATACAAAGTTGTAAAACAAACAAAGACGAATATATGTGCATCTGGGGTATAGCACAAGTTCTGGAACAAATATAGTATTAAATGAATCTTTAAATTAAATCTGACACAGTGATTATTTAAACAACTCTAATATGAAATGAGGAGAGCAGAGCATGGGCAAGTGCTCTATACCTAAACCGCAAAGTATTTTGTTAAGACACGTCGATTTTTTTGGATAATTATGTTTTTATTGAGTTTGAAAAAGTGTTGAGTTATACTCGTAGTGATTTAATTCTACAGCTAAAACCAACGATTAAACAATTTCTAGACATATAACACATAATTTTTAAAAACTGATATATCACTCGGTCAGTCATTATATAATCCTAACTATTAGATTTCTTGTGGCATAAATATGTTAATTAAGTGACATTACAAATGTGCAAACACCAAAAAAAAGCATCCTAATAGAATGAATAATCGTGAAATTACAGGTAAATTCGGATCACGTTTCCTTTAATTACTTAAATTATTTTTCGTGCAATAAATTCCGAGTTTGGCAATAGCATGGAACTTCAAGCTAATAGTAAGATAAAGCTTTTGAAAACGGATTTATCGCAAAATTAACGTTGCGTTGTAAGTTTGATTTGATGAAGAACGCAGTCTGTGATGATTGTTCTATTTTGTTTTAAGTCAGATCTTGCCAAACTGCTCCAATTGCAAATTGGTTTGGAGAATCTTCTTTATTCACACACATCATTCATGCGATTCGCCATTATACAGCACACAGCGCTATTTAAAGTTTAAACGATTTAAACGTCGTGACACATATGATTTTGCATGGGCATGTTGGAGAATGATAATTTCATTTTGATTGCAGAAGTCAAGCATTTCAATAGTCAATGCTTAATTTAATCAAGTAATTATATTTAATCCTTGAACGCTGGTATCATGCAATTATGGACTTAGTATTCAAAATTGCTACATTTCAATATATTTCGATGATATAACGAAACCTATTAAACCATCGATGCAGAATAGCATTTTATATCCTCACAAATCATCAATTCTCATGGAATCAATTATTTGAAGTAAATGATCTGCAAAATTACTGTTGTGATGTAATGATTCATTCTCACTCACATTATATAATTAGGATGCTCCAATTCATAATAATCTGATGTATTCAAATAAAATCACATAAGAGAATTTGTTTTTGCGAAGCCCAGTATTATTTCGTGAATAAGTATATGACAGTGTAGATCATTCACATGATTGTATTAGAATTGAGATTGTCCTGCAGTTTTGACCTCTTTTTATGTCGGGGTTTAGTGTTTCAATAGCTTTTTTCAATGTTTGTTGAGAATTAAAAATTGTGAAGACAAAGTGTTACAAAATGGAAGAAACCTCACATTTAAAACCCATGACTCCGTCAAATAGTGGTTGACTAACAAGTTTCGGCTTTATACCGTATAGAATGATAATTTTGTGTTACAGCGATGCAGAAAATGCTTTGCGGAAACCAGCCAATATTTGAATTATTTTGTTTTATTTTTTAGATACCCTTAAAACAGAAAATACCTCCAATTCATAATTCAATTTATAGATTACTACCGAAGAGTATTGAAGGATGCTATAAATAGCAAGTTCGTCACAAAGTGTAATTCAAAAATCCTCTTAATCTTAATATTTCAAAACCGACTGACTGAATGATACATTTTTGCTAAATTATTTAAAAAGACGGACAATTTCATAATAAAGTTTTCAAAAAGCAGCACATGGTCATATTACCAAAATATCAAGAAGTTCTTGGTGAGCCAATGAATAGATTGATGTATGTTCGATTCAAATTTTCACAAGTATAGTTGTACTTTTTCAATTGGTGTCAATTTTGTTTCACAAAACTTTTAATATAAAGATGAAAATAATAATCAGCTCAAACAAATAAATGGCTTGAGATAATTTCAATGCGAAATTCTCGCACAATTCCAACTCTCTTTGCCAATTATTTTGGGAATATATACCAAGTCTGTTAAATTTAGACACAGATTTGGGGCACGGATTAGTAATTTACAAGTAAATTGTTTTTATTTAGAATTAAATATTTTTACACAATATAGAACCTGTTCTACGATCAAAACATGAAGTTTCAAATCTGCTGCGTGTTTTTTATAATATGTACGCTAATGATTAACATGGTAAACTCATCTCAAAGCAGTGTAGATAAAAACCAGGAATCCTACCCGCCAGACCCAACTACAAGGTATTCAATTAAAATGTTTCATTTAATATTTATGATTAGCAGAGATTAATATTGAATTTTCCTCTTATATATTAAATGATACCAAGTTAAGAGATTATTTGTGCAATCAAAGTTTATAAATGTGGTATTTAGTTGCTGAACGTTAAATAAAGCAAAAGTACCAAACAAAAACAATGAGTGTGGAAGTCTTTCCACATCTTTTTGACAATGGCAATACCGCACAACAAAAATGCACCTTTCTAAATTCATCTTGAATGAAAAATAACAAAAGCTATTGTTTGGTAAATTATTCATGATTGTTCCCAGAATGGCTACTGCGGCGTGGAAAAAAAAGCGAAAAAGATCAATTGTTGATCAGTCAGAACATCAAGGTGAATGAATACCTTTTTTGCAATTTTCTCAACTAACAATTTTTTGTATCATTATATATTCAGTCCCGCATATTTGCTTTCGTGACGGTTTCATGTTTGTCTGAATTTTGAACAGATGTTTTAATATATATTTGGATTTTACACAATAGTTTTTGGTTTTCCCACTCTTTTTTCTTAGAATGTTTTCGGAGATTCTTGTCTTATGAAATTCCATGCGAATCTTAAAGCTTGAATTGATAAAAGCAGTGTGCATTGCACACGTATATTATTTGATCAGGAATTTGTTTTGATTTTATCACATGAAAACATTTCAGTAGTTTATTAATTTTTTTTATATTTTACAGAAAGAGACGTTGCGTCGTTTGAGGCAACAACTTCTTGATCATGAAGCTTTGTACAAAGTCATTTTCTTAATTTGTATATTTTTGTTTTAATACCTTCATCCAAAAATAAATTTCAGACTACGCTTTTTGAACATAAATTATAAAAGAGACCTTGTAGATTTTAAAATTTGAATCCAGGAACTTTAAACCAAACCCTCGTGGTAATTTGTAGAACTGAGAATGGCAGCTACTGCCATAATATTATATCATCCATTCCCCTATATCAGATACAAATATGTAAAATAAACAATGACAAACATATAGCACAAGTTCAGCTTCTGGGACAAATATAGTATAAAAACGAATATTTTAATTAAATAGGACCCAGTGATTATTTCATCAACGTTAATATGAAATGATCAGAGCATAGGCAAGCGCGCTAGAACCAAACCGCAAAGTATTTTGTTGAGGCACGTCGAATTTTTAGAACAATTGTTTTTTCATTGAGAAGCTGCGAAAATGATTTTGTATATGATGATTGCCGAACTTCAATGGTGGGCCGTAGAAAGCACTTTTTACTCAGTCAGCTATAACAGCTATCTCTACTAGTCGGCGGTGTGAAAACAGAACCCAATGCACGGAATATATTTCGGAATAATTTATTGCCTGCGTTTTTTGAGGGGATTTGTTAATTAAGATAAAATTATTGAACCTATCTATTGGTTATCTTTGTGACAGAGGGAACATTTTAGGCTGTTTGTCTGAAAGAGAAAACAAATTCAAGACGGGAGGCATATAAAATATTCTAAGTATTTGGACGAAACGTGTACTATATCAATATTTACTGGTAATTAATTAGTTTATGCATTCTATTCAAATGCTTTCATTTGGGTGTTTGCAAATTTACAATGTCATTCTGATCTATGCCACAATCTAAAAGAATTATAGAATGACTGCAGTGTGTTGTACCAGTTGTTCAAAATTGTTTTCGTGGGATCATTTACCATAATTGTTACAATCATAAAGCTGTAAAGAACCAAATTTTTGAATTCCTCACTTGATACGAAATAGTTCGAAGTGTGGCGACCACAGAAATAATTATGTGCAATTTTGCTGGTTCACTAAAAAAGTATTACGAAAATGTATTTTTGTCACTAATAATTCTTGACTATAAACTATGTCTCGCTTGTTACTCTTATAGATTCGGTAAAAAAAATAATAATATTGTGGCCGTTGTTGAAAAAAGTATCTGAAGAATTTTTTGAACACATTGCAAACTGACTGATCGATTTGGTTTTGACTACGGTATCGGGTTTTTGAAACTGCTTCCGCTTAACACGATTAACAATTTTCCATCTCTTCAATTTATCAGCTACACTGGCCAACACATTTTTTG
Organism: Styela clava; assembly: GCF_964204865.1. Lineage (NCBI taxonomy): Eukaryota > Metazoa > Chordata > Ascidiacea > Stolidobranchia > Styelidae > Styela > Styela clava. The sequence continues at coordinate 15,209,751 of NC_135259.1, forward strand.
GTGCTCAAGGTTTCTAAGCTGATTTAGGTTAATTTAGGGGTGCTGAGTACGAAAATCATACTAGTTTTTTTCTCATCAGGTCAAATTGTTGAAATATTTGCTATTTTATACCTTTGTGGTGCTTAGGTTTTGCGTGCGACAAGATGACGCACAACCTGAATCTTCACCTGGTAAACATACTATGTTCAGGTTGTGCGCCATCTTGGTGCACATTCTACCCAAGCGCCCCTTTTTTACTTTAAAATTAGGGGATTTCTACATGCATTTTAGCGTTATAATTGCAAGTATAGGTTTTTATTGTGATGTATTCCAAAGGATTATGATATCACACACCTTAAAAGTCAAAATAAAAGTCAAATTTACTATATAAAAAGATACGTAGTTGATAAAAAGTGGACACTGTGTAGCAAATAAGCCTGCCGATTGCGGTATATTTTGTTAAGTCAGACAGGAAATGAATAATCTGCGTTGTTTTGCTTGAGTTGCAGATTTTTGGAGCAAAAATTAAGAATGGCTACATCTTTTCTCAGTCGACATTGTTTAAACAGTCCAAATGTATTTTGCTATATTTGCGGAGAATATACATTGCAATTCTACAGGAAAGGGTTCAGTAAATTTGTGAGGTGTGCTTATTTTGCCTACTTCAGAATAATGTTGGGTGATCAAGATAAGTATGGGCACCCCATATTGTATGTAAGCAATGTGTTGAACATCTTCGATAGTGGACAAAAAAGGATAGAAAGTCACTCAGCTTTGGTATTCCAATGGTCTGGCGGGCTCCGAAAAATCATTTTGATGACTGCTACTTCTGTGCAGTAAACACTAAGGGAATCAATAGAAAGAACAGAAAATCGTTGGTTTATCCAAACCTCGAGTCTGCAATTAGGCCAATTCAACAATGCAATGAAATTCCTGTTCCAGTGTTTGAAGGCTTGCCCAAATTGGAATTGTCTGGCTGTGAAGAAGACCTAACCTTCGTTTTTTCCACTGATAGTAGTGGAGGCACTGTTTCAGATATCGGTTTTCCTTCTTCACTGCCACAGCTTTTTTCTCAAGAGGAACTTAATAATCTGACTAGAGATCTCAACCTTTCCAAAGAATCTTCTGAACTTCTAGCTTCAAGACTCAATAAAAAAAATCTACTTCAGCCGGAAACTCTCATAACATTCTATAGAAAACGCCATATTGAATTCTTGTCATATTTCACTCAGGAAAAAGACATAGAATATTGCAACAACGTTACCGGCCTGCTGCGGCACCTTGGTGTCCAACAGCATGATCCTCACAAAAATTTCATACAGACAACACCAATGGATCATATGTGTCGATTTGAAAATGATTGGATTTCTCCTTGGTCTACAAGGTGGCTACACAAAATTTCCTTGCTTCTTGTGTCTGTGGGACTGCGGGGCAAGAACACAGCATTGAATAGAAAAAGATTGGCCTGTGCGCAGTGAGTTGATTCCTGGCCCTCTCAATGTTTTGGGTCCTACTTTGGTCGACCGTTCAAAAATTGTGTTTCCTCTTCTTCACATAAAGCTTGGCATCATGAAACAGCTCTTGAAAAAGATGGCAACGGTTTCAAATAAATTTGCAGGAAATATTCAGGTCTAACCACAGAAAAATTAGGAGCTGAAAATTTTGATGGATGTACAAATGTAGTAAAATTATTTTGGGGAAAAACAAAGGCGCCCAACTACAAAGTGCTTGTTGAAATACTACTTCGTCTTCGTCAACTGTGGTGCAAATATGAGCAGCAAGTGACATTTTTTGAACAGCCATCTTGCCCGTTTTCCAGAAAATCTAGGTGATGTGAGCAATAAGCAATGGGAGCGCTTCCATCAAGATATCAGCGACATAGAAGTTCGCTATCAAGGTTGTTGGGATTCAACCATGCTTGCAGACTACTGTTGGTCTATCAAGCGCGATGATGCCGGGGCCTTCAATTCTAGGAAATCATTAAAACGTCAATTTATAGTTAATGACATCTATTACAACTTCCAGCTTTAATTGTCAATATTTTGGTGAGATTCCATGAATATGTTCAATAAAATTACAGACAAATGTTGTTTCTTCAATTTGTCTATCCTAATTGTAGCTATCGGCATCCTGTATAGAGGGATATACCATAGAAGAAAAACTAGATCTGATAGAGAAAAAGTAACAGCATTTCTGGAATCAGCGCCCTGCTAAAAACGTTTAAAACATCTTAGGCACCATGAATAAAAAAAAAAATTTTGTCGGCCAGTGCTATTTTAACTATTGAGATTCGGCATCATTTCAAAACTTCCTTTTCTCAAATTTAGTCAAAATTATTCACAACTAAAATTTTAACGTAATTGACATTACCAATATAATTTAGTTGATAAAACCGCTTGATTACTAAAATTTACTGTCTCCTTGATCTTGAATGGCAAACCAATTAGTTTGTCATTTGTAACATTCTTGTAAAAGCATATATATATACTGTTGAAATGTGTCTCTTGGATTTGTTGAGTTGGTACATGATGCAAAAAAGATAAAAGCAGTGGTTGAATACGTTGATGAACATGCCTTAGACCAGGGGTGGGCAACATACGACCCGCGGGCCGGGTCCGGCCCGCGACGAGATTTCGACCGGCCCGCAGACTATACATAAGTACATTATGATATTACATTATTACACTTTTAGTACATTTGATAAATTCATTATGTGTTATTTGGTCTCTTTTTTTGTGAAGTTTAAACTTTACTTTAAACGCGATTTATAATTTACTTTCTTGCATTAGGGAATAAATATGTGATTAATATATTGAATACTATTCATGTTATAATCCGGCCCACCGACTAGAAAAGTTGCCCACTTCTGCCTTAGACGGTCAGTTACATTGCTTCAGAAATTATGATGAAATACCCATTGTGCTGAAGACATTGAAATAAATGGATAAACAGAGATATCCGATTTGAAATACCACTTTGATTCCATTTCGACTCTTTTTATTATTCAAGTCATAGCTGTATGATGTAGAGAGCATAATTTGTCATGGCTATTCGAAATATTTTCAGAAACTTGCTGAAAATTACATTTTTACATAACAACCCTTTATATACGTTGGTCCCAATCGACTTTTTATACCCCTTTTATAATATGACATAAATAGTTAATCAAACACGCTAGTACATTTTCCAATATATCTTTAAAAAGCTTATTTTCGTCGTTTTCCAATAAAAACGCGTCCAAATTACGTAGCGCGAATGCGTCCGACCATACGCCGGTAAGAAGAGAGAAATTTCAAAAAAATTCGAGAAAAAGTTTCTCACTTTTAACGCTGGGGTCAACACGTGATTGATATGCGAGAGAAAGAGTTCTCCTTGGACGACCTTTAAGTCACCTTCAAAATAAAATAAGAGTGGGATTTTGAAGTGAAGTGATATTCGTTCTATCGAAGAGCATTTGATCGCGTGCTGTCTGGTATCTTTGTTTGTTTATTATGAGCCGGAGAACGTTGCTCGCGCGTTCAAAATACTTCGTTTTCAACTAACAACAGATTCTTTGTTTATTTTTAAGCTTTGAAAATTTCATACCAATAAAATTGACCTTGTAGCAAAATAAAAATTATACATAAAAAATATGATGACCTCACCGTAATTAAGAACACTCGGATCAAGCATGGATAATTTAAACTCAAAAATTTTGAGTTTTGAAATTGGTTTTGTTCACATGTAGACCACTATGGAATACTATTGACCCCCCAAAATACATTTAATCCAGCCATAATCCCAAATTACGACACAGGGCACCCCTTTATGACCAGGCCGATCCTATAGAGCAGGGGTGCACAACACGGGGCACACGTGCCAAATTTGGCACGCCATACGCTCAAACGTGGCACGCGGAAGGTTTTGAGAAAAAAAACTTATTTATTATATACATTAAAATATCACGTTTATATCAAAATCAGCAGTTTTTCAGGACATTAAACTGTTTCAATAAATAGATATTCGTTATTATGTATTATTATTGGAATTTGTTCGTTTTACGGGAGTTAATTTACAATACCAACGATTGTGCGTGGCACGCGACAAGATTATTTGAAAAATTTGGCACATGTCCTCATTTGTGTTGTGCACCCCTGCGTCTAGTCGATACAATATAACCTCCTCTATTTTTAAGTTATGACCTACTCAGCCAAAGTTCTGATGACGTCGATCTGATCGCTGATAAAACGGCTCTGCTATACTGGTAATGGTTTTCATAGAAAAGAATCGTCTCTAAGCAAATTTGCGATTACTGAAATACCAGATGCTAAATATATATATTTGTATAACATAGATGGATCAGACGCTACTAAAATTCGTTTGCACCAACCCCTATCGGTAGCTACGTGACTGATGCATAGACAAAAAAAAATATTCAAAGCTGCGAGTTCTCAAGATAAGGAAATGGAGACAAATATCCGTGGACTCATAATGGTAACCCATTGATGTCAGAGCGACTCGCTACAATTTTATATTAATTTTTAAGACGATAAACCGTAAATAAATATTAATGCCCAGCATTTAATTTAATTCTGGGATTTTGACATGTCTTCCTCGATAGGTACAAGGATAGTGGTGTTTCAAACGTCACAATGAGCCGATAAGAGTTCTTCGCGTTCGCTGTTGATACTCGTAGTGACATTCTCACGCAGTTTTTCACTTGCAGTGTAGATAATTACGAAAAATATTTTAAAGATACATGATGCGTGCCCTTTCTAAACTTCATTCAAAGCTTTACGGCGTGCCTCTGTCTTTGCTTCGTTTATATTTTGGTATTTATGATACACAAAGAAATAATACAGTATTATGGGCTGCATTTCGCGATAAATATTTCTAATTATTGTCGAGTTTACAGTGATGTCGTGTCGTGGGTAGGACATAACAAAAGTCACAATCTTAGGTAAGCAAAAGGCTTGAATAAGTCATCTAGCTCTCTAAACTGCTAACCAGTCGAGACCACTGTTTATGATATGGCTAATCCATCATTTACAGGTCAACTCATTTCAATGTGCAACAGTCCGTATTTCACAATGAAGTATCACCCATTTTACAGTCGTACCAAAAATGCAAAAGAATAAAGATCTTGGTCAGACTCTTTCTCAGGGCATAGTTCCTTCAGCCCTGCCAAGCGACTGAAGCCCCTCTCGCAATAGTGTTGGTTTCGCTAAGCCCCCCCCCCCAAAAAAAAAAAAAAACTTTTCTCAAACCTCCCTGTCAGACTGTTAAGCTATACTTGTTCCTAGTCTTTCTCTCTTATATGATGCCAGAAAAATATATCATATATTAGGCTTGTTACAATTTATTAGCTACCAATCAGTTACAATAAAATTGATATAGTTAATAACTAATATTGATTTAAAATTGAAATTACAGAAAAAAATACACATATAGTATGAACATTGAGATGACTAAACCGAACCAAATATTTAAATGCTGTTGAAATTGGTGGTCTTCGACATGAGTAATCCTTGGCTTTGAGAATGATTTAAAAAGTTTTTATTCAGAAATTTGTAATTGCTCGGCATATAATTCATTTCTGATAATTGTAGAGGTTGCGCAATCAAATGAACAATGTTTATCTTCAAGTTTCAACATTGTAATAATATTCAATTTTTAACAAGGATTAATGGAGAAATGCTGCTGGAATTTAGAATATTTGATATTACATATTCAGGAATAATTTTTCAAAATAGTGAATTAATTGGTTTTGGGCATCCCTGTAATAGGCAGAATTGAAATATATATAAAAGTCAAATTAGTTTTGACAGACTCCTGATAGCATATTAAACAGTCTGGGAAACAGTTTTGATACTTGGCGGTGGAGGAGACAAGATTCATAATGATTTCACTTGGTTATATCGATCGATATATATCGATATTCTCAGGCGAAATCAACGTCAACTCAAATCGACCTAAGTGATTTAAGAGTTTTGCTGCACACTAACACACATAAGGATAAGAGCTTATCCTCGCCGAAACCAAATCATTGGCGCAACTAAAATCGAATTTGAGCATTTTTTTTTATTTAAATTTTTCAGAGCAAATTCGCCAATACTAAAAGTAGATAGAATATTGATAAAAAGAATTGAAAGCAAATACTGACGCACATTGAGCCGCCTGTCAATTTATTTGTGCTGATAAATTTGTTACAGTGCGTTCAAGAGTCTCTAATGTTCAAAGTTATCATTGATATAAATGTATGGAAAATGAATTGCTATAAATGCATTTATTACTTTACAGCAGGGGTTCCCAAACTTTATTGACCGCGGGCCAAAATTAGAATAGGAAGGATGTTCGCGGGCCGAAAGAAACATGTTTGTTTGACTCATAATGGCGCTCTATGTCACATTGCCACAGAACTGGCATAGTTCGTTGGAAAATTGGACACATCTCTGAAATTTGATTCCTTTCAATACAGAAATACAAGTCTAGTTTATGTTTTTGTTTGTCATCTCAAACCTTTCTCACATGACTGAAAACTAAATTACTGCCCTATGTATTCCTAATACCGGTACGTATAACTGATATATTGGTATAATCGAATTGCTATAATAAACACGAGCTTAAACTGCGATAATGACATAACGATTGGCGAAAAGGTAGAAACAAAATCTGTTTCACAATTCCACTTAAGCTCGGCGGGCCATTTTAAATCGTTACGCGGGCCGGATTTGGCCAGCGGGCCGCGGTTTGGGAGCCCCTGCTTTACAGGGATTAGTATTTGTTTGCAGTAGATTTATGGTTTTGATAATTACTTGGAAAAGTGAAAAGAGATAAATTTACAATTCGCTTTTTGATCAAACTAAACTATGGGTACATCGGAACATTGTATGTGTACCAGGTTAGGTTTAGGCCATAATTTCGAGTACAAATACCCTAACCTGGTACACATGCTATGTTCCGGGAGCGCCTAATAAACACGATTAAAATCAGTTGAGTTTATCAGCCAATCCAGACTCAACTTCATCTACCAGAAAATTTCCAACAATGGCAATCACAACACCAATTGCTTCAACCAGGAATGGAAAAGGCGATATAATATCCACACATCCACAAGCTACAATCATGATTATCAATGGCAGGACCCAATCCTGTAACACAAAATGCTGGGTTTTAATTACCGTAGTTTTGAAATTGAGAATGAAAGAGTACTTTTAGTTGTCGACTTATGATAAGAATTCAACCGAACCTTGAAATAGATGAGCTGACGGTACTCCCGAAGTATGTGAACCAAGATGGCGGACACCGGAATGTAGTATGTGCACCAGGTTAGGGTTAGGCCATAATTTCAGGTACAAATGCAACGGGAGTAACTTGGCCTGTGTCCGAACTTGTAATAAGGAAAATTGGAATAGAATTGTGGCCTACGTTCCGGTGTCCGCCATCTTGATTCACATACTTCAAGAGTACCGAACTGTCATCACCAACTATTACATCCAATTATTTAATAAAAATGTCAATTGGGTCTTCTGTCAAAGTAAAACAAGCAAATATCGACAAAGATGGATATGTATGATAAGAAAAGATGAAATACTTGAAACTCAACTCACGAGATCTGAACCTTCGATTCCCCACAATTCCGCTGCTGCTTTAGTCACATCTTCCATTTCCACTCCAGCCTTTTCTAACATGGTTTCCAGTTTGTTACAAAAATTTGTATTTTTCTGTAGGAAGTGAGAAATGAGTATGAAAATTATTAGACAATGAGAAAAATGAAGCTAAAAACTGCTCCCGAACCACTAGAATGGATACAGGGCGCTCAGGTGGATGTGCACCAAGATGTCGCACAACCTGATAACCCTGGGCTGGTACACATACTATGTTCAGGTTGTGCACCATCTTGGTACACATACTACGGGAAACCGGGTACAGGAATAATGGTTCGCCCAGATATTAAATACTAATTTTGGTACTCCGGTAGTATGTGAACCAAGATGGCGGACACAGGAACGTAGCATCTGTACCAGGTTAGAGTTAAGCCATCATTTCAGGACAAATACTACGCGAGTCACTTGGCTAGTCCTCGAACTCGTAATAGAACCAAAATCAGAACAATTGGATTAAAATTGAACCTAACACTAAGCTGGTACACAAACTACGTTCCGGTGTCCCTCATTTTGATTCACATACTTCGGGAGTAACTTAAAGCAGTAGTAAATACCGGAAACTGTTTTATCAACTCCATCAATTCAGCCATCAGGTCCTCCTTGGGCAAATTCTTGCTTCCTAAGTCCTCGATCTTCTTTTTCATGTCTTCCTTGTTCTTAGAATCACTTTCGAAGCTCTTGCGGAGTGATTTAATCTCATCCTAAATGGAAAAGATCCAAATTTTGAAATTGATGCAAGGCAGAATTATGAAGATGAAATAGTGTTTGCCTCTAAAGCTGAAAGAGACTGGTGATTCGAACCTGCGAACCCACGCAGAGTAAAGAGATGAAGAGGCGAGCATATTCCTAACACTTAGCACGATGAGCCACACCACCGCACCTTCAGGTACTTTAATAACATCATAATAGAAGTATTTGACTTTGAAAATATCTATACTCCTGAAAACGCTTGATTTTATACGTTCATAATGGCATCGCAAGGTAGAGACAGCCATGACCAAGCCCAATTTTAATTATTTTGTGGCGTCTGAAGCTGTCGCAAAACCATGGCGGGATTTCCAAACCATGGCCGCCATGGCCAAACCACGGCGACTGACTTTTAAGCTGCCACAAACCAATGACAAGATGCTGTAACAAAGGCATGTCGGCTGTAATGGCAGGGCTGCCCCTGATGGTGACAAATATTAGTTAAGTTGGAACGCCGCGGTTCGTTAGTGGCAGGAGCTGCCATGGAGTGGTAAGAACTGCGACTCGCCATGAAGGCATTCTCATCTAATTATTACACCGTCAACTTAGAGACAGAATGTAATTATTTCTAGAAAATAATTGAAAATACATCATGACCTCGCCGCATTTCTCCTGTATTTCTCTCACTTTGTCTTGATGCTTTTCCATGAGATGTTTTATTCCAGCCTTGGAAAATAGAACACCTCTGTTATATTAGAATGCACAACCCATGGCTTGAACTGCATAGGATAGATTTTAGATTCCAGGTGAAAGACTTGCCATTTAGTTTATTTTTCAGGTTATCATAGATAAAAAACTTAACAGAATAACTTAGTTTTCCCAAATTATCAAGTATGGCTACGAACGGACCCAGGAGCGTAGCCAGGGGGTTGTTTTGGGGGTCGGAAAAAAATTGAAATCATCTCTCTGTATCGCACATAGTAAATTTTCGTAGCTTGAAACGCGCTAGCTGTTTCGATCTAACTTGGCAAATAAAAATTTCAACCTGGTACACATACTACGTCCCTGTGTCCGCCATCTTGGTCCACATACTACGCAATTAACCAAGCAAGGCCGGGTAAACAGTAATTTCTGTGAAACGAGGTAGACCCAATTTATGGTCGAGAAAGAAATATAATTTAGAAACTTACACAAGGGGCTGTTCCATCGGAAGCTTGGGCGCCGCTTGGTACTTCAGACATAATATATATTAATTAAGACTTATATTTAATTCCCAATTATTTATTCAAGATGTTCAACTTTAATAAACAAGGGATAGTCAATCAATATTTTTGATATACTTAGTTTAGAATCATATGATCCAGATGGCATTATTTATTTAAGAACTAACTTTAAATTTTTAAATATTTTGAATACAAACGTAAAGCAGACTTGTCGTTGCAGTTTTCAAAATGGCACTCAAGACGTTTGCCAATATGGAGGTAACTAGTTTTGTTCACCTACTTTACATCAAGTTGTGTAAAAAGACGGAAGCCCATGAGCAGGGGGTGTATTCACTTGGCAAACACAGACAGTCTCATAATGCAACTAAAATAAGGTCAATCGGGATAAAATTATGGCCAAACCCTGACCTGGTACAACGGGATCCAATGTATACCGTAAGTTGGATATTCAGGTGGCAAACTTTTAAAATATATTTGAGTCCCATGCCATCGACTTGCACACGGTGTGAGCCGAAAGAAGTTAAAAAATAATAGCACCTTACGTGATCGTGGCTGCTTTCGTAAAGCTTTGTTTGAAGTGTGAAGCCGCTTTATAAAATATGCTAATAATTCCCACCAATAAAATCTGATTTTTTACAAAATATTCGTCAAAAAAAGGAAAGCGTTGGGGCCGTGTAGAAACAGGGATCAATTAGCCTGTAATTGTACCAACTTTTATCGATCGATAAAAAAGTTTCTATTTATTCAAAATTTTGAGCACAATAAAACTTCGCATTCCGCCACGTTATTAATTATATATGTTTCTCAGTAATCTAAGCTTCCTAAATCTGAAAATACCGCAATGCTCTCATCTAAATTTACTGCAAAATAAAGGCGATATTTAAATGTCTGCCTCACAACCTGTAAGGTATCCTGGTGGAACTAAATGCTCTAAGTAAAGCAGCATAATATAATAGGTTTCATTTCTCGAATTTTGAATCGCAACCTGATTACAAACGTTACAAAGAAAAAGCGCATAACACTCCATCGCATAAATTGTAACCAATACCCTGTCGTGCCGAAGAATTCCAGTGGCAACAAAAACAGCGTATGGGTGATATGTGAATACGATCCGATAATGTGCGTAGCTTGGTAATAATAAATGTCTTCCCAAAGGTGCCCTTATCGTAACTTTACTATTCATACTCGACCCATAATCAAATCGATTGAGGTAACGAGACTCATATCACGAAGACGGTGCTTACAAATAGCGATTGGTTATTAATATAAAAGTACAATTGTATTGATAATGATATTCGATATAAAAAAAATAAATATTTTAAAGGGAACTCTCCCATTTTGTAAAAATCGTAACTTAAGCTGTATATATTTATATTACAGGGTGGTCCATGGTTGTCGGCTCCGGCGGCCACAAAATTATATTTGCATTCTTCGCGGGCCACAATAGTGCCGAGAATATGTAAAGTGCAATAAAAACAAACGTTTAGTTTTACAAACACATAGTTACCAGGCATTCCTAACCTAGGCTAATAGAATCCGCATTCGATTTTTTGTTTTCTATGATGCCTATATTGTTAGCATATATTCTCGACCAAAACATTGGAAAGCAAGATACCAATTTAGACTGCCCAGCACATTATTTAACTTCGCTAGTTACGTCAGCTAGCCATAACACTAATCAATTCAGTGACATTAGTGATGTAACAATATGCCAAAAGATTTTTCTGATTAATTTTATGACAAAACAACACGAAACTCGATACTCTCCGAATGCGACGCGGGCCGTATATAATGAAGCGGTGGGCCACATGTGGCCCGCGGGCCTGGGTTTGGACCACCCTGATTTATAACAACGCTTGAGTTTGAATGAATTCAAAAACATTACATTTGTGTATTAAATATTAATTTATTACGTTAGGCTTCTTTTTAATTTTGAAGATACGGGGTTCTCTAGTCCAGGGGTGCACAACACGGGGCACGCGTGCCAAATTTGGCACGCCATACGCTCAAACGTGGCACGCGGAAGGTTTTGAAAAAAAAAATTTATTTATGATATACATTAAAATATCACGTTTATATCAAAATCAGCAGTTTTTCAGGACATTAAACTGGTTCAATAAATAGATATTCGTTATTATGTATTATTATTGGAATTTGTTCGTTTTACGGGAGTTAATTTACAATACCAACGATTGTGCGTGGCACGCGACAAGATTATTTGAAAAATTTGGCACATGTCCTCATTTGTGTTGTGCACCCCTGCTATAGAGTACTAATAATATGTTTTCTAATCATGGAGGTAAATGACTTAAATATTCGAACCATGTATCAGTATTTATACTTCAAATATTGAAGAACAAGAAGTTTTCTCATATCGATGAACATGCTTATGTTTCGTCCGATGATTAATTTACAGGAAGTTTTATACAACTATAAATATATATTTGATCATGGGAAGTCATTAATGTATCAAGTTATGACAATACTGGCTTATATTGGTATTAGTATCTGTAATCTGAGTAGAAAATTTAACAAAAACACTATTTAGAAAAAACAGGTATTTCATAATTCAAATCAAAAAATTTGGAAGAGAATATGTCAGATTTAGGTAAGATAATATAACGTATATGTATATATTTATTTGGCGTAGAATAGAAAATGAGTTATATCAATTTCATATATGTTAGTACAGGATGCTGACTGTTTTGTTTATTGACAATGTACTTTCTGACCAGACGTTCCTAATATCATCAATTGTATGTGCTCGTTTGTTTTACATTAAAAATTAACATAGGCCAAAGAATAGTATGGGACTTTTGCTTTTTGCATGTTTAACAAATGAACTTTTTACGTCTAAATGCTAGGGTCCGACTAAATTTTTTATTCAAATCGTCTTTTTAAGAAAACACAGTTACCGTGATAGAAGAAACTCGAATTAGTAGAAAGAAAATGATCGCTATCGGCGTCTTCATCATTGTGATTCTTATAGTTATCATCGTTTTAGGAGTCGTTCTTGCCATAATTTCACCTACGATACCTGAGCAAACTACAGATACTGACAAGCTAATTTCAAGTCAGCAGCCGATCAATACTTCTGTCGAAATTGGTAAATATGTATATTCCGTCTTGTCTCGTTTTAGTACTTTGAAAATTGCCAAATAAATAAGAACCATTTATATGGCATTGTTAGGGCATTAATAAATCACGTTGCATTTAGAGACTACAACTGCGCTATCTACAACAGCAAATATGAACAATATGTATATGGTTCAACCGCCTGTCACGCAATTTTAGCCAAAAAGACCCTGTAAGTGGATAAAATCAATTATTAATTTTTCTAGTTTTCTGTGTATACATTTGTTTTTACAGATTATTATTGAAGCTAAAATATATGCCACACGGTGCGCTATTTCCAATTTTCATGGCATCACCGCATGAAACTTCGAAGTAAAAAACGAATCCAATAGAGCCCACAGAAATTTTTGAAATAAATAAAATAGAAAAAAAAATAAAATAGCCTTTCTGGTGACAAAAACCTGACTACTAAAAAGTTCAAAGCAATTAATAGATCCTAAGTTGACGAGCGAAGTGGTTTTTTTGCAACAACAAGATACAGAATACCAAGATGAATACCAACATCAATAATTTAACAAAATGATCCAATTCAATACGGCAATGAATGAGCACTTTCATTCATTAACTTGAGTTCAGCAAATATAATTCTGTAATCTACAACAATAAACAAGTATAACCTCCAACTATTAGTTAAAGAATACTGTGCTGCTAGAAATCTATAAAATATATATTTTTTTTTTATTTCTTGCCATAATATGAAAAATTTGCCCGATGACAATGAACATTTATTTTTAGAATTTTTTTACTTCTTATTCCAATTCTGATGAACCTACTGAAAAAGGGACAATGACGACAAGAAAATTCTTATTTATTCGTCGGCTTATTCAATACATCATCATTACTTTACTATATAATATTTCATCTTTACTTGTCAATCGTCAGAACATGTTTGTTTATGAACTTTTTATTGTATACATCGCACAATATATATTTAAATTGATCCATAATTTGTATACAGAAATTGCATCTCATAGCTCACGACTTGTTTGTTCAAATTTTAAGATTAGTACTTCCAATGGTTTAATTTGTGTGGTTTCAGTAAATTTGGAATGTCATTGTGGATATTATCCAATGCGAATATACACAATAAGTTTTACAACGCGTAATGATGATTTTAATTACTCTTATTTGTGTACCTCGTTGTATTACACGTATGAGGTAATGAGAGCATGCCCCGCAGGAGAAATCTATTATTCACATTCAATTAATAATACGGTGAAGGGTGATTTACTAAAAGATTTCTAAGTACAGAAACTTTAGCATTTATATTAATGAACTTGCTGGAGAAGCTTACATGTTCAAAAGCTTAGAGGCGTGAGTTAGTAAGATATTCTAACGTCCAATTTTTGACACTCCCGTAGTGTGTACCAGGTTAGGGTTAGGCCATAATTTATTTCGATTTTTCTCCTTTTAGTTCGATTACGAGTTCACGGACTGTTTGTGTTAGTCAATGGAATATACCCCTTGCATACAAGTATCAGTCATTTCACACAACTTGATGTAAAGTAGGCGAACAAAAAAGGTGCGGACAATTTGAATAAAAAAGTCTACTAAAGCTTTCAAATTGAAAATTGTATTACCTATTGCGATTTTTATGAAGATGGAGCAATTCTATAAAAATGCAACTAGATCATATTACAATGTAAACGAAACTTCATTATCACCAACCCATGAACCAAACGCAGCGATGTATTGGACCGTCTTCATCATTTTAACTGTTGGGGTTGCAGCGAGTGCATTGTACCTGTTCGTAGTTTTCATTCATAAAGAGATCAACTTCACTTCACGAAAAGGAGACTCTAAAGCTGTAATGTTGGCTAAGATAATGAGAGTGGTTAAAATTTTTATGACATTATTCATATTTCTTGAAAGTGTTACCAGCGCAGGTTTTAGAGTGTTTTCTTATAAAGGTATCCCTGGATATTGCTACATCGGAGAAATAAGTAAGGGGGCACTAGCAAATGTTGGGAGCCTTGCTATATATCTTATATTCTGGCTCAGACAAAGAATGTTATACAATAACTCAGTACTGCGGGATTTGACAAATGTTTTCACCCGAACCCTAAGTGCTGCTGCGCTATCGTTAATTGTTATATGGCATGTTGGTATCGGTATTGTATTTTCTATGATTGATCCCATTTATGAGATTGTAAACTATGACTGTAAGCTTGTAGATAGTGATAAAGTTATGACTATGGTATGGATTGCACTTTTTATCACAATTATTCTTCTTCAATCCATACTACTATTTCTTTTCGCCCACCCGCTTTATAACCATCGAAAAGAGTCAAAATGGATGAATAATGATAAGAAAAACACGAATGATATGCTTCACGTCCTACAGCGGGCGTTTGCTTCAGCGCTAGCGTTTGTCATTTCCGGAGCTCTAATAAATTTTATTAGCGGATTTGTAAAACATGATTGGGTTGGACCAATTCTCTACTCCACAGGACAATTCATCGACCTTGTTGTTGTAACTTTGTCATTTACTGACTGGAAACAAACGGTGATGCCTTGCTGTACTGAACCAATTAATCAATTCTCATCCACACGCAACACTACACGAACATGTGCATTATCCATGCGTGTTATGCCGAATTCAACATCAAATCCGCAGAAGTAAGACATATGAAGTTGTAAAATATTGATGAACATTATATCAGAAAACAATGAACAAAAAAGTGGTATTAAATGTTAATGCAAAGATAAAACAATTTTTTCTAGTCCTCTGCCTAAGTTTTATTACAAACAAATTATTTATCATTGCTAAAGAAAGAAAATTGCATTGGGTTAATTATATTACCTCTAATTTACATAAAATGTAGTTTATCTCACAGCTTTGTTATTTTTTTCAGATTTAATGTGCTGGTTTATTTAAAGTGTTTCGTTTTATTTGTTTTTCATTGTATAGATAATTTTCTTTTTTCTATATTATTTCTTATTAGTAAATTCATTCTTCTGCAAGAAGATAGTTCTTTTTTTTATTAGAAGTCAGTTGAAAGTCTCTTATCGAGATAAGTAGATCCTAGTCGTTCTGGACGCGAATAAAAATCAATCAACCGAATTGATCATGTCATGCAATATCACACAGATCAGACGATATAAGTTGATGATCAATATAGAAGTAATTATGGGACATGAAGAGGACCTATACAGATAATTTTGTTAAATTATCGTTAGTATTCTTGTTGTTGTGAAAATATCACTCGATCGTGACGTCGTCAAAATAGAAAATTGCGCTTTGTGTGGTGATTCCGTGATTGCATTTCAGCTATCTGGTGAGCAGTCAGCAGAGCAGTGATAAAGAAGAGCCTCCTCCCTTTTTATTTTATTTTCGACTCTTCGATTGCAAATTCGATCTGTTCAAAGCCAAATAAAATGTATTTGTATTCAAATCTTTAATCTCCCTTGAAAATCCCCTTCTATCCACCGGTATTATTTTACTCTCTCGAGGTATATTATATGCATCTTCTAAAAAATTTCTGCCAAAAACATCTTTGCAGTTTTAGCAAAAATTGTATCCCACAAATTGATATCAGATTGATGTTTCCTGCTTCTGCTTTGATGGTAACTGTTGGCACAGAGCCTTGTTTATGAATTAATTGTGGAGCGAGACTCTGTCCACATAGGGTGTACGGATAGGCCAATACCAAATAGTCCCGGCGACCAAGGTTGCACTCCGAAAAGACAAGCACTATCAGCACAGGATGTTTGATTCTTTGTGGTGTGTTGTAAACTGAACAGTACGAACAACAAAATACCCTTATTACGTCACATATAAAATTCCAATAATCAAAGACGGCATCACGAACGGTTATTATATTTGGGTAAACAAATTACCTCTGCAGGTACCTCACACATGACA
Organism: Styela clava; assembly: GCF_964204865.1. Taxonomy (NCBI): domain Eukaryota; kingdom Metazoa; phylum Chordata; class Ascidiacea; order Stolidobranchia; family Styelidae; genus Styela; species Styela clava. The sequence continues at coordinate 15,226,286 of NC_135259.1, forward strand.
TAAAAACAAATAGAGACTGATGTATAGCTTAGAATAATAAAATTGTATATAATAAACTTATAGTAGTAGTTTGAACTTTAAATCGCAATAACCTCATTGACCTCTTTAGCAGTAGTATAAATCAGTACAAATATCCCATATATAATCACCCCGATTAGCCTATAAGACGCCCATTGGCCATAAAATCAAAAATAACATTCTCAGTCAGAAACATCCAAAACCTTGCAGCATGAGGACCCATGATTCCGTAGTATATGAATCAAGATGGCGGGCACCGGAACGTAGTATGTGTACCAGGATAGGGTTAGGCCATAATTCCAAGTACAAATACTACGGGAGTTCTCAAACTTTCCAATTTGCCTTATTTTAGCTCTAATACGAGTTCAGGGACTGGCCTAGTGACTCCGGTAGTATTTATACCTGAAATGATTGCCTAATCTTAACATGTTACACATACAGTAGACATATACGTTCCGGCGCCCGCCATCTTGGTTCACATACTTAGGGTGTACCCAGAAATTTTTTTTTTTTCCAGTTTTAGGTTCAAGTAAGCTAATATTATTGACAGACATATATTTATTGGAGAACTAATTTTGAAGGACTCGTATTATTGATATATTAAATTCAATTAAAACTGTACCGACATAATTCTTCATTGCTAGAAAATATATATCTGTTTTAGTCAAGAAATTACCAAAAAACATGAAATTGCTAAAACGGTAAAACAATATGTACATTGACGATAGCGAGAGGCCCGCATTAACTTCTGCCAATAAACAATCAAAATATCAAACTTTGAATTACAACGGACGGACCGCAACGCTTATTTTTGTGTCAGTTTCAACTCAACACGAAATACTACTGATATTTGCTTTCGCTTTACGCTAAAAAAACGCCACACAACACCCCTTGTTACGATATAGATTTGTGCGCAGATAATAATATGTTTAGGAGCAGTTTTTGTTCTTATACATTAAAAAAGTGAGTTCGTTCGAGGGCCACAAAAAAATTGTTCGCGGGCTTCAGTTTACAGACTACTGTTCTAAAAGAACTACACTAATCCCATTTGCTTGCTTCGTTCATGCGTGAGCATAATTAGTCGAAAATTCACGCTTCTCACTTAAACTTTACAGAGTGTTTACTGCATTTATAATTGAACATTCACCAACATTAACAAGCTTTTAAACATAATTGCCAAACAAACTGGAATTGTGAAATTATCAAAGAACAAGTTTTTATCTCATTAATACAAAATGAACAATTACATATCAATTTGAGTGTTTCCTCAAATTTTATTGATAGTAGAGAGCATAGCAACCACACGAAGAATGACTCGAGCTGCTAATAACATATCTAGTAATTCATCTTCGACTTAAGAAAGAAGAATAATTTCCTTATTATTTTACTGCAAAATTGCGAATTTTAAAGTTGATTTGAGTGATATTTCACATTGACGTTTCAATTTAGGATTGCACATTGTTTGGAAATAGCCGTTTCGAGAAATAAATTGGTATGTAGTACTCCTCCTCTTATAAGTTTTTTTACATTTTGTGAGATGGCAAGTAACTTATTTACAATAATTTACCTTAATGCGGGAACAGCTATATAAAGTTAAGCCGTCAGCCGATTTGAATTTTTTTTCATATATTATATAAATTATAGTATAATTATCAATTTATTGGAATAAAACTATAAAATAGAAAGCGAACATGAACATCTTCAATCATAAAATGTGTATTGAATATAAAATATTTCATATATATTGGGATAATCTTCCCTAGTTTAGTATATTCATACATTATAAGAAAGATGAATCAGTAATAACATGAATGCTATAAAAAATTTCATACAATTATGTATATGAAATTACATTTGTGGAAATAATATTTATTCAACTTTAATGAAATACACGATATACATAATTCCACACTATCAATATCAAGTAGCCTATACGCCACGCACCAGGGATCTTCAAACTTGGCCCTGACAAGTGGGTCGTGAGGAAGAAGGTTTTAAAAACACTGCTCTCTGAATTTACAACTTTTATTTTGCAGTTTTCTAAAAACTATAAAATGTTTAATATTCTAAGCAGAAAATACGCGCTGTGTTCAAAATTTGCATGTTATTTTTAATTAACCAGGCTATTGCCTTCAAACTAATATTAGACAAAAAGGAAGTATCATTCGTATTAGACTGCTGATTGCGTCGTGTTGGTTGTTGAGGTAACATTCTTGATTGCACGGGTCTGACTCTTCCAACAAGGCATTACGGTGCTTCTCCAATTAGGGAATGAAATAATCATGAATGTAAAGTCCGAAAATGAACCAATAGTGCGGAGTATCGCAGCTAACAAACCATCAGCGATCACTCCACTGACCAGAAAAAGCATTCCACTGAAAAGGACAAAGCCTACCGTTGCAAACAAAGCACGTTGTAATACGGGAAGAATATTAATTGTATTTGCATTATTCATAAATTTTACTTCTATTCGATGCTTATACAGTGGGTAGCTAAAAAGTAGTAATAATGATGTCTGAAGCAAAAGTACGACAGCAAATATAGCAATCCAGGGTATCCCTGTAAAAGAAGTTTGTTCCATGACGGTGCATTTATAATTTACAAATATGTACGTTTTGTGTGTCATTGCAAAGGAAATTGCAATCCCAATATGTAGTAGAGCAATCAAAAATATCGCAGCCCTGCTTGCAACACGAGTGAAAGCATTTGTCAAATTTTCCAGAACAGGATTGCTGTATAAAACTCTTTGCCTTAGCCAAAAGAAGAAAAACGTACCGAAGCTAACGGAATTTGATACTACACCTTTGGCGGCTTCAATGACGTAACAATGATTCTCCGTATAGTAAAACTTAGTTGTCATTTCTTGTCCAAGAGCGATAGCACTCTCGATAAACGTTAACAGAGTCACAATAATTTTAGCAATTTTTGAAAGCTTTGCCAAACTCCCAGTACCATGAGTCTTTCCTGAACTTTGATCCTCTCTTAACTCTTTCAAAATAAGAACCAGCAAGATATATGCTGTAGTTGCTACGACTCCAGATACCAAAATTATGTAAATGATCCAATAAATAACGATATGCCTCTGTTCTTCGCTGCTTCCAGAAGAAGAGTTAACCATATAATAAATTAAGCTCGTTGAGTTTTCATATTGAGTCTCCATGATGAACAATGAAGACGCGAATGTAGGCTACATAATAAGTTTTACAACGCGTAATGATGATTTTAATTACTCTTATTTGTGTACTTCGTTGTATTACACGTATGAGGTAATGAGAGCATGCCCCGCAGGAGAAATCTATTATTCACATTCAATTAATAATACCGTGAAGGGTGATTTACTAAAAGATTTCTAAGTACAGAAACTTTAGCATTTATATTAATGAACTTGCTGGAGAAGTTTCCATGTTCAGAAGCTTAAAGGCGTGAGTTAGTAAGAGATTCTAAAGTGCAATTTTTGGATACTACCGTGGTGTGTACCAGGTTAGGGTTAGGCCCTAATTTATTCCGATTTTTCCTATTTTAGTTCAATTACAATTTCACGGAATGTTTGTGTTAGTCAATGGAATATACCCCTTGCATACAAGTATCAGTCCTTTCACACAACTTGATGTAAAGTAGGCGAATAAAAAAGGTGCGGCCAATTTGAACAAAAAAGTCTACTAAAGCTTTCAAATTGAAAATTGTATTACCTATTGCGATTTTTATGAAGATGAAGCAATTCTATAAAAATGCAACTAGCTCATATTACAATGTAAACGAAACTTCATTATCACCAACCCATGAACCAAACGCAGCGATGTATTGGACAGTCTTCATAATTTTAACTGTTGGGGTTGCAGCGAGTGCAATGTACCTGTTCGCAGTTTTCATTCATAAAGAGATCAACTTCACTTCACGAAAAGGAGACTCTAAAGCTGTAATGTTGGCTAAGATAATGAGAGTGGTTAAAATTTTTATGACATTATTCATATTCCTTGAAAGTGTTGCCAGCGCAAGTTTCAGAGTGTTTTCTTATAAAGGTACCCTGAATATTGCTACATCGGAGAAATAAGTAAGGGGGCACTAGCAAATGTTGGGAGCCTAGCTATATATCTTATATTCTGGCTCAGACAAAGAATGTTATACAATAACTCAGTACTGCGGGATTTGACAAATGTTTTCACCTGAACCCTAAGTGCTGCTGAGCTATCGTTGATTGTTATATGGCATGTTGGTATCGGTCTTGTATTTTCTATGATTGATCCCATTTATGAGATTGTAAACTATGACTGTGAGCTTGTAGATAGTGATAAAGTTATGAGCATAATATGGATTGCACTTTTTTTCACAATTATACTTCTTCAATCTATATTACTATTTCATTTTGCTCACCCGCTTTATAAGCATCGAAAAGAGTCAAAATGGATGAATAATGATACGAAAAATACGAATGATATGCTTCACGTCTGACAGCGGGCGTTTGCTTCAGCGCTAGCGTTTGTCATTTCCGGAGCTCTAATAAATTTCATTAGCGGATTTGTAAAACATGATTGAGTTGGACCAATTCTCTACTCCGCAGGACAATTCATCGACCTTGTTGTTGTAACTTTGTCATTTACTGACTGGAAACAAACGGTGATGCCTTGTTGTACTGAACCAATTAATCAATTCTCATCTACACGCAACACAACACGAACATTTGCAGTATCCATACGACATCAAATCCGCAGAAGTAAGACATATGAAGTTGTAAAATATTGATGAAGAACATATCAGAAAACAATGAACAAAAAAAGTTGTATTGAATGTTAATGCAAAGATAAAACAATTTTTTCAAGTCTTCTGCTTAAGTTTTGTTACACACAATTCTTTTATCATTGTAAATTTAGATGTCAAATTTCAAAAAAGTCTTAAATAAGTTTTTCGAAAAGTATATTCAAATTTTATTTTAATGCGTTTTCTTTTCTTCTGTTATGAACCTCTTGGAAACTTACAAGTTCTTATTATATCTTTGATCAGATTTAAATAATTCACTTAATATTATCATGTCCATATTTGGATTTTTTTAAATCATTAGACTTAGGCCTATACGAAATTTTTACCCAGAGTTCAGGCCTATAAATATGACTATTACTGCAATCGCGCATGGTTACCTTCAGGTATAAATATACCGAGAATAAACAAACTGGTAGCGTGTATACGATTCAAAAATATGAGGAAACCGCGGGAAATGTTAATTTGTCGAATATTACAATATAGGGACAAAGATAAAAATTCGATAGATAATAGGAAACGAACTTTCGACATATTGCTCAGCCTTAGACCACTTTGTTTCAACTTAAATATAATTGTATTGTGAATTAGAAACTGACAAACTTTTTTTACATAGAAAACGGCAATTCGTTTTAAACAATATTTAGATTATTATGACCCAACGATTTCTCGTTTCAGGTTCAATTAGGCAAATATGATTAACAGGCATTATATTTCTTTGAGAACTAATGTTGAAGGAAGTATAGATATTTATATTCTGTAAACTCGCTCGGACTCATATTAAGAATTTATATTAAATTTAATTAAAACTGCACCGACATAATTCTTCATTGCTAGAAAATATATATCTGTTTTAATACCAAAATTACAAAAACATAAAAGTTATAAAACTGTCGTCGTAAAACTTTATGTACTGCTGGGCCAAATATGTACATTGACGATCATTGTGTAGTTATCAATTTATTTCCAATAACAATAAAATACAAAGGGAACATAAACATCTTTAATGATAAAACATATATTGAATATACAATATTACATATTTATTGTGTTATTCTTCCCTAGTTTTACATTATAAGAAAGATAAAGCAGGAATAACATGAATGGTATAAAAAACAATTTATACAATTATATATATAAAATTACATTTGTGGAAATAATATTTATTCAACTTTAATGAAATACATGATATACATAATTCCCCACTATCAATATCAAGTAGCCTATACGCCATGCACCAGGGATCTTCAAACTATGGACAACAGCCCCTCGGTGGAGGTTCAATGGGGTTCGCTGTAAAATCTTTCTCGACATTAACTTATGTTAAAACAAAATATCGATGAAGCTTGAAAAATTTGGAACCAATACTGACCCAACATCGCCGAAAAAAGCCAAGATTTTTTTATACGAATATATGCAAACACATTGGTCCCAGTTGAAGTTTTGTCAATTTTATCATTTTTTTTTTATTAGTTTTCATATTTTTGAATCATACTTTATTTGTTCTTGAGAGTCACAAAAAAGTGGGTCGTGAGGAAGAAGGCTTGAAGAACACTGCTCTTTCAATTTGCAACTTTAATTTTGCAGTTTTCTAAAAACTCTTAACTGTTTAATATATTCTAAGCAAAAAATACGCGCTGTGTTCGAAATTTACATGATATTTTTAATTGACCAGGCTATTGCCTACACACCAACACTAGACAAAAAGGAAGTATCATTCGTATTAGACTGCTGATTGCGTCGTGTTGGTTGTTGAGGTAACATTCTTGGCAGCACGGGTCTGACTCGTCCAACAAGGCATTACGGTGTTTTTCCAATTAGGGAATGAAATAATCATAAATGTAAAGTCCGAAAATGAACCAATAGTGCGGAGTATCGCAGCTAACAAACCATCAGCGATCACTCCACTGACCAGAAAAAGAGTTCCACTGAAAAGAACAAAGCCTATCGTTGCAAACAAAGCACGTTGTAATACAGGAAGAATATTAATTGTATTTGCGTTATTCATAAATTTTACTTCTATTCGATGCTTATACAGTGGGTAGCTGAAAAGTAGTAATAATGATGTCTGAAGCAAAAGTACAACAACAAATATAGCAATCCAGGGTATCCCTGTAGAGGAAGTTTGTTCCATGATGGTGCATTTATAATTTACAAATTTGTACGTTATATGTGTCATTGCAAAGGAAACTGCAATCCCAATATGTAGTAGAGCAATCAAAAATATCGAGGCCTTGCTTGCAACACGAGTAAAAGCATTTGTCAATTCTGTCAGAACAGGATTGCTGTATAAAACTCGTTGCCTTAGCCAAAAAGAAAAAAACATACCGAAGCTAACGAAATTCGATACTATACCTTTCGCAGTTTCAATAATGTAACAATGATCCGGTGTATCGTAAAACTTAGTTGTCAATTCTTGCCCAATAGGGATAGCACTCTCGATAAACGTCATCAGAGTCACAATAATTTTAGCAATTCTTGAAAACTTCGCCAAACTCCCAGTACCATGGGTGTTTCCTGAACTTTGGCCACCTTTTATTTCTTCCAAAATAAGAACCACCAAGGTATATGCAGTAGTTGTTGCGACTCCAGATACCAAAATTATGTGAATTATCCAATAAATAGCGACATGCCTCTGTTCTTCGGGGCTTTCAAAAGAAGAGTTCACCATATTATAAAGTAAGCTAGTTGAGTTTTCATATTGTTTCTCCATGTTGAACAATGAAAACGGTAATCCCAAATGCCTGTTTATAGTTTGCTCGATTTGATTTTGTCTTAAATATCTTATGCTCTGATGTGAACTCATCAATATCATTAAGGAAAAACCCTGTATAATATTTATATTTAATTTGAAGTTCCATTCTTCCAACAATCGTTTTTGCATTGTACAAACATACAAATACTGTATCATTACTTTAAAAAAGAAAAAATGCACATCAATTTACGCAATGGGATTATTAATTATACAATCAATTGATAAATCCTTTTGTATCAATGGTTCAATTGCTTGAAATTCCATCCTAGCAGCATGAAAATTCGTGATATAACTGCCAAAAGCAAGTTCATGATTCTGCAATTACATAGGTATATACTACTCCGTGTGATTTCTCTAGCTTTCTTGCAATTGATTTGCATATCAACTTTTAAGACGACCTATTTTGTTTTTTCGGGTTACTTTTTGAAATTGCACAATTCCGGATAACTCTTTTGAAAAGTTTAATTACAGAAAAATTATAAACATCGTAAAATATGCTTAAACATCAAATGATCCATTCGAAGCATAACATTACTGTTTAAACAATTGGAAAATTACATACAAAGTATATTCGAGAAAAATAAACACAACCCCAAGTGATTTTCGAGATTTGTACAAGGTATGGCGAATACTCATGATTATTGCATTTATCATTTTGATTTTTTTTTATGTACGAAAGTGAAGATATGTTATGTCAGCATTTTTCAGAAACTGAATACAGCTTCTGCGAAAAACGAAATATTTGTGTCATAATAAAAAAAAACTTGGTAATATTCAAATAATTTGAGCAATGATTTTGGTTGTTTCGGTATAGTTACAAACACCACAAATACATCTCTTCATGGAAAATACTTGTTTATTACTTTTCGGAAATGAAGATCGTATGTGTTGTAATCAACACGACGGTCAAAGAGTTCGGACCAGGCTAATTTTCTTTATTTCAACAACACCATTTACCGTGTCATCAATTTTTATACACTTTAACTGTGTTCCTAATTTAGATGCTCAAAATTGAGGTTATATTGCATCTACTTTAGCGGTACAATTTTTTATGTTGACCAATCTATTGTATTAGAAATGTTGAAATGGATCGAGATAAAAATATTCATGTGGGCAATTGGACGCTGTTTCTTGTTGGCACTGATTCATTGATCACTCTCATGAAACTGGCGATAATAGTGCCGGTAAATATGATAGTATTTTAAAGGGCACAAACACTGACGAGCAATTAGTCTCGAGGAAACCTTTCTCGAGTTTTAACATGACGGTTTTTAATATTTTATTTTCGTATTCTCTGTGGTGAGGCCTTTTGAACACATATTTCGATACATATGGATTTCCAAAATTACTTTAAATTCAATGCTCCAAATTTGACAGTGTTTCATAACGGTTTCGACTGTAGTTTTTATGTCAAACTTCTTTAAAATAATAAATCTAGATATTATCAATTTTAACTCAGGGTTTCTCGAGGGCATATATACGTCATTTTAAATTTTTGATACTTCTTTTACATAGTTTGTATTTGTATATTATACTGAGTCAAGTGTGTACGTAACTGTAAAACTATGGTCTGTGTTTAAAATAAGCCTTGTATTCATGGTCATCATGTATTACATGGCACAACAAATATGTTACACCAATTCCTTGAAAGGTTGAACATCTTATTCATAGATTTTCAAAAGCCAAAATGGTATTTTGCTATTTCTTAGATAGGCTGTATACCTGATGTTCTCAAGATTATTTTGACACATATTTTAAAGTACATGAAGTACATATATATACTCTGGTTATGTTATCAGCTTTATATCTTTCACGAATATTGATGTTCGGAATCGTCGCCTTCGTTACGAAGTGCAGTGGATTGTCTCAATATTTAAGTTATTACCCTGACATGTGATTATCGATTACTAATTAAAGACCTGAAATTATTGCAATATATCAATCTGATATTCCGTCTACTGTTTCGAAGAAAGATTTTTCAAAAAATTTCAAAAAACTTCGAAAAAAAGTTTCTCACTTTTAACGCTGTGGTCGACACGTGATTGATATGCGAGAGAAAGAGTTCTCTTTTAGAAGAGCTTTACGTCGCCTTCAAAATAAAACAAGAGTGGGATTTGTAAGTGAAGTGATATTCGTTTTATCGAAGAGCATTTGATCGCGTGCTGTCTGGTATCTTTGTTTGTTTATTATGAGCCGGAGAACGTTGCTCGCGCGTTCAAAATACTTCGTTTTCAACTAACAACAGATTCTTTGTTTATTTTTAAGCTTTGAAATACTCATACAAATAAAATTGACCTTGTTGCAAAATGAAAATTATACATAAAAAAATGTGATGACGTCACCGTAATTAAGAACACTCGAATCAAGCCTGGCTAATTTAAACTCAAACATTTTGAGTTTTGAAATTGGTTTTGTTCACATGCAGACCACTATGAAATACTATTGACCCCCCAAAATACATTTAATTCAGCCATAATTCCAAATTATGACACAGATTAGCCATTTAAGACCAGGCCGATCCTATTGGGTTTTAAATAAAAGTCAAAGAAAGTCGCTCTTCTTTCGTGTCCAGGGAACCACACGAAGTAATGTGAGACATACCAACAAACTGCTTCTAGATTTGATGTTAAAACTACTCGGAAGATGGAATAGTTAAAACTGTCATGAACATAATTTATTTTCCTTTAATTACAACTCAATATAACTGTTCCGGTATACACGAAACCCTTCGACGTAAACTGGCTGAAGATCAACTATGACTTTACTTGATTTATGACTGTTCAGTACAATATAGTGAATTTTGGACTTAACTTTTGATTTAATAAAAAAACGCTTGAATCTGCAATAATAAAAATATTAGATATGAGATGTCCCAATATCTTTTTCTGAAACGTGGCATTTGATTGTAGCCGCAATCGTAATCATTTGAAAGAGCCAGTTTTCATAGTTTAATTTGAATTTAATTAAACCTTCAAGTATTTGAGCTTGTAAATTTTTCTAGACAATAGTAAGTTTTGTCATCGATATATTACATATATTTTTGTCCTAAAAAGTAATTAGTAAACGTAAGCGATATCTGCGATAAAAACAATGAACGGAGGTTTTATGTTCCCGTCCAAATCTGAAAACATAATACCTGCATGAAACGCGCGTTTGTGTGGCAAAATGTTTTTTCTAAAACAGTAAACCAATCACCTAATGCAATTTCATTTTTTTCGGCTGAATATTTAATTAAATTCGTGTGAAATTACAAACGCTTTTCATGTAGATGTAACGAACGATTCTTAGAATATAAATGTACAGTCTCGAAGAGTTGAATAATCAGAATTGATACAGATGAACATATATACAAAGCAACTGCGGCGTATTTTTCATGCTTTAACCAGCTTAAAGTCTCAGTCTCAGCCTGGTTTATTACTTTAATGTGAAATACCCTCTCTTCAGTAGCAACAACGCACGTTGGTTCTTAGTGTCAAGTGCTGCCTGCACAACTTCAAATTCCCTATCCGTGAAATGTTTTCAAATACCCGGTAGAATTTGGACGTCAGCAAGTAGTGTGAATTTATATTTGGCTTATATAGACCAGGGTTTCGGGATTAAAAAGGTTTTGGGGTGTGGGTAAACCCGGAACATTCTTACAGTAAGCCAATGTACGTCGAGTTATCAGTGAATCGCTCAGTGAATAGAGCAGACTAGTGTTGACAATGACGTATGAGTTTGTGTCTGCACTGCAAATCACGCAAGATCGCCTTAAAAAATAAAAATTCATTTGAAAATTAGGGCGGGTGTGGGGTCGGGGCATGGCAGGCTTGATTTTAAAGTCGACTTATGCCCCTAATTAGACTTGACCTGCGATTCGGGCTTTGGGAACGCCTAACGAACACAGTATTCGACGGCATCCATGGTGAAATAGATGGGGGCTCCTCAAGCTTCGCCCAATTAATGTGAGTGAAAATGGGTAAACCAAATCCAGGCTGTGCGTTTTTCATTCAATGCTCTATATATATTGGATCGTACATCTTAAAAACATTTGTTTATTTATTCAGCGTTTATTATTGTTTACATAGCCTTCCCAAAGCGATCGTATGCACGCAATAATTAGGTATTGAGAGATAGATAGGAATGTAGAACGGTTTTATTTTATGTTAAAGGAAGCTAATGAGTGTCTCTGTGTGCGATTAACAGCACTTATATCTTGTTTTTTTTTTGTGTTGTATTTTTGATTTAATAAAACTACTGGCGATAAGGTTATATTTTTAGTGTAGGCTATTTTGCGGGTTACATCAGGGCTATGTTTTTTTTTTATCCATAGCCTTATCGCTTTCTATCGGCTATTGGCTTTATCAAACATTTTGCGACCTGCTTATTACTTTGTAACGAAAGAGTATCAGAGCGAACGCAATTCATTTAAGAACCAGTGGTATAAAGGAGTATGTCCCTATATGCTTATCCTTACCGCGTATTACTGCCGTTAGTAGACATCCGCTATAGCGGAGTAAACCCCAATCTGAACAACTCTGAGATCAGAAGCACATAATATATTGTCGTGATAAATGTTTGTATATTGTAAAGTTACACGATCGAATTGAATCCAAAACATATATTGAAATACACACTTTAATATTAATACCAGTAATATGGTTCAAATCCAAATATGTAATAATGCAAAAACATGAAAAACACCATTTTCAACTTTCAAACACGTCACAAATAGGTTGATACAAAGAAAGCTCTGCATAAAGAGTAAATCTTTCGCAGCGATAAATCACCATCAGGAAGATTACTACAATGACCTATCTTCATTGAATTCAACATGCTATTAACACAAAGGGGTTAAATAACATTAAAAAACATAGGTATAATCCACACGCTACAGGGGACGGAAACTTAATCCTTTCAAAGCTATGGAATAGTCTGCAGTCTTTTCAACACGACAATAAGCATATACAAAATATAGAAACAAATAAGGTTGCAGATGGAATTATATTGCACTTTTCCAAAAGTAACAGCGTGTGTTACATATTTTAGTCGTTCTTCAATTAAGCACATTAAATTGAAAAACAAGTTCGGGGCTAGTTTTCGGAGATTATTCTAAAAGATCTGCGTATGTTGCATCAAACAGGTTTTTGAGGTCTGTAATATTACAAGCACCTACCGTAATATATTACTATTCTTATGTCTATTTAGGCTATTTCATGGGATCTGCCTTTGGTTTTGCAATAACACTGAGAGAAATCCGAACGGTTGATTTCATTGTGTGGCTACGTACAGTAGCGGATTCTCCTGCTCTTTCTGTTTGACGGAATAGAACTGTTTGCTTCCAATCGGAAAAAGACATTGTAACAATAACAAGGTCGCGTAATTGGCCTATCGAATGAAGAATAGGTCCAATCCAATCATGTCTAACGAACCCACCAGTCATATTAATTACTGCCCCAGAGATAACAAACGCTAACGTCCCAGCAAATGCTCGTTGCATCACAGGAAGCAAGTCGGCCATGTTTTTATTCTTCATCCACTTTGATTCTATCCGGTGCTTATAAAGTGGATGTAGAAAAAGAAATAATAATATTGATTGCAGGAGAGCAACTGTGACAAGGAGTGAAATCCATACCAGGCTTGTAATTGTACCACTAACCATGAGCTTACATTTGTAATTTACTATCTCATGTATGAAAGGAACCCTAGAAAATGTAACACCAATTCCAATATGCCATATTACAATAATTATGATGGCGGTAGCACTTAAGGTACGAGTGATAACATTGGTCAAATCTTTAAGCACTGGGTTTTTGTACAACAGTCTTTGTCTGAGCCAAAATATAACATAAATATTAAAGCTTCCAATGGTTGATACTGTTCCTGTTGCTAATTCTTCAATGTAGCAATAATCAGGATTGCCAAAAAGAGACAAAATTTTGAAACTTGCATGCGTAATGCTGTTAATGAGTACAAAAAATGCCATTGAGATTTTAATCATTCTCATCAGTTTAATCGATGTCTTGCCTTCAGCTTTTTGTCTTCTTTGAGTAAAACTGATTTCTTTATAAATAAACGCGCTAAGGATGTACGTTGCAATCGTCGCAACTACAAAAGTCACAATTATATAAATTGTCCAGTACACCATTGATTGTTCTGGTGTTTCCGTGGTCGAACTCGACGACGTCCAATTAAACGTCTGATTAGTTGCATTATCATAGTATTGCTCCATGTTAAACGCTGTCAGTATAATTTTAAAATCAAAATATTTTTAAAACCTCAACTTCAAAACGTCAAAGTTAAGAAATATGTTTCATGAGAAGATGAAGTAATGGCTGCACTAACTTAAATACTTGTCTTCCACTAAATTGCTCTTTTCTTCGCGTGCAAGTTGAAATCAGTTTCAAAAAGGCTTAACAATATTTTAATTTTCATATACAGGCAAATTGATCATTAAATAAGAGAAAATCAGTAATCACGAGAATGAACATGTATTATCTACTTTCTTAATAACCGTATATGTATATGCTTATGTACTCTAAATAAAGTATTGTTTGGCATAATCACACAGCGTATACAACGCCATTCCATCGATTGAACATTACGTACCAATTTTCCAAATATTTTGAAAGTGATAACCAGCCTTGAATACCGTAATCATTGAATTTTAATAATGCATTGTTGTTTCGTGAATACAATAATACATTCGCACTAGATTCTAGTATGTTCTAGTGACAAGAACATAAGAATATTCGAAACTGTAAACCGAACATGAATCGACATACGACATGGTCAATTTTTTATTTGAAAAAACCTTACATTAAGAATTATGCTGTTATTTGTCGGATTATTTACATGATCTTGAAAACCGGTATTGTAACAATTACAACATATGTCTTGCTGTTCCTCATTCCTAAAAAAAAAGTAAGTAAAAAATCAGGAAACTCGAATGTTACCAGCAGGGATTTGGCGAATATTTTGAAAATTACTAAAATTACTGCTAAACGCTATGGGCTAATGTGGTTATATTGATATCCCGTCCACGAAATAAACTGATTTTATTTTGTATATGAAAATCATCGCCATCGCGTTTAATTAGCCTCACAAATGTTTTCAACAATATTTATTTCAAATTGAAATATTAATTAGAAGTGATATCCAAATAATTTGAATTAAGTAATACTTTGTAAAAAAATAGTATAAATTGTTCAAGTGACCAGAGGCTCAGTAAAATTCTCCATTTTGGTTAAAAGGTTGATCTTTCATATGTCATTGATTTGAATCAGAACTTATAGAGTCATTTGCAGATGGATTATAAGATTTAAGCTTTTTAAGTGGCCGATTGGCCAATAATGTTATTCAATATCAATAGCCATTTAAAAAAAATTTGCATCGATTGTTTGTACGACTAAAATTAATTAAAAGGTAAATGTATTTCACTTGGCAAAGCTTTATTAAACAACTGTCTGAAGTTTTAGGAGCTATGTAGTGAGGATTAGGTGAGGAGCGCAGGCTTTCGATTGATTTTGCACAATCAAATACGAATACTGCAAAACATAGTCTAGATCTGTTAACATTATTACCTCTAAACATAATAGTTTGAAAAAAAAAACAGTCTTCATCATTTTTGTACTAAATGTTAATCATAAATTGTCAATAACAAATTTGTTCGAATCTTGGATAATTTTTTTTTATAAATAAACGAATTAGTAGAAAAATATATTTTTTGAACCTTTTCGCATCGGTCCCGAAATATGTTGTTTTCACGCTCGGTATTCTCACTTTTAAATTTATATACTATTTGCTCCAAATTAATAAACACCGGTCTTATTATTTTTTCAAAGAATCTGAACGCAAAATTGTGAGACCTTGATAATACTGTGCTGTATTTATAATACGGTTCTCCTTTTTTATTGGACAGTCCTATTTTTCGTATAATCATCTTATAAGTTTTATGGAAAACACGATACTGAAAATTGGGAGACCTTGATAAAACTGTGTTCTTTTTATACTGAACAGGTCTATTTTTCGTATAATCATATTACATTATTTGCGAAAAGATGTTTTTAGTTCATTTCGTACTAAGCTTGATTATGACACAACTAATAACGTGTCTGGAAACGCCCTCTGAACCTACAGGTAAATTTGTGAGTTTTTAAAAATTATATATGTATTTATTATGTTGGTCGTTAATTTCGGAATAAATAGGATAGGATTTTCAAATTCATCGTGGTGAGAAGGAAAGCCGGTGAGACGAATTAACCTTATTTCGATCCACGGCCTCTCGTCTGGTTAACAATCCAAGTCGGTATGGCATTGATTAACGTTGTTTGTTTCAGATGCATGGATTTGATAGTGTAGGAACACACATGATTACTCCCCACGGGTTTCAAACCCGCGAACACACGCAGGGTAATCATAGGTGCGATGACAAGCGTATTCGTAACGCATAGCACGATACGCCATCTGATTTTCTGCGATCTAATAATACTTAAATTCTCATAAATTAAGTCGAATGTGTAGCATATAATAGAACAAATTATTCAGATTCAAATCGCAATTTTATTTTATTAAACTGCGTTTTACTTACAGAGACTGATGATTTAAATTTTCACTTTGTGGAAGTCAAAGAAGTACACCACTATACTACACCGTAAGTTTCAAGTCAATTATTTTTAAGAAACTGCCCAGTTTTTTTACTATCCGGCAAAAGTATATTTGTTGTTGTTGATTATTACAGTCATTTTATAAAATATCAATTTTAAAATTTAAGAAGTAAATCGAAATTTTATTGCAGTTATATATATTTAGATTTACGAACCATTTCGTAATAAATCACATGTGCACACGCCCGATGTTTCATGCAATCAGATTAGGTGGAAAATCTAGATATGGAAGAAATACTATTTTCATGAAATTGAACAAAAATTATAAACCATGTTTTGAGATTCAACCGCCACAAATTCAGCTATTGATATAAAGATATTTGTTTTTATTTGACATTTGATATATTTGTTGAATAAAACAAAGTAATAATATTTTTAATATTTTATTTTCCATTTATTGCTTCAAGACTTACATCTGGAAAACTTACTTCGTTTGAACGCGCAAACCCAAACTTTTTATGGAACAGAAGAAAGCGGAGTGATGATGAATTATGGGCAGGTTAAATTTAAAAGTGTTCTTTGGGTTAAAATATTTTTAACATTTATCTGAGTAAACGAATTTCACTATTTTGTTTTCAGAAAATGCAGATATTCTGTTGGATTGAAATATTTTCCCACCAGATTCGTATGATGTCAAGGATTCAAATAAAAAAAATTTATTTTGTCGTATTTTTTTACATGAAATAATTATTCTAGCGGTTGTATTTTTTTTTTGTAATATACAGGGTGGTCGCTGGAAAACCAGCTAGAAAACCAGCTAGACATCTTGTCAATCCCCAATTCGGATGTTCACTTTTGAAAAAAATAACCTTCCTGTCAAAGTCTAAAAGCGGTTTCCTGCTTTTCCCGTGATATGGGTTTCAAAACAGAAATCAAATAGAAGCTATAGATATGGATGTTTTTCTCACCCCTGAAAGATTCTCTCTATACTTCATCATTGCAAACTTTTAAACGATTATTTTGTGAGTGTTTTGGAAAGTTGTCGCTCACAACTCAACTAGCTTACGTGTTCAAAACTATCAATTTTCAATCAAAAACTGACAATAACACGTAAAACTGCCAAAATGAGGAGTGATTTAAACGTGCATTTCAGTAAAATATTACTTTTTGTTGTGCATTCATTTCATCATGTCAAACTTTTATTAAAAAGAAACCATGTTGAATCTCAGTTAGAAATTGGGAAACGGATATCTATTGCAGAACTTGTTTCTTTCGTATATATTTATTTATATTAACCCTTGTGGTAAACAATCTAATATAACAAAAGCAGACACAACAAAGTACATACCCAAGCGACATTCCAAACGAAGAGTATAAAAAAATATTGTTTTAACGTGAAAAATCCCAGATAAACGGAAATCAATACAATGTAGAACTGACCTATAATTTTGTTGTTTAATTCGGTAGCTGCTTGCGAACAAGATTACAAATTACATTACTCCTCTGAAATATATAAAAAATAATAAAGTAATCTTAGGTTGTGTATCTTTAGAACAGTGGTTCTCAACATTTTTTAGTTTTCGAACCAATAAAATTTCGAAACTAATTTTGCGGAACGGAAACATTTAAAATCAACCGAGAATGTCATAAACACAAAACATAATTAAACAAATGTAATTGCGACATAAGTATGCAATTCAGAAGCAGTCATCTAATTTAATGAGAAATTCCCTGCTGTCTTTTTGATATAATGCGTGTTTTGAAAGCGGTTCCCATGTAATTTCTGCAAGGCAAAGTAGAGCGTTGACTTCCACACGATTTCTCTGTTTGGTTCTTACGAGAAACGATAAAAAAAACTTTTTTTTCTTACATAAGTAAGTTGTACAAAAAATGAGCTTTAATTCAATAGATTTGTCACTGAGTTCAGGATATTCCGATATTGCGATATTCAAAATTGTGACAATGGTACCCAGCAGTTCGGGGTTAGAAATGGGCGCGTTCTGTCATCTGGCCAAGTTCTGTTCACGAATCAAGAGGAGGTAAAACTCACAAAATAAATGTGCAGGACATCAATGTCTTGCATTTTGAAATTGCAATATAATATTGGAATATATTTGGCGGACTGGCGGGGAGGTTGACGGGGACCGGCGCTAGTCCGCGGATGGCGGTTGAGATCCACTGCTACTAATAAGAATGAAGATTGTGTATATATCACATTACTTGATTGTGCCTCATTTTTCTATATAGAAAGTTTCTATTAATAAAACCGAAATACAAACCTAAAATGTAGTCAAGCATATTATTCCATTCAACAACGTTTCTTTCATTCAATTTGATTGACATATCTTTTATTATACAGCAATATATACCGCAAATGCAAAAGTTATAGGGATCACACAAATCAGAGGTATGGCGAAGATCCCGAACATCAATATTTGTGATAATTGAGGTTGAAGCTGATATCATAACCAGAGTTGATGTATTTTAAAGTTATGCTAAAACAATCACATACTTGAGATTGCCTATTCGAAGAATTGCTACATACCATTTCTCGGAGGCTTTTGAAAACTCAATATATATCTTCAACATTTCTGGTTTTGAAAAAACTCAAGGAATCAGTGCAAAATTCGAGTTGTGCAATGTAATAAATAATGACCATATACAAAGCTTATTTCACATGATATAGACCATACTTTTATAATTAACTACACACTTAACTTACTATGGGCCTACCAACCAAACCCGAGCTACGAAGAAGAAGCACCAAAATCAAAATGGCGTATATTTGTTCGAGAAACCCCACTTTTGATCAATCTTTTTATATATAAGGCCGTTGACAAGCATTAACTTGCGATTTCCAGTTTGGCCACGACAACAGTTCTAGTCAGCATGCCTAGCCTCGCAGTTGTTGTACTATGTTCGGAATGTTCATTTATTTAGGAAACTTCCGGTAACTCGACACGTGCAAACAGCATAAGTGGAATCATAAGAAAATGGCACACGATCCCGAGGCCAGAGGACGGCGAGGAGTTATATTTTTACACTCACGTGCTAGACTGCGAACTAGAATTAAGATACCCCAGCAATAGTTGGGCCAGATAATTATAGAATTGGATTTATGCAACAATAAGTAATAGTGAACAGTGTAGTGGAAAGTGATAGTGGGAAACATGGAAAAATATTCTCGCAAAGTAAAAACATAAAGGCTGCATAACAAAAAATACAAAAATAAAATACCAAAAATTTTTCCGCAAGGATAATTGCTCGTCAGTGTTTATAATCTAAAACATGACTATATTTACTATCGCGAGTTTCATCAGAGTGATCATATATTAGGGTCAACAAGAAACGCCGTAAATTTCCCCACATGAATATTTTTATCTTGATCCTTTTCAACATTTGTGATACAATAAACATTATAAAGTAGCTCAACTCAAAGAGGACCTGAAGCCAAGTTTTCCTACAATGCCAATTCCTGTCAATTAATTATACAGCATTTCGAATGATTACTAAAGTAGATTGAATATTTAATTTTAGGCATCTAGATTAAGAATATATTTGGAGTGTAAAAAAATTTCAAACGATACTTTATTGAAATAATAAACATTAGCCTGGTCCGGGCACATAGACCCCAGTGATGCTTACTACACAAACATCTTATTTTCGAAATGTAATAAAAAGTGTTTTCCGCGAAGAGATGTAATTGTGGTATTTGTAACCATGCCAAAACAACCAAAATCATGGCTCAAATTAATCGATTATTATCAAGTTTATTTCATTATGACACAGATTTTTCTTTTGTTCAAAAGCTGTAATCAGTTTCTGAATGATGCTGACATGACACATCTTCAAATTCGTGCAAAAAAAATCAAAACAATAATGAATGCAATAATCATGAGTATTCGCCATACCTTGTACAATCCTCGAAAACCGCTTGAGGTTTATTTTATTTTTAGAGAATAGCACATTATAATCAAACTTTGTATGCAATTTGACAATTGTTTAGAAAGTAATAGCATGCTTTGAATAAATGATCAAATGTTTTAGTGTATATCACGATGTTTTATAATTTTTATGCAATTACACTTTTCAAGAGAGGAAATGAAATAACCGGGAAACTTTTGACTTTTAAAATAGAAAATTCCAAATAGGTCGTGAAAGTTGATATGCAATTTTTTAACACTATTAGCAGCATTACGTGATATAGTTTATAAGGTTTTGAACCTATTTTTGCCTGGAAGCAAGAGAAAGCACACGGAGTAGTATGTGCATGTACAAACCGCGTTTTGCTGAATTTTGAACACCGTCTAAAATTACTGATTTTGGCAGTTTCATCCACGAATTTTTTATGCTGCTAGGATTGCATTCCAAGCAATAGAACCATTGATACAAAAGGACTTATCAATTGAATGTATAATTATATTAATCCGTAAATCGATGTGTATTTTTTTCTTTTTTACTGTAATGATACGGTGTTTGTATACTTGTTCAGTGCTAAGACGATTATGGGAAGAATGGAACTCCAAATGAAATATAAATAATATACAGGGTTTTTCTTTAACGATAATAATATGTTCAAATCAGAGCATAAGATATTCAAGACAAAATCAAATCGAGCAAACTATAAACAGGCATCTGGAATTACCATCTACCTTGTTCAACATGGAGAAACAATATGAAAACTCCACCAGGTTAATTTATAATATGGTAAACTCTTCTTTTGAAAGCCCCGAAGAACAAAGGCATGTCGTTATTTATTGGATAATTTACATAATTTTGGTATCAGGAGTGGCAACAATTACTGCATATATTTTGCTGGTTCTTATTTTGAAAGAGATAAAAGGGGGCCAAAGTTTAGGAAAGACTCATGGTACTGGGAGTTTGGCGAAGCTTTCAAGAATTGCCAAAATTATTGTGACTCTGATGACGTTTATCGAGAGTGCTATCTCTCTTGGACAAGAAATGACAACCAAATTTTACGATACGCCGGATCATTGTTACATTATTGAAGCCTCCAAAGGCATAGTAGCGAATTTCGTTAGCTTCGGTATATATTTCTCCTTTTGGCTAAGGCAACGAGTTTTATACAGCAATCCTGTTCTGACAAATTTGACAAATGCTTTTACTCGTGTTGCGAGCAAGACCTCGATATTTTTGATTGCTCTATTTCATATTGGAATTGCAGTTTCATTTGCAATGACACACAAAACGTACAAATTTGTAAACTATAAATGCACTGTCATGGAACAAACTTCCTCTACTGGGATACCCTGGATTGCTATATTTGTTGTTGTACTTTTGCTTCAGACATCATTATTACTACTTTTCAGCTACCCACTGTATAAGCATCGAATAGAAGTAAAATTTATGAATAACGCAAATACAATGAATATTCTTCCTGTATTACAACGTGCTTTATTTGCAACTTTAGGCTTTGTTCTTTTCAGTGGGACTCTTTTTATTGTCAGTGGAATGATCGCTGATGGTTTATTAGCTGCGATACTCCGCGCTATTGGTTCATTCACAGACTTCGCATTTATGATTATTTCATTCCCTGATTGGAGAAACACCGTAATGCCTTGTTGGAAGAGTCAGACCCGTGCTGTTAAGACTGTTTCTTCAATAAGCAACACGATGCAATCAGTTGTCTAATACAAATGATACTTTTATTTTGCCTAATGTTTTTGTGTTAGGCAATAGCCTGGTTAATTGAAACTAACATGCAATCTTCGCTTACCATATTACCCTTTTGAAATTTCTAGAAAATAATAAAAACTGCAAAATAAAAACTTACAGATTTAAATGATGGTGTTTTGCGAGCCTTTTTCATTACGACCAACTTGGCATAGGGTATAAATTTGTTGTGACCTTCGGGAACTAAAATTAAGTCAAATTTAAAATACGGAAATTATTAAAAAAATAAAATTGACAAAATCTTCTATTGGAACGATGTATTTGCATATAGTCGCAGATAAAAAAACGAATCTTGGATCTATTTTGGCAATGATCGGTCTCAGTATAGGTTACAAATCTTTTAAATTTGGTCGATATTTTGTTTTAACATAAGTGTCGAAAAGATTATACCGCAACCCCATTTGCATGCACATTTTTATTTTGTTATTTCTACTTGTAAAAATGTATTAGTTTACTAATTTGTGAAAGAATAACGCAATAAATATGTTATTTGTATTCAATATATATTGGATGGTGGCTAGAAAAGCAGAAAATTTGAGGGTCAGATGAGATCACGAATAAAAAGCGTGGTTACTCATTTCTTCTTCGATACGTTTTTATTTCTTTTTGGTTCTAGGTTGTTTTAGGTTGATACATTTTAGGTTTTACTGCTATAAAGTGCATGGGCGTCATTTCGAGCATCTGTGAGTGTAATAAAACATGTGCCTACATAAAATATCGTGAAAGTCATTTTTTGTAAAAATAAATAGCTGTTTGACAAATTTTCTATATCTCCAGCGACCACCCTGTATATTTTATGATAGAAAATGGTTGTGTTCTCTTTCTATTTTATAGTTTTATTGCAAAAAAATTGATAACTACACTATGATGTATGTCATATATATATGAAAATGGATACAAGTTAAGATCGACTGACGGCTTCAATTTAAATAGTTGTTATACCGAAAGACATTACTGTAAATAAGTTACTTGCCATCTCACAAAATGTGAAAAAGCTTATATGAGGAGGACGGTTTCATACCATTAAATTCTCGGAAGGGCTACTTTCAAACAATGTGCAGTTCTAGATTAAAAAGTTATTGTGAAAATTCACCTAAATAACTTTGAAATTTTCAATTTTACAGTAAAAATATTGACGAAATGATTCATCGTTCCTAAGTCGATAAGTAGAGATAATTGACGATGAATTAATAGATATGTGATTTGCATCTCGAGTCCTTCTTCGAGTGGTACTCATGCATTAATTTATCAATAAAATTCAAAGAAACACTCAAATTTATATATATTTATTTATTTCAAATTAAAGAGATAAAAGCTTATTTTTCATATATTTCAAACATTCAATTTATTTTGCAATTCTTTTAAATCAGCTCTGAATGTTTGTGAATGTTTAATTAAAAGTGCAGTACACACTCTGTAAAGAATTATGCGGCCCATGAACAAAGCGAGCGAATAGGATTAGTGTAGTTGTGTTGGAACAGTAGTCTGCAAGCTGTGGCCCTCGAACAAATTTTTTGTGGCCCTCAAACCAGCTCACTTTGAATAGATACCTGCTCATAAACATAATATTATCTCCGTGCGGATTTGAGTCGTTACAATGGCTGTTGTGCGGCGTTTGTTTTGTAGTAATTAGCGTAAAGCAAAAGCATGTATCAGTAGTTTTCGTTTATAGTCTAGTCCAGGGTCGTCCAACCCGTGGCCCGCGGGCCACATGTGGCCCGCCGAAGCTTTCCGAGTGGCCCGCGCGGTATTATTCGAATCCCAACGCCTTTCACAAATGTGGGCCATTATTAAAAACCTCTAATAAAA
This sequence comes from Styela clava, assembly GCF_964204865.1. Lineage (NCBI taxonomy): Eukaryota > Metazoa > Chordata > Ascidiacea > Stolidobranchia > Styelidae > Styela > Styela clava. The sequence goes on from NC_135259.1 coordinate 15,249,899, forward strand.
AAAATATTTCTCGTCATTCAAACACGCGAGAAGCACCACCCAGCTATCAAAAGCGTATTTATGTCTCTTTGTGAGCGTTATTGCTGGAAAGAGATGTTTGAATTTATTTTTATCGTCTGCCATGTATTTCAATCTGTTCTTCTGTCTTTTTTTCTGTGAATCTAGAAGAGGCAGTTTTTATGACCTCAATATTTGACAGCTTTTAGGCTACTTGTACGAGTACGCTTTTTTGCGGATGAACCTCGTCAAATCCCCCGTGAGATCACTAATTTCTGACAATCAAACTTGTTGGATAAAAGCGGTGTCATAATTGACATTGAAATATGTATGTGTGGTTAAAAACTTTTGACTTAACTGTATCTTTGTAATTTCATTGTTTTTATAACTTTGGTGTGAAGGTTTTGTTTGTCTTTTCATTAATCTGTAGTCGGTGTAGTGAAAACTAGAACATAACAATCATGCCAAGTGGCCCGGGCAATCATTCGTAAACTAAATTTGGCCCTCTGGTCAAAAAGGTTGGACAACCTTGGTCTAGTCTCTAACACAGAAATACGAGTTGAGGCCTGTTATAGTTTGAAGTTAGATGTGGCGATTGGGTATTCCGATAGTATGTGAACCAAGATGGCGGACACTGGAACGTAGTATATGTACCAGGTTAGGCCATAATTTTATTCCAATTTTAGTTCTATTCTATTCTATTTAGTTCGGGGACTAGCCGGGTGACTCCCGTAGTATTTGAAATTATGGCCTAACTCTAACCTGGTACACCTACTACGTTCCGGTATCCGCCATCTTGATTCACATACTACGGGACACCAAATATTGTTTATTGGCGAAAATTAAGCCCGGAACCCGGGTTTGTATGAGCGAAATATAAATCTATACTACTTATTGATGTTTAAATTCTCACCAGGCATTTATAAAATTTTTTTACAGATAGCAAATTTAATGTCGTGAAGTCAGCACTTGACACTACGAACCAAATTGCGTTGTTGCAACTGGAGGGCGGATATTTTAGATTAAAAAATAATAAACCAGAGACGGTGACTCTTCAAAGCAGGTTTAAACATGAAGAATACGAGTACATTGCAATTGTATTGTATATATGTTCATCTGTATTAGTTCTGATTATTCTTTTTTTCAAGATTATACATTTATGATTCTAAGAATCGTTGGTTACACCTAAATGAAATCATTTGTGTATTCGATCATCTCACCATTATTTAGTTGAATGTCCAACCGAATAAAATGGGATTGCATCAAGTGAGGATAATAGTTATCGCAATATCATACATTCGAAAGTTGAATATGTTTTCCATTCTTTTTTAATTATTTCACCGTTTTAGCTAAAAAAAAACTTGCCACACAAACACGCGTTTCATGCTGTTATTATATGTTTTCAGATTTGGACGGGAACATAAAACCTCCGTCCATTATAAAAAGTTGTGTTTTTATAGCATATCGTCACACTAATAAAAAAATTGCCTAAGTCACTTTTTGTCGATTTTGAGATTTTGCTATCGCTGGATTCGTTGGGGAAAGATCTATCTTTCTATGTTATTTAAACATTCATATCTGGTATAAATCAACCGCTAGGGGACAAAAACGAATCTGCTATCTCAGGAGGTGGACTTAGGCAGATTTTGGTTTTGCCTAAGCTGACTATAATTGAGATAGGCACATTTAAACACGCCTGTCCGCATCCAGTTTTTGTACGTTCTGGTGTCGTTACGACACTCTTCGACTAGCAACGCTTTCTGGTTCAAGTAGGGTGTACTAAAATATATATATATTTCAACATCTGGACGCTACCGGCAAGTAATTGTAGTGATCGAATATTAACAGTATGGAGTCCAGGAAGCTGAGAAACTATGCTCTACTTGGAAATGCTTCTGCAAATGATAGTGTCACACGTGGTAAGTTATTGAACGCCAAAAATGGCGATAGTAACGAGCGATCTTCATATGTATTCGTATTTAATTTTCACAGATGAGGTGAACGAAGTTGGAAGGTTTTATAGAGCTTCAGCTCGATGGCTGCGAGGGGCATTCCGCTGCATATTTATATAGTGAAAGTGGCTATTTACCGTTTCACGAACTACTAGATATTGATGTAAGTCTCGATAATCTGGGCACGATGAGTATCTCGGACAGTACCAATGAAGGCTCTACAAGATCAGATGGCACTATTGAAACCTATGAAGAGCCCTCACCTAACCGAGAAAAGTGACCAGTGCACGGTAAATGGAAAAAAATAAAGGAAAAATCAGGCGCCTCCGTGGAAAATCATATAGAAACTGGAAAGGAAAGGATGTGCCCAATCGTCAACCAGGGCCACCATGTAGATCTGCATTCTGTAGCAAAGTCAAAACTCGCCAGTGTAACGTTGTAGATGAAGATCAAATACTTCCTATGTTCATTAAATTTTGGTCTATGACGACTTGGAATGAACGCAAAATATTCATAAATACTCTGGTTGGGACACATGAGGTTAAACAACAAAGATCATCCGGTGTATCTAGGAGAAAATCTTAATATGTTTACCAACTAAAGCTTCCGAATGGTTCTGAGCTGCAAGTCTGCAAAGAAATGTTTGCTTCCACGTTTGGGATGCCTTGCAGAACTTTGGTATCTTGGATTAAAGATAAACCTCTTCTAACCAAACAGCTGTTGTTCAAGCAGGTCCGAAAAGTGGAAAGTGTGCAAAAGTAAGTGAAAGGGATAGAGAGTTTATAAAAGAGTGGCTCAGCACACTACCAACTGTAGACTCCCATTATTGCAGAAAATTGCCAAGTTACAGAAACATAAAATTTTTGTATCCAGGCACCACAATATCTGCCCTCCACAGACATTACCAAAATGTTGCAGAGGAAGAAAACAGTAGGGTCGTTAGTGAAGCTTATTTCAACGAGATTTTCCACAGATATAAATACTCAGTTTTCATTCCCCGAAAGGATCAGTGTGATAAGTGTGTAGGTTACAAACATGGTAACATGAGTACAGTTGAGTATAGCTTGCATATCAAACTGAAGGATGATGCTAGAAAAGAAAAAATAACCGACAAAGATTCTGCAAGTGCAAATAAATCCGTTTGGACGATGGATCTACAGGCCGTGCTTTTATGTCCTAGAACGAGAGCTAGTACCTCATATTACAGAACTAAGCTACAGGTACACAATTTCACTTTATATGATACGAAAACAAAAGCAGGTTACTGTTACGTCTGGAATGAAACTGAAGGCAATCTTTCTAGTGAAGTATTTGCTTACTTGCAGTTTGAGCATTTTAAGCGAATCATTTGTAATAATCCCGAAATGAAGCATATCATAGTTTGGAGCGATGGATGTGGTTACCAAAATAGGAATAGCACGGTAGCCAATGCATATTCTAGTCTGACAAGAACTTACAACATAGATATAGAGCAAAAATTTTTGGTGGCTGGACATACACAAATGGAATGTGACTCGATGCACAGCGTCATTGAACGAAAGATCGTAGGCGACATTTTTTCTGAAAGAGATTTGATCGTACTTATGGAATCCGCAAGAATCCATCCATCACCCTATCATGTTCGCCAAGTGAGGCACACTGATTTCAAAAGAATGAATCAATTGTTCCTTCAAAGCATTAGACCCGGAAAAAGAGTAGGAGATCCCAGAGTGCATGATTTGCGTGCCCTGAAGTACGAAAGTGATGGTAATATTCGTTACAAGCTTTCGTTTAAGAAAGAAATTTGGAAAGCGCTACCACACCGTGTACAGAATGTTCAAAGTCAATGGGTGCCAATGTTCAGATCTCGTATTCCAGTTTGTGCAAGGAAATTTAATGATCTTCAAGAAATGAAATCAATTATGCCAATTGACTGTCATCCTTTTTATGACAACCTTCCTCACGAGCAGATTATACAAACTTAAATGAAGTATACTACTATAAATTCATGATTACAGTTGTTTGTTTATGTTGATGTTTTAGGTTCCAAAGAGTTATTTATGTTTTGATTCTATTATATTGTTTGTTGCTTGAGTTGTGAAATTTTAGATTCCTTGTATCAATTGAATACAATACATCTGGCCTGTGGGCTGACATCTATTCTTATGATCATCAAAGCCAAATTATGATTAAGGAGGAATATCGAATTTTGACTTGGCTTTCGTGTCATATTAATTTAATGGAAGTCACTCTCTCATTATTTGCCGAATGGACTTTTACAAAGTATATAGGTCAAGCGAACGTACAGAGAAAATATAGGGCGAAGATGTGAATAATATTGCCTAACGCAGGGTGCGGGAATAAAAAAAATGCCTAAGTCAATTTTAGCGCATATAAAATAGAATTTGGAAATTATAGATATCCTAAAATAATTAAAAATTTGATAAGATAAATCTAGATAAAAAAAATTTTGAAATAGATTGAAAAATGGGAAAGTTATAAAGTTTTTTTTGATTTACTCAAAATGTTAAAATTTGACTTAGGCAATTTTTTTTATTAGTCTGACGATATCGCATATTCTCACAAAGTTTGCTAATTACTCTTTAGGACGGAAAGATATGTAATATATCGATGACAAAACTAACTACAATCTAAAATAATTAACGGTTTGTGGTTATAATAAAATACCACGTTTTAAAAAAATATTGTGACATCTTATAACTAATATTTTTATTATCGCAGATTCAAGCGTCTATTTTTTTTTTTTATCAAATCAAAAGTCAAGTACGAAGTTCACAATGTTATACTGAACTGTAGTTAATCAAGCAAGGTCATAGTTGATCCTCAAGCAGTTTGCATCGGTGAGTTCCGTGTACCGGAACAGATATACTGAGTTGTAATCAGAGGAAGCTTTAGAAATGAATTATGTTTATGACTATTTAAATTATTTCATCTTCCGATTAGATTTAACATCAAAGCTAGAAAAGGTTTGTTGTTATTTTTTACATTACTTCGTGTGGTTGATGCTGAACATGTAAGAAGAGACTTTCTTTCATTCATCAATGATATTTCTATTTTGTAAGCAGGTAAAGCAATTATTGGAATAAAATTGTTAGCATTCGATAATCACATGTCAGGTTAATAACTCAAATATTGACTATCCACTACAATACACTACGTAATAAACCATTAGATTTTTTTTTATAAATAATGAATGCTAAAAATTGAAGTGTCATTCCCGTAAGTGGGAAATCCAACTGATTATTGTTTATTAGTAAAAATTATTTCGTTTGTCGAGAAAATATGTAACGACAATATAAGAAATATAAAAGGATTGAAATAAATTTAATTGTCAAATGTGGTCCCCTCGTATACCTAATGTACCTCGTATACCTAATGTACCTCGTATACCTAATTGTCACATTCTTTATTTATTCACATGTTGTCTTGTTGGACTAAAACTATTTGATATATTTTTCTGTTATTTTTGTTTAGATATTTTTAGTTAGCTTGCTCAGTTTGGCAATATTGAAAAAGTTTTACAGAAGCTGAATTGCACAAAAAGATATGTGTGAACCAGGTAATTTACTTTTCATGTTGTTGGTTGAGCTTGTAATGGTTGCAGCTTTCTGAAAATATTTTGTCTGGTAGTTTCTGGAAAGCTTTCTATACGGTTTGGTATAGTCACTGTACAATTAGAACAAGAATATAGTAGAGATTTTACAACTTTTGAAATAAAACGCATTCTTCTTTCTTATCTATATACCAATGCCAGACAAAATTTGGCAACAAACCAGATTTGAAATTTTGTTATCGTCGGGTACTTCGTATTATTAAAATGGACTAGAGTTAAAAACCTTATTTGAAATTAATCTTGAAATTCCTATATAAATTAATTATTGAATACTTTGTTCAAAGCAACTAATTCCAATATATGTTCAGGATCATGCGCAAGAAGGAATCTCTGGGTGATACTCACAAACGTATTAATTGTTGTTTTACTCGGAGTGGTTGCTGGAGTGGCCATTGCTGTGTACATGCAGCAGAATAGCAAGGCAAGTGGTGGTATTGAAACCACCACACACAATACTTCTAGCACCAACAGTACTGCTTCGGAAATTACTATGCAAAATGCAGGGAGTGCCAATACCCAACCGACAACTCAGAATAGCATCCTAGAATTGACTACTCAAATTGTGGGGAGTACCAATCATCAACCAACAACTCAGAATATCAACTCAGAATTAACTACTCAAATTGTGGGGAGTACCAATCATCAACCAACAACTCAGAATATCAACTCAGAATTAACTACTCAAATTGTAGGGAGTACCAATCATCAACCAACGACCCAGAATAATCCTTCTGAAACGACTCCCGCCCCAAGTATGCTACCAGGTAAAAAGTTGCGTGTAACTAACGCGTTTCAAATTTCCATACCTAAAAAACAATCAATAACTACTTTTGAATATTTTATTTCATTATATGACAAAAGATTGCCTTTTTTAGATTTTTTTGTGTGTGTAAAGCATACAAAAATTCTTGGTATTGGGCAATCTACAAGCAAAAAAATATTAAACAGTGAAACCTCATGTTCGAAAATATCACTGTTGCATACTTTTTATGCTATAGTCTATGTTTGGATTCTCCCGGACTATTTCATTATTGTTACTGTTGTTAATGCGATTGCCCCATAATTGACAGCTTTTTCATTATGTATGACTGATATTTCTCACAGATTGTCAGAGTAGAGTCAACAATGTTTCTATCGCTGGAGCCAACATATCATGGATCAATAACACCGGATCGTGCATGTTCGCTTTCTACTATCGACCAACATTAATAACCTACAACAAGGTAAAATAATGTTGGACACGTAATGTACTTATGCATCGTTTTGGTATTTTTATTATTATGGTATTATTAGAATTCTTTTTCTCATTCTTATTCCTATTGTTACCAAAAATCGCCTTTTTCATTAAATATTGGATAAATTGCTTTGAAATTTTCAGCGTTAAATATTGTATTTTTTGTTAGAAGGCTACTACTTTTATATATTTCAAAAATTTCTGTGGGCTCCAAGGGATTTGTTGTTTGTTTGTGATGACGTCAACAAAATTAAAAATTGCGCAACCTGTGGCGGCACTGCGTTCGTTAATTGGTGGTCAGGCGAAGTCGTGAACACTGCGGCATCGGTAGTCTACTGCGACAGATTGCATACCCGTACTACTTCGTTTTGGCTTTCGTGTCCATACATTCGAGCATCTCTTTCGTGTCACTAATATTTAATAATCGCTGACGATGAATAATCAAAATAAGTCAATTTAAAACGAAGAATGTTTCGATGTAAATATCTTGCGTTTCTCTGGTCTATACATCAATATCAATTTTATCTCATTTTTTTAACATTATCGTTTTTTTGCTGTTGTTGTTGCTCCTGCGGTTAATTGAATTTTATTGTATGTATTAAAACAATACTCTTACTATTCAATAACAGAGTGCTTCATTTTGTGAGAAGAACGGTGGAAGTATCGGGCAAATTGATAATGCACGTACACATGAGAAAACTAATGCCGCGATTCGCAGCCTCACTTCAGACTTTCCTGTTTACATTTGGATTGGATTGCAAATTGATCCTGTGGTAAATACTTTTAATCATCGTTTCTACTTTCTAATAAAAGTCAACAAATAAAATTGATACTAAATTGCTTCAAGATCTATAGTTTACAGCAGGGGTGTGCAAACTGCGGCCCGCGGGCCAAATGCGGCCCTCAAGGAAAAATTGTGCGGCCTGCGGAGAAGATCTGGTACGTGCGAGCAATTCCAATCCCTTTGCGTCGCAAAGCATATACCATTGTCACTGTCATTCTAGCAAAACTAACTGGAAAAATTCTGTTGCAAAATTGAATAGCAATAGCACCCCTAACATAACGTAAGATCAATATCAAAAAGAAACAATTTTTTGTGACTGAAAAAAGAAGGGCTATCTTAAATAAAAGTGCGGCCCGCTGCTTTACTCATTTACTTGTATCTGTCCCTCATATAATAAAGGTTGCACACCCCTGGTTTACAAAATAGATTTTTGGTCGCTCGGGCTTTCCATATATAGAAATGCTATAAATTGAGCACTGAGCACCCATCTTGAGCACTTTACTGCATAAACTATAAAGACATGAAAATATGAAGTTGATTCCGATCTGCGTGTTGTCGCCAAAATGTTTTGCCAAACTTTTTTCCTTATTTCGAATGAAATCACTTTTGTCGAAAATCTGTTGATAATATTCCTATAAAAAATATATATATTAGTTGATATTATGGTTGCATAGTTATGCAAGGATAGCCGTAAATGAATTTTAAATGTTTTATGATACAGGTAGTAAAAGTCGTTTCCTGTAAATAAACAAATCTTTGAATATTCTACAGAGTCGAAACACAACGTTCCCCAGTTCAAGAGCCTATACCAATTTCCAGGAAATAAACCCTAATCCAGAATATACTAACGTCATTGCATATGTTACAAATTCGACCGGATATATGAAAAATGTATCCCCAAAAATAAGTAATCGGGGTGCTATTTGCTTCCTATAAGCTGATTAATTCATCTGTATAAACTTCGCCTTCAACCAAGAGTTTAGTAGAGAAATTCGGCAAGTTTCTTTTGCGGGAAAATTCTTGCCATCGTCCGTTTACAAGAATGCTGTTTTCTTTTACAATATATATGACATTTTAAAAACAAAATATGTGTTACTACCAGAAACCTATTTAAATACATAATTGTATTCGTCATTATAATAAATAAAAAATAAAAAAATTTTCAATCATAAAACTCTAATCCGGCTGTTAAATTCCATTGCAAAACTAACAATATTAATAGAATTCAAGTTTGCAATTATGAAAAGCTTGTAGAAAGTCAATGACGTTTTTTCATGCAATTATTTGGTTCAAAATAATAATGATCCGAATAAAATAAACATGAGGGTTAGATTACTCTGATTGCTTTTCAAAGATGTTTTAAATTCTTTGTTTGCAAACTAGTTTTAAACCTAGCTACATTGAAAATGAGTAACATTTTCATTTTATGTGGTGTAATGAACCTTCTGTTGAACTCTGGCTTTTTGTATGACTGCTTTAATAAAATATAAGTCAATTGATATTGGGGTATTCAGAAATGGCAAAAATGAGTAATAAAACCGAAGACAATTTTGTTGTTTTCTTATGAAGTGGGTATGTGTACTTCTCAGTTTAGGTGAATCAGCTCTTAGGCCTTAACCTAAATAATATTTTGTTGGACCAAGGTTTAGATTAGGGTCGGGTAAGTCTGATCTACTGTCTCGGTTGCTTCAGTTGCAAACATGTTTTTCTGGGATACTCTCTTATAAACACGAAATATTAAACACATTCAAGGTGGGTCAATGTCCAATTTTCATGACAGGAAATGCTTTGAAGTAGTCATATAAAATGACTCAATATTTTTATAAATTACAGTGTGCTTTTTTCGAACTTTGATTTTTAAATTCAGTGATTTGATGAAATATTATCGAACTAATATAATCTGCATTAGAATCGCATGATAGGAAACATGAATTAGACAAACCAAATTAAAAAATGTTCTGAATGCATTCTCCATTCATGAACTTTCGGAAATCACATATACAGATAAAATTAGAAAAATATTCCTATAATACAGGGGAGGAGATAAAACCACAAAAGAATATCCACAGATATTTTACATACATTGTCAAAAAGTACTTATTCATCAGTGACAATCAAGTCAAGCCATATTTATTTTACTGAATCCCGTGGGTTGGCACCGCCATTGAAATCATTAAAGAAAATTAGCACGAGGACACCAAGAAAAAGGGGGCACCACAGAATTTTTATAGTCGAATTTTCATTTGCGTTTCAGTGTTAATGAAATAATTAGAGTTGGTATGACGACTCAAACCTCAATATTGTCCCCGTTAAATTTTAAACTATCGTCTTAAACCTTTTTCGGAGGATGCACGCGTTCGTAGCACAAAACTGCCCTATATTTTTAACACTGTGTATTTCGATAAGCTATAGAAACTCCAGATTGCATTGAATTACCATCCTAATATATTTATTAGGTGTAGAAGACGATCTGACTCAAATAATTTGGTAGTCATGGAGATACCCTTGTGTCCTATCAGATATGTACAAGAAAATGTTAAACATGCAGGATATTATTTATTAACAAGATAAGAATAATTGGAAGTTAAAAATTATGTTAGAATATATCGGACATGATGGCTCAACTTACTATTGATATTGTGATAGTTAGTGCATTGTGAATCTAATTCAAACTGTTTGAAAGTTATTCACGCTACTCTGTATAGCAGGAATACCCGTCAAAAATAGTGCAGCAATATGATGACATGGATTGCGATAAAAACCAAAATAGATAAATCACCTTTCCCCGCATGAAATTTGAAAAAAAAAATAGTACAAGAAGCGCACAACAGATAGACATTGCAGCAAACAATGTACAATGTTGCAATGTACTTCGTAAATAACCCGGATTTACTTAATTGTGTTTAAGATTATCGTGGAGATATAAAAATACTATCTTTGGGAGACCAGTTGATATAGAGTAAGACGCTACGACAATCTGTCAAACCAGTGCTTGGCCTTGCTAAAATGGTAGAAACATCTGAACACTTGGCAAAAAGGAAATACATTTCATAAACTTCATAGACAATTACCAGATCACTGTGAAAGAGCATGGGCATCAATCTTAAAATCTTCGATCCCAATTTATCCATGTTTTTGCGTGAAATATCATATGAAATATATTGATAGAAAGAAAACAATATCTCACAATTTTTTTTAGAATATATACTTACATCAGCACATTTCCAGGTTATCATAAATATTTATTCTCAAACTTCATGTTTTACATTACCTTCAAGTATCGCCTTTTTCTTAACTTTACCAGAGACATGTCCAGCAAGCTGTTCCAGATTATCTGGTAAGAAGTTGTTTAATTAAGTGGCAATGAGATTTAATTTAATAAAAAACTACTTGTCAAAACAGTTAATCGAAAGGTGTACTCAAAATATTGTATTTGAAAACAGCAAGAGATCCACCGTAATCATACATAAAATAGGTGAAAATGATATGATAATTTTTTAAATATTATTCTATTTGTACAAAAATATTATTGAATTAATGATGTTGCGTAAAAATTAGAATACACATTTGTTTTTCAAGTTTGTCTTACAGTCATTCGCATTCAGTGTTTACTGTAACAAAAAAAATTCTGTTAACGCTCTTCCGCCTAAGTTGCCTAGTAGGTGGAATTTAAAAGTTGAAAATAAATTAAGCTCTGGTGATGCAAATCGACTTTGTTTTGATTTCATACTCTCAACTTAAATCGATTTCATTAAAATGTAGGCAATACTCAGCGATTCTATTGTTCGAATTCAACGAAAGCATCTTCCCTATACTTTCAAAAATATCAAAATAACACATATTATTGACAAACACACTTGAATTTATACGTGAACAATTCAATTTCATTTGGCGTTATGTTACTCATTTTTTGCACGGAGGTGTCCTGTTACATTTGCATGATTGGTGTGAACAGTTTCGTACCAAGTGCCATCCGTGTGAGTTAAAATATCGATTGTTCAGTATTTTCAGAAATTGGGTGAAATTTGACAATTTGGCAAACAACATAAAAAACGTCAATGATGAAAGCAATTCAGAAAAAAAGTTTTAAACTGTATTTAAAAAAAAAAACACACTTTTAACTTTAAATTGACAAATAATCCATATACAATAGCATATCTTCGAGTTCAACTTGTCATCACGGTGGATCCTCCATGTTATTTTATAACCCAAGATGTATATTAATGGATGAATGATGGTTTTTGGAATTTTTTGATAACAGATCTCCGATACGGCCTTTTAAATTTCCCAAAGTGGAAAGGGATGACGAGAAAGCGAGAAGAATGGAAGATTTTTAGGCGGAAAAATAACGTTAACTGCAAAAATGAATAACTAGTCTGCGAAAATGAATAACTAGTAGCCCAGCGCTATAGACAGGGTTACCATCTACCTAAAGCTAAAAATAAGCACGGGTGTCAAAAGGTTATTTTTGGGGGTATCTTTTATCCACTCATTCTTAGATTAGAAGTCGCTTTGAACAAGTTTGTATGCAGCCTCGAAATCGCCAAAGCCACCGAAAGGCACGAAGTCACAGCCACACGCAATCTTTGAAGTCTTCATACTTTAATGTTTCTTGCAAAATTCTTATGTTTTGTGGTAGTATTGCGGGCACTAATAGCTGTTTTCCCATGACCTCTACATTGATATCACTGTCACAGTTGCAGCACTGAGCATAGCTTTTAGCCTCTCGACTTTGTTTTGCATTAGCAGATTTTCTTTTCATATTCAAAACGGAACTCGTGCTTACGCTTACTCAATGTCAGTGGTTTGACCTTGAAAACAGTATCACTAAAATCTAGCAGCATTTATTGTGGATAATTGAGACGTCACAATAATAACGCAGCGGAGTGCAAATACGCGTTGCGTATAATCATAACATCTTCCCTCGTTTCCTCGAAAGATTTGTACGCAAAACACAAACAACGAGTCATCCATGTTTCTAAGACAAAAAAGGCACTTTTCTTAGAAATAAGCACATAGTTACTTTATAACGTGTATGCCGCACGTTCATGTGTTTTAGGCCAGTATGGTCTTGTGTATACATCCCGTCTTCATATTTACTAACTCCTGTGTTTTTGCTTTTACGAGACGAATAAACATACATACATACATAAGAAGCGGGCTAGAAAATAAGCACAAATCTTAGAAATAAGCACGATAGGGTAACCCAGGCTATAGGATACTGACTACGGATCAGTTCAGGACATGAAACAATTATGGATGGGCACGAACCGCTGGAGCTTATTGTTCTAACATTCTTTTGTTATGCATCTGGATTCCTTGAATTGTTAATCCACAGTCCACATCGATATTACGGAAGTTACTCGTCAGCTTTGATAACCACTGTCATGATCATTTTCCCCACGGTCTAAATCTGTTGCTACATCTTCAATTTAAATTTGCGCCTTGACTTTGCTACACTACCGAATTGGTCACAACCAAAAATATAAAACTGGAAGCAATTATCAGTCATGTTAGGCTCAATATTGGGTACTCCCGAAGTATGTGAACCGAGATGGCGGACACCGGAAAATATATGCTTGAATGCGGTTGAATGTTTGCGAACGGTAGGTTTTAATCATATCGGTAACGGCATGATATATACGGTTTACATATTTCACTGTCAGGTGAACAATCATTTATAGTGGCTAAACGACAAGGGTTATGTGGTCAGGTTTCAACTTCAACTCCCCAGTCATCGGTCAATAAATCATTTCAGGTTTATTCAATACTTGTAAAACATCAGGATTTTGCTGAATTGGAATTGTGAATTCAGAAGCTGTAGAGAATGACAAGCAGAGAGTGCAAGTTTGTAACCAGAACATATTGAAGATCAATAAACAGGCGGAATGCCAATATTTGCGGTTTCCATATTTTCTTGTGTTCGGGTTTTCAATACAACAACACGAACGTGTTTCAATGGCCTGTCATGGGTGTTTTAACCTTGGAAAGGTAA